>NC_062548.1:72249202-72563187 GCF_016906955.1 Phacochoerus africanus
AAAGAAAGAAAAGACAAGAAAGAAAGATAAAGAAGAAGAAAGAAGAAAGAAAGAGAAAAGAAAAGCAAGAAAAAAGAAAGAAAAAGAGAAGAACTGAAAGAAGAAAGAAAGACGAAAGCAAAGAAAAGAACAAGAAAGAAAATTGATTCACATAACCAGTGGAAGTCAGGTCTACACAGTAGTTTGCATGTATCACCTTCTCAATTTAAAAGCCAAGGATAAAAACACAATTCTTACCCACGCCACACACTCCTTGTGATGATGATCAATGGAAAAGCCAGCCCCAGGCAGAGCCGGGAAGAGCCCAGCAGTAGTTCTCAGTGAACTGCTTAGCTACTTAGTTAGAAAGAGAAGCTGAATCTCAATGCTCTGTCTTTTTTTCTGCCACAATATGCAGTGTCCCAGAAGAGACACCTCATGAGAAGACATAGATTTCGAAAAACATCTGGAAAAATGTAAAAATAAACAAACTATAATAGCACAGACTTTTTCAGCCTGGGTATGCATTTTGTAAGACTTTTAACAAGCCAGTGGTTAATATAATTGCTTATTTAAGTACCTCAATAATGAGCATTTTAGAGGGAAAAATAAACATTGCAATTTTTAAAAATTAAACTTCACTTTTGTGTGTGTGTGTGTCTTTTTAGGGCTGCACCCACAGTGTATGGGCATTCAGAGGGTAGGGTTTAAATTGGAGCTGTAGCTGCGGGCCTACAGGGCAACCACAGCAATGCAGGATCCAAGCCATGTCTGCAAACAACACCACAGCTCATGACAAGGCTGGATCCTTAACCCACTGAGTGAGGCCAGGAATGGAACACACAGTCTCATGGTTCCAGCTTAGATTTGTTTCCACTGTGCCACAGTGAGAACTCCTAAACTTCACTTTTAAAACTTTTTTTTTTTTTTGCTTTTTAGGGCCACAGCTGCGGCATATGGAAGTTCCCAGGCTAGGGGTTGAATCAGAGCTAAGAAGGCAACTCCCCACTTTTAAAACACTTGAGATTTACTTTTTCTAGACTCTTCCTTTCAAAAACAATATGAATAAGGCAAGCAAGTAGATACTATTGAAAAATAAATAAAAATAAACCTTACCATGGTATAAAAAAATCATATATACAGGGTTTGGCTTCTAACATGTTATTATTAACACAAATTTAGTTTGGCATGTATTGTTTTAATCATCACTTTGCTTTTAAAGTGATAATTTGCTTTTAAAGTGATAATTGTAATTTGTTCTACTGACACCAAACTCCTCTGTACTGTTTAGATATGGATCTAAGTATTTAATAGAGAGGCTTATACCTCCCTTGGCTCCAGAGATATGAAAGCTAGCAAGAATCAAGCCTACTTTATGCCCTCAAGCAGATATAATAAGGGATTAATCCAAAGATTATTCAAATTAATGTATAATTAATAAACTGTCTTAAGAGCTATTAAAGAATATTAATGTTTTGAGAATATGTAAAAATTCACTTTGAATGGTTTTAGGCTGAGATCTAAATTCTGAGTAGAAATCAGCATGAGCAGTGTGGGCAGATGCTGAGGACTGGCTACATAAAAGCAAGTTATAGTCTCTTTCTTTTTTCCATCTTCTACTAGAGACACTGTCAATATCCCATCCTTCCTTGAAGGGAGAGTTGGCCATATGACAAAATTTTGGCCAGTGGAGTACCGGAGGAAGTCCCAGAACCAGTTTATCTTCCTGAATAATAATGTAATGTCTGTGAGGATAAATACTTTTTTTACTCTTTGTTTTTCCCCCTTCTTCTTCTCTAGAAGAAGAACATATTATCTATGACAATAACTACCCACTAAGGATTGTGGGTCAGAGAGTAAGAGCCTTGGAACCCTGAGTGCATCACTGGCCCACATACTAACATTATACTACCTTGCATTGTTCTTATTATAGAAAACAAAAAAAACTTCTATTTCTTTAAGGCCTTGGTAAACATACTTTCTGTTTTTTGCAACCAGACATGATCCCAACTAATTAGGAGTGAGGTCGTGTGGAAGAGGAAAGAGTTTCAGACAAGTTAATTTCTTTTGTGAAGACCCTGGGCAGGAGAAAGTATGATGCACTGGAGGAATCGATACTTTTCATTTATACTTGCTATTTTTCACATTAAAAGTTATCCATGGATAAAATTAAAAGAAAATGGAAGACACATAATCACAAACTATAGGAGTTCCCGTTGTGGATCAGTGGTGACAAACCCAACTGGTACCCCTAAGGACACAAGTTTGGTTCCCAGCTTCGCTCAGTGGGTTAAGGGATCTGGTGTTGCCATGAGCTGTGGTGTAGGTTGCAGATGTGGCTTGGATCCTTTGTTGCTGTGGCTGTGGCATAGGCTGGTGGCTATTGCTCCAATTTGACCCCTAGCCTGGGAAATTCCATATGCCATGGGTGTAGCCCTAAAAAAATCAAAAAAAGAAAAAAAAAGCAAAAACAAATTATAAGTATTATGGTAATTTATTACCATCCCAACTATTAATGAAGTCTCAGTAATAGAAGTTCACTGCCACAGCAAGACAAACTTAGTTTTCTTTCTATGTATGATAAGTCATTAGAATAGAATGAGCAGAGTGGGGACATGGTCTTACCTATACTTTTAAAAAAGTATCTGGCTGGCTGTTGTGTGGAGAATAGACAGTGGGGAGACAAAAGGAAGCAAAGTGACCAGTTAGGATTCCTTCTATGGTGACCCCAGCAGAGAGATCATTGTGGCTTAAACAAGGGTATAATGGTAAATGTAGTAAGTATTCAGATTTTGGATCTGCTTTTTAAAGTAAAGCAAATGATTTGATGATGGAATATGTATTAGATAGAAGGGAAAAAGATCTGTCCAAAAAAATCACTCCTATGTTTGAAGCTAAGCAGCTGGGAGAATGCCGATTTTATTTACTAAGATGGGTAAAATTGGAGAATAAATAAGTTTAGGAGCGGAAATTAGGAGTGCTTTTGGTTCTGAAAAGTTTAAGATAGGTAGCAGATGGACATATGGACATATTGAATAGACCAACATTTGATTATTAATACTTCAATTTATTTTTTTTATTGAGGAATAGTTGACATAAAACATATTAGTTTCAGGTGTATAATATAAAGATTCAACATTTATAGATATTGTTAAATGATCATACAATAAGTCTAGTTAACATCTGTCACCACACATAATTACAAAATTTTTTTCTTGTCATGAGGACTCAATATCTACTCTCTTAACAACTTTGAAATATGCAATACTATATTAACAAAAGTCATCATGCTGTATATTACATCCCCATGACTTATTTTATAACTGGGAGGTTGTACCTTTTGATCCCCTTTACCCATTTCATCGCTTCCCCCAACCATGCCCACCTCTGGCAACCACCAATCTGTTCTCTGTAACTATGAAGTTGTTTTTTGTTTAAATTCCATTTATGTGAGATCTTTCAGTATTTGTTTTTTCTGTATGATTTGTTTCACTTAGCATAATGCCCCCAAGGCCCATCCACATTGTTGCAAATGGCAAGATTTAATTACTTTTTATGGCTGAATAGTATTCTACTGTGTGTATACTGCACCTTTCTCCATTCATTCATTGATGGAAAGTGAGATTAATTCCATATTTTGGCTACTGTAAATGGAGGCTGTAATGAATATGGTGGTACATATATACATATGTATTTTTTTCAAGTCAGTGTTTCCCCCCCCTTTGGATAAATACCCAGAAGTGGAAATGCTGGATCACATGGTAGTTCTGTTTTAATTTTTTGAGGAAACTCCATCCTACTTTCAATATAGACTGCATAAATTTACATTCCCAAAAAGTGTGAACAAGTGTTCTGTTTTCTCTATATTCTCAGTACATTTGTTATTATTATTTTTTTTGGTAATAGCCTTTCTAGCAGGTGTGAGATGAAAGCACACTGTGGTTTTGATTTGCATTTCCTTGGTGATTAATGATGTAGAGCACGTTTTCATGCACCTGTTGTCCACCTGTATGTCTTCAGTTGGTTTTTATTTTTTTAATTTTTTAAGATAGTTGATTTACAATATTCTGAAAATTCCTGCTGTGCAGCAAAGTGATCAGCCATATGTAGATATGCATGCCTTTTCTTTATCTTCCATCATATTAGGTCACAAGTGATTAAATAGGGTTCCTTGTGCTATATAGCAGGATCTCATTGCTTATCGACTCCAAATGCAGTAGTTTGCATCTACTAACCCCAAACTCCCAGTCCATCCCACTCCCTCATCCTCCCCATTGACAACCACAAGTCTGTTCTCTATGTCTATGAGTTTGTTTATTGTCTGTAGATAGGTTCATATGTGCCATATTTTAGATTCCACATATAAGGGGTATTTGTCTTTCTCTTTCTGACTTACTTCACTTAGTATGAGAGTCTCTAGTTGCAACCATGTTGCTGCAAATGGCATTATTTTGTTCTTTTTATGGCTGAGTATATATACCACATCTTCTTAATCTATTCATTTGCTGATGGACATTCACATTGTTTCCATGTCTTGGCTATTGTGAATAGTGCTGCAATGAACATAGGGATGCATATATCTATTTGAATGCAAGTTTTTCCCAGATATATGCCCAGGAGTGGGATTGCTGGATCATATAGTAGTTCTATCATTAGTTTTCTGAAGTACCTACATATTGTTTTCCATAGTGGTTGTACCAATTTACATTCCCACAAAGAGTGTAGGAGGGTTCCCTTTTCTCTACACCCTCTCTAGCATTTGTTATTTGTAGACCTACTAATGATGGCCATTGTGACCAGTATGAAGTGTTACTCATTGAGTTTTGATTTTCATTTCTCTAATAATTAGAGATGTTGAGCATTTTTTCATGCGCATGAAGACATCCATATGTCTTCTTTGGAGAAATGTCTATTTAGGTAGTCTGCCCATTTTTCTTTTTGTCTTTTTTGTCTTTTCAGGGCCACACTCCTGGCACATGGAGGTTCCCAGGCTAGGGGTCTAATCAGAGCTGCAGCCACTGGCCTATGCCACTGCCACTGCCACAGCCACAGCAATGCGGGATCTAAGCCGAATCTGTGACCTGCACCACAGCTCATGGCAATGCTGGATCCTTAACCCACTGAGTGAAGCCAGAGATGGAACCCTCAACCCCATGGTTTCTAGTCGAATTCGTTTCTGCTGCACCATGACAGGAACTCCTTTCCCCATTTTTCAATTGGGTTATTTGTTTTTGATGTTGAGTTGTATGTGTTGTTTGTGAATTTTGGAGATTAAGCCCTTGTTGGTTGCATCATTTGCAATTATTTTCTCCTATTTCGTACATTGTCCTTTTTTTTATATATATTTTTCTTTGCTGTGCAGTCTTGTCAGTTCACTTAGGTCCCATTGGTTTATTTTTTATTTCTATTGCTTTGGGAGACTGACCTAAGAAAACATTTGTATGGTTGATGTCAGAGAATGTTTTGCCTTTGTTCTCTTCTAGGAGTTTTATGCTATTTTGTCTTAAGTCTTTAAGCCATTTTGAGTTTATTTTTGTGCATGGCATGAGGGTGCATTCTAGTTTCATTGATTTCCATGCAACTGTTCAGTTTTCCCAGCACTACTTGCTGAAGATACAGTCTTTTTCCCATTTGATATTCTTGCCTCCTTTGTCAAAGATTAATTGACCATGGTTGTCTGGGTTTATTTCTGGGTTCTCTATTCTGTTCCATTGGTCTGTAGTTCTGTTTTTGTGCCAGGACCACACTGTCTTGATTACGGCAGCTTTGTAATATTGTCTGAAGTCTGAAAGAGTTATGCCTCCTACTTGGTTTTTGTTCCTCAGGATTGCTTTGGCAATTTTAGGTCTTTTATGGTCCCATATAAATTTTTGGATTGTTTTTTGTAGTTCTGTGAAAAATGTCATTGGAATTTGATAGGGATTGCATTAATCCTATAGATTGCTTTGGGTAGTATGACCATTTTTAGATATAGTTCTTTCAATCCAGGAGCATGGACTATCTTTCCATTTCTTTGAATCTGTTTTCATTTCCTTGATTAATGTTTTATATTTCTCAGCATAGAATTTTTTCACCTCCTTGGTCAGGTTTACTTCTAGGTATTTAATTTTGGGGGGATAATTTTATTTTGTTTTATTAATAATGGTGTTTATTTTTTCCGTTATAGCTGCTTTACAGTGTTCTGTCAATTTTCTACTGTACGGCAAGGCAGCCCAGTCACATACATATATACATTCTTTTTTCTCACATTATCATGCTCCATCATAAGTAACTAGATATAGGTCCCAGTGCTGTACAGCAGGATCTCATTGCTGGGGTGTGATTTTAAAAGGTATTGTATTTTTGTATTCCTTTTCTAATATTTCATTGTTAGTATACAGAAATGCAACTGATTTCTGAATGTTAATCTTGTATCCACTACTTTGCTGAATTCATTCATCAGTTCAAGTAGTTGTTGTGTGGAATCCTTAGGGATTTCTTTATATAGTATCATGTCATCTGCGTAGAGTGACAGTTTTACCTCTTCTCTTCCAATTTGGATACATTTTATTTCTTTTGTTTGTCTGATTGCTGTAGCTAGGACTTCCAATACCATGTTAAAAAAAAGTGGTGAGAATGGGCATCCTTGTCTTGTTCCAGATTTAGCACTTTCAGCTTTTCTCCATTGCGTATTGTATTTGCTGTGGGTTTGTCATAAATGGCTTTTATTATGTAAATTCCTTCTATGGTCAGAGTTTTTATCATGAATGGATTTTGGACTTTGTCAAATGCTTTTTCTGTATATATTGAGGTGATCATAGAGTTTTTGACTTTTCTTTTGTTAATGTGGTATATGATGGACCATCCTTGTGAACCTGGGATGAATCCCACTTGGTTGTGATGTATGATCTTTTTTATATGTTGTTGGAGTCAGTTGGCTAAAATTTTATTGAGAATTTTTGTGTCTATGTTCATCAAAGATATTGGCATATAGTTTTCTTTTTGGGGAGTACATTTGGTTTTGGTATTAGGGTGATGGTGGCTTCATAGAATATCTTTGGGAGTGTTGCTTCTTCTTCAACTTTTTGTAAAAGTTTAAGAAGGGTGAGTATAAGTTCCTTTTCATATGTTTGGTAGAATTTGCCTGTAAAGCCATCTGGTCCTAGGCTTTTGTTCATAGGGGGTGTTTTTTTATTACATATTCAACTTCATTTCTAGTGATCAGTCTGTTCTGTTGATCTGTTTCTGATTGATTCAGTTTTGGTGGGCTGTAAGTCTCTAGAAAGTTGTCCATTTCTTCTAGGTTGTCAAATTTGTTGGTAAATAACTGTTCATAATATTCTCTTATGGTTTTTTTGTATTTCTGCTGTATCTGTTGAGATTTCTCCTTTTTCATTTCTTATTTTGTTTATTTGGGGTTTTTTTCTCTCCTCTTCTTGGTGAGTCCAGCCAGAGATTTTTCAATTTTGTTTACCCTTTCAAAAAACCAGCCCTTGGTTTAATTGATTTTTTTTCTATTGTTTTTTGAATCTCTATTTTACTGATTTCCTCTCTGATCTTTATGATTTCCTTCCTTCTACTGATTTTAGTTTTTGTTTGTTCTTCTTTTTTTAATTCATTTAGGTGGTGGGTTTAGTTGTCAATTTGAGATTTTTCTTCTTTTTTGAGGAAGGCCTATATCGCTATGAATTTCCCTCTAAGCACGGCTTTTGCAGCATCCCATAGATAATGAATGGTTGTGTCTTTATCATCATTTGTCTTAAGGTATTTTTTAATTTCCTTTTTGATTTCCTCATTGACCCATTGGTTTTTTAATTGCATGTTTTCTATCTCCATGTAGTCAGTTTTTTTTTTTTTCATTTCTTTTCCTGTGGTTGATTTCTCATTTCATGTCACTGTGGTTAGAGAAGATACTTGAAATAATTTCTAAACACTTAAATTTGTTGAGGTTAGTTTTGTGCCCCAGTATGTGGTAAATCCTCAAGAATGTTTCATGTGCACTTGAGAAGAATGTATATTCTGACTTTTTTTTTTTGGATGTAATGTCCTAAAAATGTCAATGAAGTCTAACTTTTCTATTCCGTCACTTAAGATTGCTGTTGTTGCCTTATTGATTTTCTGTCTAGAGGCTCTGTCCATTGATGTGAGTGGGGTGTTATAGTCTCCTACTATTATTGTATTTTCATAAATTTCTCCTTTTATGTCTGTTAGTATTTGTTGTATGTATCTGGGTGCTCCTATATTAGAGGCATGTATATTGACAATTATAATATCTTCTTCTTGAATGGATTCTTTTATCATTAAATAGTGTCTTTCTTTGTCTCTTTATGACCTTCATTTTAAAGTATATTTTGTCTGATATGAGTATTGCAACTCCTGCTTACCTATCTTGTCTATTGGCATGAAATATCTTTTCCTATCACCTCACTTTCGATTTATGTCTACTTTGCCCTAAGGTAAGTCTCTTGTGGGCAGCATATTGTAGGCTCTTGTCTTTTTTATCCAATCTTCCACTCTATGTCTTTTGATTGGAGTATTCAGCCCATTGACATTTAAGGTAATTATTGATAAATATGTGATTATTGCCATTTTATACCTTGTTTTCCAGTTGATTCTATGCTTCTCCTTTGTTCCTTTCTTTTTGTGGTTGGATAATTTCCTTTTATTTTATGCTTATGTCCTCTTCTTTTTAGTTTTTGTGAATGCATTGTTTGGTTTGATTTGGTGTGGCCCCATTTTTCAAGTATGTTAACCCCTTCCTATATTCGCTTTCTTTAGCCTGATAGCCATGTAGACTCAAACCCATTCTAAAAAAAAGAGTCTAGATTTTCTTACTTTCCCTCTCCACATTTTATGATGAAGGAGGAAGTACCTAGTGTGTCATAAGCTGCTGAGAGGTTAAATAAGATGAAAACCAAATCCAGGCCATTGAATTTGACAAGATGGGATAAGTACTACCAGTAACAGGGAGTTCCCATCGTGGCGCAGCAGAAACCAATCCAACTAGGAACCATGAAGTTGTGGGTTTGATCCCTGGCCTCACTCAGTGGGTTAAGGATCCGGTGTTGCTGTGAGCTGTGGTGTAGGTCACAGGTGCTGCTCAGATCTGGCATTGCTGTGGCTGTGGCATAGGCCAGCAGCAACAGCTCCGATTAGACCCCTAGCCTGGAAACCTCCATATGCCATGGGTGTGGCCCTAAAAAGGACAGAAGACAAAAAAGAAAAGTACTACCAGTGACAAATGTGTCTTCAATAGAGTGGTGGGGAGTGAATGGGATAGACTAACAGAATACTGTGAGGGGAGTTGTGGGGTTATAATTGGGAGAAGAGGATAAGCATAGTAGGCAGAAGGGGCGTTAGTGTAAGGAATAATTTTTTAAAGCTACAGCGTGTTTGGATGGTGATAAGAATAGGCCAACTGAGAGAGAAATTCATGATGCTGATGAGGGGAGAATGTAAGAGCTTAAAGCATTTGAATGTGCAAATGGGATTGGGCCCAGGGTTGGCCTTCAAAATGAAGTGAGACAATGAATATACTATTGCTGGAGGGAAAATGGAAAATGGATAGAGGTGAAGGCAGACAGGAAGGTTTATGATAAAATTACACAGCACATTTTTATTGCTTCTATGTTCCCAATGAAATAAAGAGTAAGACCATCATTTGAAACTTATAAGTGGAGAAGAAAGGGAAAGTTGTAAAATAGTTATGTTGTGGATTTGAAGAGTAAGATGACTAGAAGATACTCTGATTGTTAAGCAATATGGAAGTGCCTCTTGAATTTTGTGAAATGACAGAAGAATTTAGAGGTCAACATAACGTATGTTTTTCTATAACGTAACCTTAGGGAAGGTAGAAAATTCTGTTTTAGTATTGGGGTTTTGTCAAATGAGTGAAATAGAGACAGGGAAGTAAGTGGAGTCAATGGCATATACAAGGAATGATTAATAAAGGGATGTACCATGAACTTTAAGTTGAATGAATAGTGAAGCAAGAACATAATGAAAGTGGTAAGAGTGATAGACTAGAGATCTGGATGACTATTAAGAACTGTTGAATTTACAGTACCAGAGGGCATGAACTGAAAAAGAATTCACAGTCACAGAGTAAGAGGAATTTGGGGAAATGATGTAGTTATTGGTGATGACAAAGTCCAGGTAATGATTCAGGTGTGAGAGTGGAAAGCTAGAGAGAAGTGGAGAAAAGCATAAACAGAAGTGAGAAAGTTAAGGAAGTGAGTCATATATGTGGATATTATAGTCACTGAACAAGAACAGTGAGGAGGAAAACAGTGTCTGGGGCTAAGCTTTCTGATGAATGAAAGGAATGAACACTAGATGAATCAGAGAATGGCTGCAGTAAGAGGAGCAAGTGGCATAGACTTATGTCATGTGCTTCAAAGGGGCAGGGGTTTAATAGAGAAAGAAGAGAAAGAAGGAATAATGGTCTAGAAGTACAGATGAGGAGCTATAAGTACATATGCCCCTGGTCCAGACCCTCTGATGGGTAGATTGTGGAGGAAGAACAGCCAGCCACCTGAGATGACTACAGCTGTGGAATTAATATCCTTACGCAGCCAAGTTTCAGATAGCAAAATGGTTAAGGGAGCATCTGTAGAAAAGGGTGAAGATTTTGATGATACCAACAATGTGTTCTATGAGAACTGGAGGCTGGAATGGTGTGTCAGACTAGAAAGTGCATGGAGCCATACTGGAGATAAAAGCCAAGGTAGTTGTTGTTAACGGGAGAAGCTTAGAGCTTTAGTGGTGGTCAGATACACAGAGAAGTCAGAAGCAACAAGATTGTTCCTGGCAGTCATTATAAGAAAGGCCCATAATGTTCTTAATTAGAGCTTCCTCCTTGATACTAGATACTGATATCTTGTAGTAGCAAAGTAGTAACAGGGTAGAGGTCTTATCAGGAACACCTGGGCTCCATAGGTTTCCCTGAAATCCTGCTGTAGCAAGAACAGTTTGGCCATAGGCTCTTGGATGTCTAGAGGTCTCCTCCAGAGATCTTCCTGGAAAGTTTATGATCTTGGGAATAGAATGTTTATCAGAACTATAGAATATGTCATGGAGGCATTATTTGAGGCTCTTAGCAAGAATAATTTCAGTAGGATTATGAAGGAGATTGAAGAACATGAAATCCAGGGCATAAGTGATAGTGTTGGAGAAGAGATTTCATCATTTGAGAGGGGCAGCAGGAATCTGAGATTCATACATCAGACTCAATGCCCTAATTTTTTAACTTTTTAGGGCCTCACCTATGGCACCTCACAGGAACTCCTATCAATGCCCTATCTTTTATAGCAAATATTTTAAAATGTCCCCTTTACTATACTTAATATAATTCATAGGTATTATAAGCTAACTATACACACATTTTCAAGGGAAAAATAGTGTAAGTTTTTTTTTTTAATTTAAAAAATTACTATAGGAGTTTCTGTTGTGGTGTAGCAGAAATGAATCCAACTAGCAACCATGAGGTTGTGGATTTGATGCCTGGCCTCTCTCAGTGGGTTAAGGATCTGGCATTGCCATGAGCTGTGGTGTAGGTCGCAGATATGGCTCGGATCCTGCGTTGCTATGGCTGTGGTGTAGGCTGGCAGCTACAGCTCTGATTTGACCCCTAGACTGGAACCTCCATATGCCACAAGTGCAGCCCAAAAAAGACAAAAAAGTAAAAAAATTAAAAAGTGGAAGAAATAGCAACAACAACAACAACAACAACAAAAGACAAAAAAAAAAAAAAGGAGTTCCCGTCGTGGCGCAGTGGTTAACGAATCCGACTAGGAACCATGAAGTTGCGGGTTCGGTCCCTGCCCTTGCTCAGTGGGTTAACGATCCGGCGTTGCCGTGAGCTGTGGTGTAGGTTGCAGACGTGGCTCGGATCCCACGTTGCTGTGGCTCTGGCGTAGGCCAGGGGTTACAGCTCCGATTAGACCCCTAGCCTGGGAACTTCCATATGCCGCGGGAGCGGCCCAAAGAAATAGCAAAAAGACAAAAAAAAATAATAATAATAATAAAATAAAAATAAAATTAAAAATTAGTAATATAAAAAGGAAAGAAAAAGAAAAAGTAATTTATAATAAAATAATATGTTATTTCAACATGGAAATTCTCAGGCATACAATGTTCTAGGCTTGTACTTCTATTTAGAATAAAGGGAATGTGACAACAACGGATTCAGGCAGATTCAGTAAGGGGATCTTTTTTCTTTTATTGGGGGTGTTACTCAAATACTATGAGTCATGCTAATATCAGTGACATGATGTTCTGAAATGGGGATCAGTTCTTGGTAATGAGCAAAACAAAATACAGTATTTCCTTATTTATATGGCAGTTAGGTCCCTAGAAAATTCAAGATATTAAAAATAATTTCAAAAACACTGTTTTAAGTTGTATGAAGAATAATGGTCTCCCAAAGGTGCCCACATCCTGATCCCCAGAACCTGTGAATATGTTCTCTTCCATAGCATAAGGTAGATGTGATTAAGATCTTGCAATGGAGAGATTTTTCTGGGCTATCTGGGTGCGCCCAATGCAATTACAAGTTTTCTTATAAGTGAAAGTGGGAGGCAGAAGGGTCAAAATCAGATAGAGAGCTGAAGATGCTATGCTGTTGGCTTTAAAAATAGAGGAAAAGGCTATGAGCCAAGTAATACAGGCAACCTCTTGAAGCTGAAAAAGGCAAGGGAATGGATTCTTCCCTTGAGTCGCCAGAAAGAATGAAACACTGCTAACACCTTGATTTTAGCACGGCAAAACCCATTCAGACTTCTGACCTCTGGAACTCTAAAATAAATCAGTGTTGTTTTGAGTAATAGGAAATTACTTTACTTTTTATATAAAAATGAAAGCTAGGTTCTGGACTTGGGTAATTATAAGCAGTTTTTTCACCCACATATCTGGAGGGACATTCAAAAATTATTTGGAGTGTGGGACAATATTTCTTTGGGCAGTACTGTACCACTCATTGAAGGACATCCAGCCTTCCTGGCTCCCAGATCTGAATGTCAGTCATTGTGGCAACCAAAGCACATCTCTACAAGCAGTCAGTTTGCAAAAGAAAGCATCCATCATCCAGAAGCAGTAAGAATGAGGACATTTTTATCCAAGGACTTGTTTAACTAGAAACCCAGTTTCAAAGATGGACCTTTAGTTAATTGGCACTCAGTAGCCTCAAAGCAGACACTGGAAAATCAAAACGCTGTCGGAATTTCCTATCAATCAATAAAGACTCCTGATTGATTCCTTAAAAGCCTGTGTTCAGCTCTTTCTCATTCCCTGCCCCTGAATTGAGAGGGAGAACAGATTTTTTTTTTCTTTTTTTTCTTTTTGCTTTTTAGGGCTGAACCTGCAGTATATGGAGGTTCCCAGGCTAGGAGTCAAATCAGAGCTACAGCTGCGGATCTATGCCACAGCCACAGCAATGCAGAATCCAAGCTGTGCCTGCCACCTACACAATAGCTCACGGCAATGCTGGATCCTTAACCCACTGCGCGAGGCCAGGAATCAAACCGTAACCTCATGGTTCCTAGTTGGATTCATTTCCCGTGCACCACAATGGGAACTCTGAATCTTCATCTGACAACAGAAGCCATCACAATCCATAGCCTTCTTATTTCCCAAAGAGGCATCTTTAAAGAAATCCCCAACCCTTATAAAAATTCAAAAGTGGGGAGAATTAATGTAATTAAAATGGGAAAAAAAGTCATTCTCAGGATTCTCCTGAGGTGTCAAGGGTTAAGGATCTGGCATTGTCACTGCAGTGGCTTGGGTCATTGCTGCGGTGCAGGTTCAATCTCTGGCCCAGGAATTTCCATATGCTGAGGGCATAGCCAAACAAAAAGAAAAAAAAGCATTCTCGTTTCAGTCTCCATTACTATGGATAAATCTTCTTTTATATAATAACCTCTTCCTCCCTCAGCAGCCATTTGTTATTATCAGCAAAAGGTGGCGCCTATTTAGCAACTGCTTCCAGAAAAGAAATGTTTGAAAACAATACATGACAGATTGCTGTGTTACCGAGAATATAACAACATTGACATCATTTGAGGGTCCGATGGAGGATTCTTGGCATAATACCATGGAGAGAAAGGACCACAGATTTCAGAAAGGGTCATATAGAGATTTCAAACCAACACCAGCAGTTCCTGGTGCAGCACTGGAGTGGGCGAGGAGTCAAGGCAAAAGAATGATTGCTTCATTCCTGAGTTCCTGAGCTGCAGTGCTGTAATTAGCACTCACCAGGGAGACTAGGCACCAGTATATTGTTTAGAACGTCAGGCATCTGTCCTGGGGTGGGGGTGGTGGGGACCGTGTGGCTCAAAGGAATGAAGACAGCTGATTACAGAACTCTTCTCTGCATAAGAATAGAAAGGTCTAACTTCTGCCTTTCTACTCAAGAATGTAGTTTGATCATTACCAAGTCAGAGGATGTTCTTTCTGGCGAGGGAAAAATGTGATGAATCTTCTTTTGAGTTAAAAGAATAGATGAGTCTTGTACAATTAGACAGAACTTCATCGTGCAGGTTGCTCCCATTCACTCCAGCATGAAGACCAGAAAAGGAGTGGGGGTTTTCCTCCTTTTCTGCCTCATTTGTTATGGAGCAGTCAGCTGCTGAGTTCCTAAATTATTCCCATCCCACCTTCTTTTTTCATCATCTTCCTTTAGTTTAACCAGATTTACATGTCCCATTGATCAGAAGCCAACTTCTTAAGTGGAAAATGACCCCTAATTATGATTCATGACTTAAAAGGGGCATTAAAACAATTCACAACAATAAAGTATAGTAGGAGTATAACAGAACACATCCCAGAATCCCTCACTTATCACAAATCTTTGATCACTAGAATGTCACAGTTTACCTGGCAGTTAGTTAATAACCCTTGACAAAGCCTTTTCAGGATTTTCACTGGCAATGCAAAACTCAGCAAAGTAGACAAGATTATGGGAACCTGCAATAGCATTGGGTACTAAGGTTAGCAACTGAACAAGTATACCTGTATATGGGAGGGGTCCAGTTTTCACTGGACTGCAAGAAGTTTACCAGCTACTGTGAGACAGTAAGGTTCAGCTGCCTAAGCCATCCAGTTTGTGGCGCTTTGGTATGACAGCCCTAGCAAATTAATTCAAGCACTTTCTGCTGCTAACATGAAGAACCAGGTGTTGCAACCTCCAGAGCAAGTCGTTATTTTCTAAGGTGACCAAAAGAACATATTCATCCCATTTTTTGTACTAGAGAGCCTCTTGTCCTGGGAGGCTACGACTCCCAAGATGCAGGAAAGGTAGAAGACAGGGTAGGGACAGGTATTGGTATCCAATATGTGTGTTCAGGCTCCTTAGGAAAAACAAAGAGTGTTCAAGGACCTATTGATTTTCCTATTCTTTCTCCAATCAAAGGATTTTGTGCTCACAGAGAAATGGGCATCTGGAACAAGTTCTGTAAAATTCCATAAGATCAGTACTTGCTAGGTTCAAAACTTGGATATGAGTTTCTTACTATCCAAAGAAGGTCTCTAAAATGGAGAAATCAAGTAAGAAGAAAATCAAGTGTGAGAATAAAAAAGGATCTGACTGAGAGAAGAGAAAACCACAAAGAGACTAAACATGCAATTTCAGAATTAAAATTACATTGAAGATAGTAAAAAGCGGAATGACACAGAAAATCCAAATTGGTCACCCAAAAGAAAAACACAAATTATTCTAGAACAAAGAAGAAAAGAGAAGAAAAATAAAATAGAGAGAAGTTACCAGTTATTAAAAAAAAAAGTACCCAAAAAAAGAACAAGCCAGAAATCCAGCTTCACATGCCAAGTGTTCTTGCAAAAGAAGCCAGCTTAGAATAAAACTTTCCTGAGCAGAATCTACTCTCCAGAATATACATAGACTAGGTTCACATATTCAAAGTAATATGAATGGGAAAAAAAACATACTCGTTAATATTCTTTTCACTTTCTGGTAATTTTTTAATTTCTAAGTTAAAAATTTAAATCCTTTTATGTATCCCAACAGGAAAAATAAAAGACACATAAAATGAAACAAAAATTACTATGACTTCAGTCTTCTGGTAGATGGCAATAAAAATCAGACAGCAATTGAACAATGCTTATATAAAATTCTTAGGAAAAATGTTGTAACAAATTATATACTTACATTTTTATTCACGTACGAAAGATATTTTCATATGTGCAAGGACTTTGAAAGTAGAATAGTCACATCCTTTTTCTGAATAAAAATTCAATCGATAGAAGGATATGTTACAACCTGGTAAAGAAATGAATCAAAATTGAAGACTCAAGGAGGAAGAATTGGTACAAAAGAAGTGATGATGAAAATAGCTATCTATCAAATATGATTTCCACCCAATTGCTATATAGCAATGAAATTGGAAGCAAAAAATAATTCAAAAGATTAATCTTGAAAGATTTATATTTTATTAAAAACAATAATACAATAATGAGTTTCATAACAGAAGGTAAGAATAAGCTTTAGGATGGGCTGGGAACGTGGAAGTAGCTGCTCATCATTAAAAAAAAAGTAAAGCCATCACAAATTAGATTATTACTATTGATTTAATTATTAGAGAACTATAAGTTAAAGTGTATTTTACCTAATATTTATTTATATTTATCTCTAGTTATAAGGAGAGATATTTTAGCAAATTTGAAAAATAGAAAATCAAGTAAGAAAAAAGTCTAATTACAGACCTCAGAAAAAATTATTGTTAATCCATTCTCATTTCATCATTGGAACTAGGCTGCTATACTTACAATTTTGTAATCTGCTTTTTACTTTACATAAATTGTTAACTATATGATTTTTAATTATTAACATCAAAATATCACATTTGTATTAGTTTTTTATTGTTGCTATAACAAATTACCACAAACCATGGCTTGAAACAGCACAAATGCATTATCTTGCAGTTCTGTAGGTTAGAAGTCTGACATAGGCCAAACTCAAGATGTTGGTAGGAGTGTGTTGTTTCCTTGCCTTTTCCTGCTTCTAGAGGCCAACTGCAATCAATCCCCGGCTCATTGCCCCCTTCCTCCATCTACAAAGCCAGCAATGCTGAATCTGACAGTTCTATTTTCATGCCTCCTGGAGACCAGAGCTAAGAAAGATTCTTTATCCTATTTAAGGACTAATGTGATTATTCTGCCTACCATACTATTTATGACCACAATTCATTTAACCAACTTCCCTTCTTTGGAAATCTGTTTCAAAATTTTTAAAATAATAACAAATATTCTTCTATGTAAGTCTGTACCAACTATTTCCATAGGGCAAATTTCTAAAATTGGAATTCCAAGTCAAAGGTTATTTTTGAAAATGCCAAATCTCTTGACATGTTGAATTTACTTCCTGAAACGTCTAAACTCATCTCTTTCCGGTGGTGAATGGAAATACCTGACTTTGCACCTTGGCAGCTGGGGATTATGTATCTTTTTTGTTGTTGTTGTTAGTATTTGACAAATTGATGAGTGGCAAATGGTATGACATTATTATATTAACTGCATTTCTTAGCTTCCTAATGAGCCAGATCATTTTTTTTCATATTTCTGTTTACTATTTCTTTACAAATAGCTTAACTCCTTTGCCCATTTTTATACTGGGGTTTATTTGCTTATTTCTTAAATTTCTTTGTAAGTGTGCTGTGTTAACAATGTGAACTCTATAAGGTACAAATACATTTTGTTTACTTGCTCTGTAAATTTTTCTGTTTTCTTTTCTTTTTTTTTTTTTTTTTTTTGGCTTTTTGTCTTTTGTCTTTCCCAGCATATGGAGGTTCCCAGCCTAGGGGTTGAATCGGAGCTGTGTCTGCCAGCCACAGCCACAGCTACATCAATACCAGACCGAGCTGAAGCCGTGACCTACACCACCACTCACGGCAACACCAGATCCTTAACCCACTGAGAAAGGCCAGGGATCGAACCCGCAACCTCATGGTTCCTCATCAGATTCGTTAACCATTGAGCCACGGTGGGAACTCCAAAACGCAGTTTTAATACCATCTTCACATGGCCTTTCTTCTCCGTGTGTGTCAAATCTCTCTTTCTCTCCTTCTTAGAAAGATATGTGATTACATTCAGGACCCTCTGAATAATCAGGATAAATTCCTCATCTCAAAATCTGTAACTTGGAGTTCCCGTCGTGGCTCCGTGGTTAACGAATCCGACTAGTAACCCTGAGGTTGCGGATTCGATCCCTGGCCTGGTTTAGAAAGTTCTTTGTCACCCCAAGATTAAATATTTACCTGTATTTCTTTTCAGTTTTTGTATGAGGTGAGGTGAGAAAATACATCTCCAGATAGTTTACCTATTGTCCTACCAGGATTTCCTGATAATTTTCCCTCTTGTCATAAATTTATAATGTCACAGATATTTTACACTAAATTCTTATATGTGGCAGAGTCTGTTTCTAGGCACTTTATTACAGTTTTTTGATCTATCTTCCTATCCTTATGTTCACACAAACTTTATTTTACTCTCTGATTGGGCAGAAAGATGCCTCCAACACCACCCTATGTACATGCCTTGCTTCTCACTGTTTCTGACTTGCTGGACCCTGGCCAGTTTATCCCCCTAGAAGAATTTTCAAATCACTAAGTCATGGTCCAAGAAAAATCTTGCTATAATTTTTGTTAGACTTGCATTAAAATATAAAATGACTGGGCAATAGTTCTTTCACCATTATAAGATCTCCTTTTTTAAGTTTTTTCATTTATCTCTCATAAGCATTAAATGTGTTCATTATACAAATGCCCTGCACACTTAAATTAGATTGTTCTGTACTTTATCTTTTTGTTGCTATTGTGGAAAAAAATACTTTTCTTATACATATTCTTATTATTACAAGTACTTTTAAAATCTATTATTTCATATCTATTTTGTAAATAGTATCAACTGAAAAAAATGTGTAACCTCAAAGGTGAGAATTATGTTTTATTCAGTGGCCTTACTGAGGACTATAACCCAGGATACAGACTCTCAGATAGCTCCCAGAAACTAACTATTCCAAAGAGGTAAAGGAGGGGCCAGGATATACAGCTGTTTTTGCTAAAGAAAAAAAGAAAAAAAAAAGGAGTTCCCATTGTGGTATGGTGGAAATGAATCCAACTAGCATCCATGAGGATGTGGGTTCAATCCCTGACCTTGATCAGTGAGTCAGAGATCCCGCATTGCCATGAGCTGTGGTGTAGGTCACAGACGCAGCTCAGATCCCAAGTTACTGTGGCTGTGTCGTAGGCCAGCAGCTACAGCTCGGATTCAACCCTTAGCTTGGGAAGTTCCATAAGCTGCAGGTACATCCCTAAAAAGCAAAAAAAGGCATGTAATCAAACATCAAAATATTACACTAATCACAAAAAAACAGGCATCTTAAGTTAATGATTTCAATGCTTTTCCATGTATGAAGATGCAAGAGTCTAGGCTCATTGAAATTATCCCTTGAAATTATCCATTGAAATGACCTAGGGCAGTATCCTGTTTTCCCCAATCCTGAAATCCCCTCAGGGCTCACCTTTGGGGTGGCTGCAGTGGCTGATGACTTGATGCTGGGTATCACCTTTGTTCACAGAATGGCAGGCAATGATTTTGGGGATCTAAGCACCTCCTCTTGGTCATGAATTTAACTAAGGTTTGAGATGCATTTCATGACTAATTTGTCCCACAGTTCTAGGAAGTTTCGTTCCTTCCTAGGTCAAAGGAGAATTTTGTTGATATGCCGCTCAATATGCTCTCTTTTGGATTAGGCCCTTGTTGATAATCTAAAATTCTCTGGCTCTCCTGTCTTACTAGTTTATTATGATCCAGGAAATGTTTTACCTTTAGCTTCTTCCCATATCCAGAGTTGCACTATTAAAGTTATTTTATGTAGAGGTATATATATGATCAACTGCCTCAAAATGTTTAGCCATTATTAATTTTGCTAGAGGCCTGGTTACACATCCAGTAATGACAACAATCTTATAAAATAGAAAGGATATAAGTAATACAGCTAAAAGCATTAATAAAGTCATGGTACAGCAGAGAGAGGCACAAAGCATAATTTGAAAACAACAATAGAGAACAAATTAAAACAATAATTAGCATAACTAGTTGTAATCTGGCTGCAATAAATCATCAAGTTCACAGGGGAGCCAGCTAGAGAAGCCAAATTCTGGAAGGATCAGGTAATAAGAAAAAGACACATGTTTCATCTTCATTTACAAAGACATACTTTACCAGATTTTAGTTCATGGTTAGAGGGAAAGTTTTCTGAAAAACAATGATTAAAAGCCGGAATAGTTCAGAGAAAATGTCATAAAATTATGTCATATTTACCAGTTCATTCAGTCCCATGTAATTAATTCCTGTTTATCTGAATGAAGTCACCAAGTTTTCCATTAAGAGTTTTAAAATTTCTTACCAAGTTCCATGGTATTATCAGAAAGTCATCAGACACGTATTTGTCAAAAAGACCTGTTGGGGGTGGGCGTGGAAAAAGAGCAGAGGCGTAGGATGTGGAGCACACTTTTCCTGACAAATACATCAAAAATACATCTGCATGTGACATTCTTCTAACAGTACATCTACTGAATGCTTTCAGAAGATCTCAGACATCCAAAAGGGGAAGAAAATCTTCATGTAACTAGGTAGGACAAAAGAAGGAAAAGAGAGAGAGAGAAAAGAACTGGGATGGGACCAGTGCCCCTGGGAGGGAACTGAGAAAAAAGGAAAGGCTTCTGCACACTGGGAAGGCCCATCACTGGCAGAGAGACCAGGTGGGACAAAGACGGAGCTTTGGGGCATCGGAGGAGATTGCAGCAACGGGTTTGTAGAAGGCAGGCAGGAGAAAGACCAGCATGGTTGGTATCTAGCCCAGCACACCCCAGCCAGAGACACTGGACCTCTGGTAAGGTGAGCAGGGGCTGGGAGCCGAGGGTTAGGCTTTGGAGGTCAGATATGGAGAGGACTGAGTTTGACTGTGAGAGGACAATCTGAAGGAGCTAGGGTGTGGTGCACCATACTTTTGGGATACTGGAGGAAGAGATCTTGGCCCACCAGAAACGCAGAACACCAGGGTTGGAGAGCATAAGAGGAGAGGGAAAGGATCATCAGAGGTGTTTTTTTATCCATACGTGGGCTCTCAGGCCACAGGGCATCTCTTGCATAAGATCCAGGGGCAGGTGCTAGCCACCACAGTCATCTTGGACCCCAGAGGTGGGAGCAGACCACTGCCTCCACTGAGGGTCTCACGAGCAGGTGATAGTCACTGCCTCTTCCTTTCAGGGAACATGTGTGGTCTATAGCTGCCACTATCTCCAGAGGGCCCACACCTGCACCCAGGCACCAACCCCTCCCTGCCCCCTTTCCGGAGTTATGCACAGGTCACTGCCTTTGCTCCCGAGGGGCCTGCAACCAAGCACTGACCACTGTCCTTGACTCCCTGGGAGCTTGCATGGCCCTCTGCTACCACTGAGGATTCCACACCGGCATGCCGACCTCTGCCTCCACATCTCTGGGAGCACTCAGGTGGCCCACTGCCAACGCTGCTGTCAGTGAGCATCCTGTGACCAGGAGCTGACCTCTGCCCTTGCTTCTGCAGAACTGTGTGTGTGATCCATAGCCACCACCAAAGGACCTGTGGTGGGGTGCCGACCACTGGCTGCACCCGAGCTCTGGGGGCGGGGGGTGTTGTGTAAGCCACTGCCACTGCCACCTCCCTCATGGACTACATCCCTCACTCCTGCCCAACTCTGGCTATGCACTTGTGTTGCTATCATACTGAGAACTTCGGGACCAGGCACCCACTGTTGCATCTGCACACCTACTACCAAGGAGATAAAGACCAGCACACACTGAGGAAAGAGAGGCTAGGCACCCATACTAAAAATAGCCCTGTGATTAAGAAGGAAGAGCTGAAATATCTCCTCCCCATGGTATGAACTGTAGATTTCCACCTCCGCTGCCAGCCTTATAAATTCAGCACTGGTGGAACATCTGAACAGACAAGGAGTGCTCCTGTACCTGAGATGAGTCTAGCTGGAGCAGATGTGGGCTTTGTGGGCACGTACATGTGGATTTTGCACCAGGTCAGAGTCTGAGCTGCCTCCATCAATCCCATAGCAGGCCCAGGAGCATGAATACTATAATCCTGAGTCCTGCCTTCAATGGATCTACACTGGTGACCTAGTGAAAAAAAAAAAAAAATGCCTGAGAGACACTGGGGCCAATTGCAGACAAACCCATGGTTAACATGGGCCAAGAGCAGCACCAACAACAGTGTACCCTGTGAGCCCACACAACAAGGAAAAGGTGACACAACAGAGCCCACACACAGGTGAACATCTCCAGTGGAGGTATACTCAGTGGCTTCTTTCCCAGTGGGACAAAACCACCTACCTTGTCCTAAAGATCAGAACCATATCTCAGAAGCAGATATGGGGGCTCCTACTCCAACAACTAGGGAGCAGACCTGGCCCCTTATAGAGCAGTGACAACCGGAGAGCAAACAGGAAGCCCCATTCAATATCCAGCACAGGCTTGGGTCATCACATCATCAAACACACCTTCTACCAAGAGGATAAAAGCCAGAGTACTCTGAGGAGAGGTGACAGGCTGCCAAAAGTCATATTGAACCAAGAGCTACCTCTAAACACACCCCTTGACATGGCCCTGGCCAGCAGAGGGACAAGACCCAGCTCCACCAAATAGTGGGAAGGCACTAGTCCCTCCAACCAGGAAACCTGCACAAGCCTCTGGGCCAGACTTGCCCCACCAGAGGGCACACACTAGAAACAAGAGGAACTAAAACCCTACACCCTATGGAAAGAAGAACAAGATAAAAACATATAAGAACAACTACATGAAGAGGAGATAGACAATCTACCTGGAAAAGAATTCAGAGTGATGATAGTAAAAATGATTTATGATCTTGGAAAAAGAATGGAGGTACAGGGAGTTCCCATTGTGGCTCAGCAGAAATAAATCTGACTAGTATCCATGAGGATGCAGGTTCGATTCCTGGCTTCACTCAGTAGGTTTAGGATCTGGCATTGCTGTGGCTGTGGTGTAGGCTGGCAGCTGCAGCTCCTATTTGACCCCTAGACTGGGAACCTCTATATTCTATAGGCATGGCCACAAAAAAGCAGAAAAAAAAAGATTGGAGGTATAGATCGAGAAGTTACAAGAAACGTTTTTATCCCACACTTCAAAAAGATGCATGCACCCCAGTGTTCATTACAGCATTATTTACAATAGCAAAGACACGGAAACAAACTAAATGTCCATCAACAGAGGATTGGATACAATGGAATATTACTCAACCATAAAAAATGAAATAATGGGAGTTCCCGTCATGGCGCAGTGGTTAACGAATCTGACTAGGAACCATGAGGTTGCGGGTTCGGTCCCTGCCCTTGCTCAGTGGGTTAACGATCCAGCGTTGCCGTGAGCTGTGGTGTAGGTTGCAGACGCGGCTCGGATCCCGCGTTGCTGTGGCTCTGGCGTAGGCCGGTGGCTACAGCTCCAATTGGACCCCTAGCCTGGGAACCTGCACGTGCCGAGAGAGCGGCCCAAGAAATAACTAAAAAAAGACAAAAAAAAAATGAAATAATGCTATTTGCAGCAACATGGATGGACCCAGAAAACTATTATTCTAAGTAAGTCAGACAGAGGAAGACAAATACATGCAATCACTAATATATGTAATCAAATAAAATGACACAAAGGAACTTACAAAACTGAAACAGACTCAAAGATTTTGAAACCAAATGTATGCTTACCAAAGGGGAAACATGGGGGGAGGGATAAATTAGAGGACTGTGATTGATATATACACACTACTATATATAATATAGAACAATGACCTACTGTATAGCACAGGGTAACCTACTCAATAATGTATGATAACCTGCACGGGAAAAGAATCTGAAAAGTAATGGATATTTGTATATGTGTAACTGATTTACTTTGCTGTGCAACCGAAATTTGCACAACCTTGTCAGATAACTACACTCCAATAAAATTTATTTTAAAAAATCCTTTTTATAAATTTTCTTGAAGATCTTTTTCTTTTTTTGCTTCTTAGGGCCACACTTGCGGCGTGTGGAAGTTCCCAGGCTAGGGGTTCAATCCAAGCAACAGCTGCCAGCCTACACCACAGTCACAGCAATGCAGGATCTAAGCCGAATCTGTGACCTACACCACAGCTCACTGCAATGCCAGACCCTTAACCCACTGAGCGAGGCCAGGGATCAAACCTGCATCCTCTTGGATCTTAATTGGGTTCATTACTGCTGAAACACAATGGAAACCCCCAATTTTCTCGAAGATCTTTATTTTATAAAAGCATCAGAGCAAAACTATGAAGTTGAATTATCTATAAATGACAAAAGACTTAAAATGATGTGGGTAAAGAGCTGATTACAATGTAATTGATGAGAAACTTGGTTATTTCTCTGACATACTACATTTTAAGATAATAACAGATTTACGACTAATACTATTTCACCCTGACATATCAGAATTTTAGGAATTCCAAATAAATGTTGAAACATCTATATTTGACGTTTATACAAACGATGTATCCTAAGAAGTTTTTATCACCATTTACTTGACAATGTTCCCCATGTAATTTAACATAGAAAAATAAACCTAATTAGTTTAACATCTCCCTTTGGGATGTTTCAGGGGCTCTTTGAAGCATCCCAAAGTTGGCTGGAGGTCAAAAGAATCTTTTTTTTTTGTCTTTTTGCCTTTACTAAGGACACTCCTGCAGCATATGGAGGTTCCTGGGCTAGGGGTCTAATTGGAGCTGTAGCCACCGGCCTACACCACAGCCACAGTAATGCGGGATCTGAGCCACCCGTCTGCAACTTACACCACGGCTCACGGCAACGCCGGATCCTTAACCCACTCAGCAAGGCCAGGGATCATATCTGTAACCTCATGGTTCCTAGTCTGATTTGTTAACCACTGCGCCATGATGGGAACTCCTCAAAAGAATCTTAATTAGATTTTGACATTTGGGAAATTTATCAAAAATAAATTTAAAGGTTTTAAAATACCGGGTCATATAGGATTATAGGTCACTGTGAGAAAATACTTATTTAACCAAATTTACAATAATATTTTTAGGGTTCTAGTAGAGAACTTAAAGAAATTCACAGTCTGTTATCAAATGCAGCTCAAAATTTTAAGAAAACTTTGGTGTCTTAATAGACAAAAATAACAAACTCCAGCCCTGTACCTGCCCACCGTCAATAACAAAATTCATTTATCTAAGTAAATTCAACCCAATCCCAGCCTGAGCATGCACAAAACTCTTTTTTCAGGGCTCCCTTTCTACAAATCTGCTACAACTCTTTGTATCAATATTAGTTTAGCCCTTATTTTCTTCCCCATTTAGAAATAACCAGCTGTAGGACAAAACCAGTTTCTTTCACTTAACAAAATGCATTTTTCTTCCTCATCCTGTCTTTTGCTGAAGACACATATCCTACTTTCCTTGCATGCTGAAATGTTTCCCTCATTATTTTTAGCAGCCTTAGTTACATATTTTTATTAGAATTGTCAACTCTTAAAACCTGTAATCTCTAGCAAAAACCAAGACACAAGTAATTGTGAACTGTTTGTCATACCAGCATTTCCCAATTGGGAAATTTAGGAACATTCCATAACCTTTGTAAACCTTTCCAGAGGGTTGAGTTTTAAAAGGCCATTTTTTTCCCTTTAGTTTCAGGTTTGTTTGATTTTTTTTTTTTTTTGTCTTTTCTAGGGCCGCACCCTCAGCATATGGAAGTTCCCAGGCTAGGGGTCTAATCGGAGTTGTAGCTGCTGGCCTACACCAAGCCCACAGCAATGCAGGATCCGAGCCGTGTCTGCAACCTACCCCACAGCTCACTGCAACACCCAGATCCCTAACCCACTGAGTGAGGCCGGGGATTGAACCTGCAACCTCATGGTTCCTAGTCAGGTTTGTTAACCACTGCACCATGACGGGTACTCCAGCTTCAGGTTTTTTTTTCTGACTGAGCTAATTAGGTTCAGTTTTATGTTGCTGTGGGCTGTATTTACGTTTCTGATTTGTAAAGATTTTCAAGAAAAAAAAAAGTTGCTTTTAATTCCCAAAGAACTGGTCTACCTAAATGATATTAAAAGATTGATTTGTCCAACTATATTTACTTTTTTTTATGTCAGTGAGAATATTTCCAACTAAACTGAAAATCAAAGAGTTCTAGAATGCTAGGGTTCAATTTATCATGCCTTCAAGAATTTGCACAAGACATTCAACAAAGGTCCTCTTTCTAAGTGCACAGGTTAAACCCAGAGCAAAAATCTCTATTGTCTTTATTAGCCCCTAAACATTAGCTCTCAGGGTTTTGTTGTTGTTGTTGTTTTTGATGGGGGGCCATGCCCCTGACATACAGAAGTTCCTGGGCCAGGGAATGAACCTGAGCCACAGCAGTGACCACACTGAATCCTTAACTACTAGGCCACCAGGGAACTCCCATTAGCTCTCAGTTTTAATTTCATATAGTATGGGCTCAAGTAATTCTATTGGTTTCCTTTATATGTTTAATTAATATTGTTTGTGAGGCAGATTTATATGCCCCATTTTGTAACACTAAGCAGAGGAAGCATTCCCCAGCGAGACATATCTATCCCACAATGTAATTAGGCAAAAGAGACCTTTTTTTATAAAGCCTATTTAAATATAATAATTTATATACACTTTCATCTTAATTCTGTCAATTTTTACACCTTTAAATTTGTTTCTATTCAGACTCCATCAATAAACTTGATTTTACAAGGAGTCCAGAAATCTTTCTTTTCTGTCCCTTAAACATTTAATCTATTTTTGTATGAAAGGCTCTGGAGTGCCCAATGAGGGGTTGAGGCACTCCAACTTCTAATTTGGCTTCTTCATAAGTTCCAATAAAACAGCTCTTTATAATGAGCACAGTCTAAAAATTTACCAATTTAGAAGTTTCTCCAGTTTAAAGTATTCCTTCCATGGCCATTGATGAGATATATTTTAATAACAACTCAAACAAATAAGAGGCAAGAGGAATCCCACAAATGAGTACAAAGGATGAAGCCTTCACAAAATCTCAAAAGTTTACTCCTCAAAACAGGTTAAGAAACCAAGAGGCCTTCACTGTGCAGGTGGACGCAATGAAGGTTAAGATGACAAAGGCCCCTGAGAGGTGGCACAACCAAAAGACTGCTCAGCACCCCAGTCTATTTGACTGGCTGCTACTTACACTAGATAAGTACTTTATGTGTGGCAGAGACCAAACTCTGAAAACACCAGGGGGGAAAAAAAAAACTATGAACATCATATAGGACATTTATATTTCAAAGACACAGGGAAAGAAATGCAAGTACCCCCTAAGAGGCTTTTGTTCCTTTAAAATCATAATTCTGAAAGTTTATCAAGCCAGGGTTTTGTTTTTTGGGGTTTTTTTAGGTGTGCAGGCAAAAACAAACAAACAAAAAAAACCCTAATGATAGTGATTTTGGTATGTCAAAAGAATGCCAATTGGGCTATCTTTAGGACAAGATTTCTTTTAATTCCCAATTATGCATGTACTTCTAAGTATAAATTTTGTACATATAGAATAATATCTTCCCAGTATCTTTCAATGGAAAATAACCCAGGTAGATCTTGAAACTGTTTGAAGGAAAACCTTCTCCAGAGAGGAGTTTAACACCATCAAATAAAGCTTAAGATTATCTGCTAATAACAGAAGATATAAGCATAGGAGACACACGCACAAATACATCTGGACTCTTTAAGGAAGTAGACACGAGATACCTCTGCTAGTACCAAGGCTGGGGTTCCTCGTAGAGTTCAGGCAAAGGAGTTAAGTCTTCTCTGGTTCCCTTCAGTGGTTGCCAAAGCTTTCAACTGAAAAAAATGCACAACCTCAAAGTTGAGATTATGTTGTATTCAGTGACCCTACTGAAGACTACAGCCCAGTATACAGTCTCTCAGAAAGCTCTGAAGAGCTGTTCCAAAGAGATAAGGAAGGAGCCAGGATACATAGGAATTTTTATTTTTTTTAAATGTAATCAAACATCAAAAGTTTACTGCTAATCACAAAAAATAGCTCGAGTTCATGATTTAGTGCCTCTCTGTGTATGGGAAGGGTCTGGATGCAGTGATATTTTTTGGTCTTTTTTTTTTTGCCTTTTCTAGGGTCGCTCCAGTGGCATATGGAGGTTCCCAGGCTAGGGGTCCAATTGGAGCTGTAGCCACTGGCCTACCCCAGAGCCACATCAATGCAGGATCTGAGCCGCGTCTGCAACCTATACCACAGCTCACAACAACACCGGATCCTTAACCCACTGAGCAAGGCCAGGGATCGAACCCGCAACCTCATGGTTCCTAGTCGGATTTGTTAAACACTGTGCCACGACGGGAACTCCTGATTATTATTATTTTTTTATATGAATCTTGACTGTCCAGGGCAAGTATTATTCTCCATCCTAAATTCCCCTCAGGTGCATTTCCAGAGTAGTTTCAGCAGCTGACGGCTTGATGGTGGGTAATTGCCTTTTTTTACTGAAACAGTAGGCAGCAATTTTTTTTTTTTTTTTGCCCACGCTAGTCATGTCCTTGAATTAGCTCAGTTCAAACTACCATAAGCCAAAAGCACATTTTGTATAACACTAAGGCATCTCATATAACCCGAAAGCAGGACCACAGCAGTGTCTCAGAATGAACTAGAACAGGGCTTGCCTAGCTCTTGGCTCTGGAGCGCTCTAGAAATCTGCTCCCCCTTTTATTCACTCTCTCCAAAATTAGCCTACCTCAGATAATTTGAACCAAGGAAAATAGGATGTAACCTTGGTGGCATTCCAGCTTTACATTTTGCAACTCCAGCCACCCACAATCTCTTTCCAACTCAGTTGTGCTGCTCTTTCTTCATTCTTGCTCTTTCTCTTCCAAAATGGCTTAAGAAGTGGCTTGGGCAGATTAACTGTGGTATTTACCTCTGGAAAAGTTAGTGATGGCCCAAGGGCCAAAGGCTAAGGCCAATAACAGTGTCTGTAGGAGTGCGTGGGAGGAAAGGAGGTGCTGATGGCTCGTCCACAGGCAACTGTCCATTACAATCCTCTCAAATTTTCAGATTAGATAATCATGCTATTGTATTGAATTGCTTAAAACCCTATTCCCCTACCCTTGACACAAACAGAAGTAGAACCCAGGCACTCTCTCTCTCTTTTTTTCCCTCTCTCCCTTTAATCTTGCTGTGTGCTTCCTGACATGCTTTGTACACTCCAGGACCTGTGATTAGTAACCTTTTTCTTCAAGGTTTCCTAGTGGTTGTTGCTAAAGGGCATCTTGTAATCTAGTGAGAACCGCAAGGGTTGGTCCAGTCATAACACTAGTTTCAGAAGGGGAGATGTCTATGGGAAGTTCACCAGGGCCAAGGTGAGTGCCCCCAGGCATTTGTAGTCAATGGCAATACTATCAATGGGTTAAGACTGGCACAAAACATCTTAACACAATGGGAATGCTTTTATAATGTCATCACTCTACACATGCCTGTTGATTTGTGATCCTTTTTATCGTGTAAAGATCTGCCCTAGTTTCTAAGATCAAATCAAGAATAAATGTTGAATTTTATTGAATGTATTTTTTCTTTTTTAATTCATATATAGTTTACAATTTTGTGGTAGTTTCAGGTGTAGTGCAAAGTTATTCATAGACAAACACACATATATATGTGTATATATATATAAACATATATTTTTTCAGATTATTTTCCTTTATAGGTTATTACAAAGTATTTGTGACTGAATAAATTGGGTCCTGGTGCTTGCCACTTAACAAAATCAATTACATACCCATCAATGGGAGATGAGAAATGTGCCTTTAGTCAGAATGCTGGCAATCTGGGGGAACGATAGACTCAGTATGTCCTAAAAACCACCTCCAAAGAAACTCTTTAAAGAGAAACAGAGAAGTAAACTGAGTTAATCATTGAGATGGGGAGCCAGAGTCATCACCATCCCCCACTGTGTGCAGGCTTGTGTTCAGGCTTGTCACCACTTTGTGATCTTCCTCTAGATGCTGACTTGTTCACACTCTTTGGTCACACAGGTTGTTTGCTAGATTACAGAGGGGAAGATAAGGAAGAGATCTGATCACCTGCTAATTACTTATTCTTCCTTTCTACTTTTTTGATCTATTGTGGGATTAAAAGATTTGAAAGGTGTGCTTGGGCTGAAGATGAGTAGAACACCGGAACACCTGTTTTAAGAGATAGTGACAATGTAGCTTTGCTAACATGACAGTAAAAGGAGCATCCTGCTAAGGGTTGTTTCCTATAAAAAGCTGCTTACAAACTGAGTATAGTTCGCTGCTGTGCTATACTGTCAGGCCTTGTCAGTTATCTATTTTATATATAATGGTATGCATATGTTAACCACAAACTCCTAATGTATCACTTAACCCATCCCTCTTTTTCTTTGGAAACCATAAGGTTGTTTTCTGTGTATATTAGATCCCACATATAAATGATATTATATGATATTTGCATTTCTCTATCTGGCTTATTCACTTACTATGATAATCTCTAGGTCCATCCATGTTGCTGCAAATGGCACTATTTCATTCTTTTTTTATGGCTGAGTATTATTCCGTTGTTTAAATATACCACATCTTCTCTATCCATTGATCAGTCCATGGACACTCAGGTTGCTATGTCTCGACTACTGTAATAGTGCTGTGCTGTGATGCACATCGGGATGAGTGTATCTTTTTCAATTATGGGTTTTTTTTTTCCTGGATAGATGCCTAGGAGTGGGATTGCTGAATAATACAATAGTGCTATTTTTTTTTTGTCTTTTTGTTGTTGTTGTTGTTGTTGCTATTTCTTGGGCCGCTCCTGCGGCATATGGAGGTTCCCAGGCTAGGGGTTGAATCAGAGCTGTAGCCACCGGCCTACGCCAGAGCCACAGCAACGTGGGATCCGAGCCACGTCTGCAACCTACACCACAGCTCACGGCAACGCCGGATCGTTAACCCACTGAGCAAGGGCAGGGACCGAGCCCGCAACCTCATGGTTCCTAGTCGGATTCGTTAACCACTGCGCCACGACGGAAACTCCCAATAGTGCTATTTTTAATTTTTTAAAGGAAATACCATACTGTTCTCCATAGTGGCTATACCAATTTACAGTCCCACCAACAGTGTAGGAGAGTTCTTTTTTCCCCACACTCTCTTTATTATTTGTAGACTTTTCAATGATAGCCATTCTGACTGGTGTGAGGTGATACCTCACGGGGGTTTTTGACTTGTATTTCTGTGATAATAAGTGATGTGGTACATCTTTTCATGTGTCTTTTGACCATCTGTATGTCTTCTTTGGAGAAAGTATATTTAGACATTCTGCCTATTTTTTGATTGGGTTGTTTGTTTTTTTCACATGTAGCTCTTACATTCTTTTACATGTAGTTGTCCAAGTTTTTGTTTGTTTGTTTATATATTGAGCTGTGTGAGTTGTTTTTATATTTTGGAAATTAATCCCTTGTCTGTCATATCATTCACAAACATTTTCTCCCATTCTGTAAAGTGCCTTTTTGTTTTGTTTAATGGTTTTTGCTGTGCAAAAATTTGTATGTTTATTTAGGTCCCACTTGGTTTTTCTTGGTTTTATTTCTAGTACTCTGGGAGGTGGCTCCAAAAAGATATTTCTGTGGTTTACGTTAAAGCATGTGCTACACATGTTTTCCTCTAGGAGTTTTATACTATCTGGTATTATATTTCGGTCTTAATCCTAAATTCCTTTTGAGTTTAATTTTTTTGTATGATGTTAGAGAATGTTCTAATTTTATTCTTTTACATGCAGCTGCCCAGTTTTCCCAGTGCCATTTCTTGAAGAGACTATCTTTTCTTCGTTGTATATTCTTTCCTCCTTTGTCATAGACTAATTGACCAAAGGCGTGTGGATTTATTTCTGGGCTTTCTATCCATTCCGTTGAGCCATATTTCTGGTTTTGTGTCAGTACCACACTGTTTTGATGACCATAGCTTTGTAGTACAGCTTGAAGCCAGGGAGTCTGATTCCTCTTGCTCTCCATTTTTTTCTCAAGATCACTTTGACTATTTTGTGTTTCCATAGAAATTCAAAATTGTTCTGCTTTAATTCTGTGAAAAATACAGTTGGTAATTTGATAGCATTGAATCTACAGATTGCCTTGAGCAGTTATAATGATTTTGGCAATATGGAGTCTTTCAATCTAAGAACATGGTATATCTCTTCCATCTGTTTGTGTCATCTTTGATTTCTTTATTCAACATCTTATGGTTTTCAGATTATAAGATTTTGCCACCTTAGATAGTTTTATTCCTATATATTTTATTCTCTTTAATGAGATGGTAAATGGGGTTGTTTCCTTAATCTCTCTTTCTGATTTTTCATTTTTAGTGTATAGAAATATGAAAGATTTCTCTGTATTAATTTTATGTCCTGCAAATTTATCAAATTCTTTGATGAACTCTAGAATTTTTCTGGTAGTGTCTTTAGAATTTTATAAATATGGTATTATGTCATCAACAAACAGTGACAATTTTACTTCTTTCTAATTTGGATTCCTTTTGCTTCTTTTTCTTCCCTTATTGCTGTGGCTAGGACTTCCAGAACTATGCTGAATAAAAGTGGTGAGAGTAAACAGCCTTGTCTTATTCCTGATCTTAGAGGAAACACTTTCAGCTTTTCACTATTGAGTGTGTTAGCTGTGGGTTTGTTTTTTATGGCCTTTATTACATTATATGGCCTTTATTAAGTGGGTGTATATGTTCCCTCTGTGCCCACTTTCTGGAGGGTTTTTATCATAAATGGATGTTGAGTTCTATCATAAGATTTTCTGCATCTATTAAGATAATCAGGAGTTCCCGTCGTGGCGCAGTGGTTAACAAATTCGACTAGGAACCATGAGGTTGCGGGTTCGGTCCATGCCCTTGCTCAGTGGGTTAAGGATCCAGCGTTGCCGTGAGCTGTGGTGTAGGTTGCAGACGCAGCTCGGATCCCGCGTTGCTGTGGCTCTGGCGGAGGCCGGTGGCTGCAGCTCCGATTCGACCCCTAACCTGGGAATCTCCATGTGCCGCGGGAGCGGCCCAAAGAAATAGCAAAAAAAAAAGACAAAAAAAAAGATAATCATATGGTTTTTGTTCTTCAATTTGTTAATGTGGAATATTATATTGATTGATTTGCATATATTGAAAATTCCTTGCATCCCTGGAATAAATCTCACCTGATCATGGTATATGATACTTTTAATGTATTGTAGTTCATCAGTGATATTGGCCTGTAATTTCCCCTTTTTGGTAGTATCTTTGGTTTTGGTATTAGGATGATATATGCCTCAGATAATGAGTTTGGAAGCGTTCCTTCCTCTACAATTTTGGAGAAGAGGTTTTGAACGATAGGTGTAAATTCTCTCCATGTTTGGTAGAATTCATCTTTGAAATTATCTGGTCCTGAACTTTTGTTTGTTGGGAAAGGGTTTTTTTTTGTATTGTTTTGTTTTGTTTTGCTTTGCTTTTTAGGGTCACACTCAAAGCATATGGAGGCTCCCAGGCTAGGGGTCAAATTGGAGCTGTAGCTGGCTGGCCTATACCACAGCCATAGCAATGCCAGATCCAAGACATGTCTGCAACCTATACCACAGCTCACTGCAATGCTGGATCCTTAACCCTCTGAGAGAGGCCAGGGATTGAACCTGAATTCTCATGGATGCTAGTCAGATTTGTTTCCACTGAGCCATGATAGGAACTCCTGTTGGGAGTATTTAATCACAGATTCCATTTCGGTATTTGTAATTGGTCTGTTCTTAGCTTCTATTTCTTCCTGGTTCAGTCTTGGAAGACTGTACTGTTGTAATAATTTGTCCATTTCTACTAGGTTGTCCATTTTTTTGGTCATATAATTGCTTTAGTAATCTCTTACGGTCTTCTGTATTTCTGTGGTATCTAGTTTAACATTTTTTCCATTTAATTTTACTGATTCAGGCCTTCTTTTTATTCTTGATGAGTCTTCCTGAAGTTTATTAATTTTATTTATCTTTTCAATGAAACGGCTTTCAGTTGTATCGATTTTTTATATTGTTTTCTTCCTCTCTATTCCATTTATTTCAGTTTTGATCATCATGATTTCCTTCCTTCTATTAATTTTGGGTTTTGTTTGTTCTTTGTCTACTTGATTTGGCTGTAAGGTTAGGATGTTTATTTGAGATTTTTCCTGTATCCTGAGGTAAGCTTGTATTGCATACCACTTCTCTCTTAGAGCTGCTTTTGCTTCATCCCATATCCCTTGATTAAACATAAAAAGTTTGTAGCAAGCAGATATACCCTACTTCCTCTTAGTATTTCAGGATCCTTTACTCTAAAGGGGCCAGAAATGGAGAATTCCCATTGTGACTCAGCAATAACAAACCCAACTCGTATCCATGAGAATATGGGTTTACTCCCTAGCCTTGATCAGTGGGTTAAGAATCTGGTGTTGCCATGAGCTGTGGTGTAGGTCACAGATGAGGCTTCAATCCCACGTTGCTGTGGCTGTGGCATAGGCCAGAAGCTGTAGGTCAGAATCACCAACTCCTAGCCTAAGAATTTCCATATGCTGCAGATGCAGCCCTAAAAGCAAAAAATAAATAAATAAAAATAAATAAATAAGCCAGAAATGGAAATTGTGGCCAGTTTATGCTGAGATATTTAATCTTAGTGGTTTTCTTTATGAGAATCTAATTACAGTGCAATTTTAAAAGGTCTACAACCAAAAAAAATTAAATACTTAGGAAAAAAACCTTACCAAGGAGGCAAAAGACTTATATGCTGGTAATTATAAACATTAATCAAAGAAATTAAAGAGGATTCAAAGAAATAGAAAGATATTTCATGCTCCTGGATAGGAATAATTAATATCATTAAAACTGTGTTACCACTCAAAATAATCTACAGATTCAATGTGATCCCTGTCAAATTACCAATGACGTTTTTCACAGAACTAGAACAAACAACCCCAAAATTTATATGGAACCATAAAAGAGCCAAGATTGCCAAAGCAATCCTGAGGGACAAAAAGCAGGAGGCATAACTCTCTCAGACTTCAGACAGAAATACAAAACTACAGTAATCAAGACATTGTGGTCTTGGTACCCAAACGGACATACGGAATAGAGAACTCAGAAATAAACCCAGACAACTATGGTCAATTAATGTTCAACAAAGGAGGCAAAAATATCAAATGGGAAAAAGACAGTCTCTTCAACAAGTGATGCTGGGAAAACTGGACAGCTGCATGTAAATCAGTGAAACTGGAACGCACCTTCACACCATGCACAAAAATAAATTCAAAATGGCTTAAAGACTTAAACATAAGACAAGACACCATAAAACTCCTAGGAAAGAGCATAGGCAAAACATTCTCCGACATCAACCATACAAACATTTTTAGGTTAGTCTCCCAAAGCAATAGAAATAAAAACAAAAATAAACTAATGGGACCTAATCAAACTCACAAGATTTTGCACAGCAAAGGAGACCATGAAAAAACAAAAAAGACTACCTATGGAATGGGAGAAAATAGTTGCAAATGATGCAATTGACAAGGCCTTAGTCTCCAAAATATACAAACAACTCATACAACTCAACAGCAAAAAAACAAACAACCCAATTGAAAAATGGGCTGAAGACCTAAAGAGACATTTCTCCAAAGAAGACATATAGATGGCCAACAGGTACATGAAAAAAATGCTCAACATCAATAATTATTAGAGAAATGCAAATCAAAACTACAGTGAGGTACAACCTCATCCCAGTCAGAATGGCCATCATTAGTAAGTCTATAAATAACAAATGCCAGAGAGGGTGTGGAGAAAGGGAACCCTCTTACACTGTTGGTGTGAATGTAAATTGGTACAACCACTATGGAAAATGGTACGGAGGTCCCTCAGAAAACTAAATATAGAAATACCATATGACCCAGCAATCCCACTCCTGGGAATATATCCAGACAAACTTCCATTGAAAAACATACATGCACCCCTACATTCATTGCAGCACTATTCACAATAGCCAAGACACAACCTAAATGTCCATCAGCAGATGAATGGATTAAGAAGATGTGGTACATATACACAATGGAATACTACTCAGCCATAAAAAGAGCAAAATAATGCCATTTTCAGAAACTAGAGACACTCATGCTAAGTGAAGTAAGTTAGAAAGAGAAAGACAAATACCATATGATATTACCTGTATCTGGAATCTAGTGTATAACACAAATGATCCTATCTACAAAAAAGAAACAGACTCATGGACATAGAGAACAGATTTGTGTTTTCCAAGAGGGAGGGGAAGCAAGTGGGATGGACGGGGAGTTTGGGGTTAGTAGATGCAAATTATTGCATTTGGAATGGATAAGCAATGAGATCTTGCTGTGTATCACAGAGAACTATATCCAGTCACTTGTGATGAAACATGATGGAGGATAATTTGGGAAAAAAAAAAAAGTCTATATATCTATATCTGGGTCACTTTTCTGTATAGCATAAATTGATGAAACATTGTAAATCAACTATAATATAATTTTTTTGAAAAAAGATCTAATTAGAGCCATAGTTTAGTTTCTGACAAGTCCCTTTGGGATAGTAGTAAGACTGTAATTGATGCTCATGTAATTCATCCAATGTTCTTGCTAGCACTGAGTCCAGTCCTTGCCCCCCACAACTCACTCAGTACACCTACCCAGCAGGAAAAGCTATGGAATCCCTGAGGAGAATAGTGCTGGTAGAGTTTCAGGTTGTCATGGATTCAACTTCATGCTCTGGCTTTACCCACAGCGTCATATAACTAATGAATTTTCTTAAAGTGTTAATGGAGCATGGACAGGCATTATCAAGAGCCACTGCAAAAACTAAGTCAAGGCTTGAAATGGACCAGTGTTAGAGGGTATGGTGGACCTGGAGCCCAGCAGAAAGGGTCTTCTTGCAATCCTAGGAGGCAGATGAACTACAGTCATAGATAATTCTGTTTAGTGTAAAGAAGTTGTTTTTCATTGTACTTATGAGTTTGTATTGAAAAAATAGCTTTTTGTGAGTTGAGAGAAGACTGATAAAGACAGACTAATGACTCATCAATATTGTGCTTCATGAAACAAATTTGAAAACTTTCTCTCTTATTCTTTGTGCTGGATCAATTTATATGCCATAGGAATTTTAGGATCTGTTTTTTGTTTTTTGGTTTTGTTTTGTTTTGTTTTGTTAAAAGTTTACGTGTTAAACCGCCTGGGCACAAAGTCTTTCAGCAGACAATTTTTTTCTTTTTTTTCCCCAAAATTATTGTTCTTTTTAGTTTGCCAGTTTATGCCTTAATTGGTTTAGGCAATTTTTATTTCCCATAAAATTATTTATTTCATTTGCTGCATTCAATTTTCATGATTGTTAAATTTTTTTAATAATGTCTTTGATTCTTAAAAAATAATTCATTTAGTCATAATTATTTTTATTATTTTTATTCTGTACAATATATATATGGTCATTCTTGCTTTTTTAGTTTGTATTTATTTACCTAATTTGTCATTATACCCCCATTTGTTTATTTTTTTAAGGGCAGGTATGTTCATTTCAACACTAGGGTCACAATGTTTATACTGTTTCAAGAAACATTCCAAAGAAACAGAAGAATAGTAATTTTGTACAAAATGTAAACTAACCTACATGGAGAAACTTAAATGAGTTATTTTAAATTTCATTGAATAGAATGAATAAGGTCATGAAGAGTAACACTGCAATACTAGGATAAAAATCAGTATTTCCATCTGTGTGTCTCCCCTCCCCTACCATTAAAGACATTTACATTTTTATATTGGATAGACTATCTTCTTCAAAATAAATAATAAAATCCTACTAAGTGGAGTTCCCATTGTGGCATGGTGGGAGTGTGGAGGTAGCATTTCAGCTCTTAACTATCCTAACCTGGAAGTGACACCCATCACTTCCACTCACATTTTGTTGGTTAGACTTAGTCACACGACCTTGCCTAGGTGTGATGGGACTGGGAATTGTAATCTCTCAGAGGACCAAGACAGGAAAAATAACTAGATATGGAAGAGCACCAATATTCTCTTCCATAAGTGGCAAATACATAGTGCTTTATACTCAGTATAGCAGATTATAAATGGAATCCCACCATAGAGTTTTAACAACCTTGAAACAGCAACAAAATTTCCCTGAGTCATCTGCCTGTCTGAGAGGGGGAAATTTCCCCCTCTGAGTTCTGTTAGCTGGACTAATAATAAAACTGACATAAGAGAAATTAACAGGACAAGAAGAAGCATATCTTAATTCATGTATATGGAAGTCACACAGAAACAGGACCTAAGAAGTGGCCAAAGCAGGCAGCTTTTGCATTTTTTAGGCAGAGAAACAATAAATTCATGAGAAATTGACAGAACGGAGAAACAGGTTTTGGGTCCCCAAATGGGATATTAAATTAAAGAAGTAACAAGGTCTGTTTACATAGGTTTTTGGCCCCAATTCCATTTCTTTGGCAGGGAGTACACCATTCACATGAGGGATTTATTTCCTGCTTTGGGGGAGACAGGATAATCAGTTTGTCCCTTTTGCTTTGCCACTTTTTGGGGGGGTGTGTGTGTATGTGTGTGTTTAGCCACACCCATGGCATATGGAGGTTCCCAGACTAGGGGTCAAATCAGAGCTGCAGCTGCTGGCCTATGCACAGCCACAGCAATGCAGGATCCGAGCTGCATCTGAGACCTACACCAGAGCTTGAAGCAATGCCAGATCCTTAACACACTGAGCAAGGCCAGGGATTGAACCTGCATCCTCAGGGAGGCTAGTCGGGTTCTTAACCTGCTGAGCCACATGGGAACTCCTGCATTGGCTGCTTCTTAAGTAACTTTAAATCAAAATAATCAATATGTCATTGAGGCATGCCTTGGGGCTGTCTACCCTGGCCTCCAAAACTCTTTTTAAAAAATGGTTACATAAGATTAACACACCAAAAAGATTATAAGTAAAAAAGGTCTGCATCTTGAATGTCACCAGGCATAAATGGTGCACCAAAAAAAAAAAAATGCTAAAAATATAATTATATTGACTTTCAATTACAGGGACCTCTATCCCCAACCAAGAAAGTCATGAAATATGCTTAAATACATCTGATCTAAAACAAAGCTCAAATAAGCCTATTTCCTTTGATATATTTTTTAAACTTCTAGCTAAAATTTCTCAATTTCCACTGGCTTGCTTTATTGGTCTGGTCCCAAAATTTTCTTTCCTAAAATAAATGAACTGTATATCATAGACCTTCATGTGCAGGCACTGGCTTTCTTCTGTTATTATTTGGATATCCAGGACTGCTGGCTAGTAACTTGAATTAGTTAAGATATGCCACTCTATGTGCTTCTACCACATTAAAAAAAAATCCATCATTTTTCTTAAAGAAATTTTTAGGTTGGGTCATGAAAACATGCAATACTTTGGGATGCCTTTGACCTTCATAAATCTGATTTCATGAAGTTTTTATTGCACAGTTGTCTTCTGAATTTATAGGTGTCATGAAAGAATAACATTTTATGAAATTCTAAAATGCACTTTCAGAATTTCTTTGGCTCATGATGTGCAGATAAGTTTCCATTGTGCTTCTGAGTAACATTATTGGGAAGATTTCCAAATTTTCCTTTTTTTTTTTTTTTTTAATAATCTGTAGTTACTAGAGTTTTGGTTGGGTTTCTCTTATTCAGTTTCGACTAAAATTTATCCAGTATCCACTCTAGGTTAGTGATTACCTGATTCACCCATTTACTCTTGACCCAACACTGCCTATGTTTTTCTCTGCTACTGATGAGAAGATATGGCTCAATTCCACAAGCCGAATTTGCACACAAGGTGTCCATCCTTTTATTTGCAAGGTTTCCTAAGAAATAGTTTTTTAAGAAGCCTATATTGTTGTTCATATGCGGCTGACATTTTGGGTCATTTTCTTTTAGTTTTTTATCCATTAATATTCCTGTCATAATGAATATGCCTGATCGGCTTTTGCTTTACATTATTTGTTGTCATTATCATTTATACCCCTTTTATACACAGACTATGCTTTCTTTGACTGTTTCCTCCAAAGACTGGAAAATTATGTACTCTGTTGCTGATTTCACTGAGTTGAAACTATTCTTATCACTGCCAGTGCCAAGAATAAAACCGTATTTGTTGGCTATCTCTATGAAAGATTAACATTTTAGCATACATTTTAAATTCTTCTTTCCTTTTCTTACTCTCCCAGTTTTAAAAATTTATATATGGATTTTTTCTAGGTTATTACCATTATATTGGTTTGTTTGATGGGGGATTCAGTGAGCCAAGGGGTCAATGAGATTGGAAGTTGTCAGCCAGGCTGGGATCTCTCCAGCCTCACAGTCACAGAAAGCTATTTAGAGGGTATTAACTCATATTTTTATGGGGACTGTTTTCTATTTTAAGAGCTATTTTTAACATTTATATTAAGCTTTATAATAATATTAAACTATTATTAAGTCAACTTTTATTTAAACTATTGCAATGTTAGCCATAATCTTTTTAGTGAGCAAATTTCCTTTTCTTGAACTCTTCTGAGCTATTTCTCTCCAACTGAATAATGTCTTTGAGTAGTGTTGCTCTTGTTGCTAGTTTTTGGTTGGTATATTTTCTGAGCTCTTATGTTTCTGCGAAGTTCTTTCTTTTGCCTTAACATGTCAATAACGGAGTTCCCATCGTGGCTCAGTGGTTAACGAATCCAACTAGGAACCATGAGGTTGCGGGTTCGATCCCTGGCCTTGCTCAGTGAGTTAAGGATCCGGCGTTGCTGTGAGCTGTGATGTAGGTTGCAGACGTGGCTTGGATCCCACGTTGCTGTGGCTCTGGCATAGGCTGGGCAGCTACAGCTCCTATTCGGCCCCTAACCTGGGAACCTCCATATGCAGGAGTGGCCTAAGAAATGGCAAAAAAGAAAAAAATATCTATATATCAATAATAACTTAGGTAGACAGTCCTCAGACTATTTCTCCTCCCATAATTTTATAAACGTAGCTTTTTCATTTCCTGGAATTATAGTAGGAAAGAATTATGAGACCAGTCCAATTTTTGTTCCCTGTAGGTAAAATGTGTATCTTCTTGGATGGCTGGTAGAATTCTTTCTTAACTCTTGAAATAAGAAAAAAAAGGAGTATCTCTAAGTGTATATTCACTTTCCTACATACATTGATTTTGCTTAGTATAAGCAGCCTTAGATATTTATTCGCTTCAGGAACATTTTTCCTCTATGTCTGAAATCTTTACTTCTGTTCAAATAGTACAGTTCTCCTATTCAAGAACCCCATTTTCCTCATTATTTTTATTTTGCTGTCATTTTCATTTTCATTCTGGAACAACTTCTAAAGATGGTTCATTCATTTCTAATTTGCTTTTCTGCAATTTACTTACCCTAATGCTGAATTTGCTTCTGTAGCTGTATTTTTAATGCTTTCAAAATTGTTTCTCATCTCAGTCAACTCTTTCATTGCTGCCTCTTTTTTATGGCTACATTTTTTTGTTTGTTTTGAATTTCAGCTTTTGTTCCTTTGCTCTCATCTTTGATATGTTTCATAAAGTTCATGTTATCCTGAATAGTTTTTAAAGCCCAAAGCAACTGTACTATAAAATTTATTCCTGGAAACCATAGTCATTTTTTCCCAAAGATATTGTGTTCTTCCTCTGCCTTTTGAGTATGTTATCCTTCTTTAATAATACAAACTCATAATTCATTGGCTCTATGTTCAAATTTTTCTATTTATTCATCTTTTAATGTGGAAAATTCTTCTCAGGCTAAATTTTACAGTAAATGTCATGTTTTAACTTGGTTTCCTTCACTGTCCACATAATTGCTGTTGAGATTCTCATTTCCAATCTTCAGATCAAGGTTTTTTATTTTATATTTATACTTTCTAGATCATTTTTTACTCTTGAAGTCTTTTATTTAGTATGAATGTATTGCCAGGAAGAGACATCTAGTTCTCCTGTCTATTTATCTTGTCATCAGTGGCAATGATTCCTACATAGTCAGATATTCTTTCGAGCTCTTTACTAACCTGACCCAGTGAATGGGTAGGCTTGTCACATACTAAATGCTCAGTAGATGGTTCCTGTATGCAACAGAACTCCCAGAATGTTCCACAATTCTATCAGATTCAGCTCCTTCCAGCCACCAACCTGACCTTTCCAGATATAAGCACTCCCGGTCACATAGCCTTGTGGGTAATTAAAATCCCAGAATTGATGCAAGAAAATAGTCATTAATGTCAGGAAGATGTAGCAAAGTGGCTCTAGTCATTCTAGAAGGCAGATCTAGGCTAACTTTTTTTTTCTCCAGTAGGAAGATGCTGTGCTTCTAAGGGAAGGATTTGTAGCAGGCATAGCTTTATAGACCGTCCTACCACCCTTTTTCTTCCTCCTGCTTGTAATTTTCCTCAGAACTTTGTCTAATAGAAATTCTGTTTTTTTCTTGGCACATCATTGAGGAGTGCTCAGAGTTTCCAGTTTTTTTGAAACCAGTTTCTTGGAGTTGAAGTAGGAGAAGATAAAAAGTTTTTTTTGTTTGTTTGTTTGTTTTTTTGTAAAAAGACAACAATCAACAATTATTTAGATTTAACTGGGTTCAGTACTTACTAGTTGACCCTTTATAACACACATTCCCTATTTTAATTTTTACTTTGATTTGTGTCTCAGCTGGTCCACATACTTAATACTTTAAATGATGCAACTGGGGAAGGCATATTGCCTGGGGTCTGCTTTCTAAACCCTTACAGGTCTGGAATTACTTAATAGTCAAGTTGGGCTAGAAGTCAGGTCTCCTATCCTTTGGCCTTTCTGGTCAAATTAGCTGCTTTATTTATTCCTAAACAAACAAACAAAAATTGTTTTAAGAATTAGACGAGATAATATGCCTAAAGCACTTAATACAACCGGTGCAATTGCTATCTCTGTTTTACAAATGAGGAAACGGATGCTCAGAGACTGACATCATTCTCTGGAAGCCACAAGACTGGTCAGAGGCAGAGCCAGGGCTGGGACATAGGACCATCTGAATTCAGAGTGGAGGCTCCACTGGCACTAAGTAACCAGCAAGTATCTCATAGACCACGGATTCCTCTCTTCAGTTCTGCTACGGTCTGCTGTCTGCTGGCATGTTAATTTGAGGAATACTCAGCTTTCAGGGCTCAGCTGCCAAATTAGATTGTGTTGCAAACAATCAGCTGTCTCCCTGTGCTACAGCACATACTCAGCAGGCATTTCAACAAAAATTAATTGATGAAAATATATGACAACCACTCTAAGCTGACAAAAACAACTTTTGCTCCTGCTGTTAAAAAGTAACAGATTCTAAGGTTAGAGCTTTGCTTGAAGCTTGGGTTAGAGACAACCTCTTAAGACCATTTCCATTTTCGCTATTTATCTAATTAAGTATTCGTTTTATCTTGGAAAAGAGCTGTGCTGCTGCTGCCCCTTATGCCTTTTATCAAGTCAGACCCTGGGAATACACAATATATATGATGTGCCCAGGAAAAGGGAGAGAGTAAAAGAGACTTAGGAAGCCTTGGAAATCTCTCCATATCCATTTTGTGTATTCGAAATTACAATGATTAGACAATTACCTGGAATAATGCTTTTCCTATAAAGGCTCAGGCCTTCATGTATCTAAAGATCTCAGAGACATTAACCTGAAGTGAATTGGAGCCCAAAACAGTGAGGAGTGTTGGAGAACCAACTTGGGTCATAGTTAGGGCCTCATTTTTTTCGGACCTCAACTACCTCTATGATCTTAGATAATCTCTCAACATAGCTTGCCTCTATTTTCTTATGCATAAAATAAGGTTTAAACAGAACCCATGAGGTTATAATGAGAGTTGCATCAATCCATATGAGCCTGCACAAGTTCTTTGAGACACCAACTCTGAACCAAAACTCATTTCCATGGGAACTTGGGCTCAGGAGGCTCTTATTTCTCTGTCTCCAGGATGGAACACCACAGATTTCTTCAGTGTTGTGAATTCTTTCTCAATAATGAAAAGAGTTTCATTTAGGTTCCTTCCCACATCTTCCTTATAAAGGCCGGTAACCAGAACTGAAAGAACAGAATGAAGTATTTTAATTGTTCACCTGTCAAATTACCTACCTCTTCCTGAATAAAATAAAGACATTTATATATCTTTCTTTTTTTTGAGAGACAGGCCCACCTAGGTGTGGGGCAGAGCATCCCTGTGTCTGGCCTCTGCACTGGGGTGGGGTCGGGTTCCCACTGATGCCACTTGTCAAGGTCCTACCATTTACCCGCCTCTTTAGTGGCATGTTATACATGAACATGTGGGGAATGGGTGGTTGCCACCTTTCTTTTTCAGCTTTTACCAGTACCTTCTCTTCAAATCCTTGTCTTAGTAAGCCCTTACCTTGCCTGCACCCTCTCTTTGGGGAGTGTAAGAAAGACATGTATGGGCACCTTATCAAGTAGCCAGGTGGCCCTTGCTTCTATGGATGGATGAGGAAACTACAGTGGGCAGGCGATATAGAGGAAAATGGAAGGAAAGATTATTTCTTCAGATTTGGTGGAGTCTATGCTTCCCCCATGTCTCAGCTACCAGTTTGTTCCAAACTAGCAGCCTTTTCTCTTTATTCTTCCTTCTCAATACTCCCCCAGTCCACAGCCACCACCAACTGAATAAAAGCTGAGAGTCAACTCTTCCAGCCTCTGTTCCCATTCACCATTGATCCAGGGCAGTGCTGGGAGGCACTGGAGAGATGAATCCTTTGGAGCAATGGATGGAACACCCAGCCCCCACCCCAACTGCCACCATGAGAGAGAGGTGTCACCTTCACCCTATGGACATGCAAAGGCTTTCTTATTTTCTTATTCATCTTAATAGAAATGCAATGTATCCTTACATTGCATTTATCTCCTTACCTCCTTCAGGAGGAAAATAAACTCGGATGAACATAACAAAATGCAATGTAAAAATACAAATGGGAGGAGTTCCTGTCATGCCGCCATGGTAACAAACCCAATTAGTATCCATGAGGACACAGGTTCAGTCTCTGGCCTCACTCAGTGGGTTAAGGATCCGGCATTGCTGTGAGCTGTGGTGTAAGTTACAGCCATGGTTCAGATCCTGCATTGCTGTGGCTGTGGCATAGGCCAGCAGCTATAGCTCTGATTCAACCCCTAGCCTGGGAACCTCCATATGCCATGGGTGCAGCCCTAAAAAGCCAAAAAAAAAAAAAAGTAAAAACTGTTCTTAGCCCATTGGCCGTATAAATAGTAGGTATCAGGCAAGATTTGACCAATAGGCTGTAATGTGCTGATCCTGAGTTGGAATTATAGAAGATGTTTTAAATCACCTTAACTTCTTTTTGGAGGTCTCCAATAACCTTCCAATAAGACCAACTATCTTTTCTCTGTCTTCATTATTCTAAAGGTTTCGGGCAGTGTCTTTTGAAACACCCTGTGACTGTTCTCCTCTTCAAAGCTCTTCCTCCAGCCATGTGGATATAATAAAATGAATTGTGGCTTCACAATAAATATGATAAGGAAGGGTGATATGGTGCACTTCTAAGGCAGGCAGGTGATAGTCTGGACCTTGTTCGTAGGTACCTAAGTGATGTGACCCCAAAGAACAGGATATGGTAACCTCTATGGAAGGAATAGAACCTTACACAAAGGAGCTGGGGCAGATGCACTGGTGGGGGTGGGAGATGAATGACATGAGCGAGAGAGAGACAGAGAGGAGAGAAAGGGGAACAAAGGGCCTTTAAGAAAAAAGACGAGGACATGGGAAAAAGAAGAAGAGAGGGGCAGAAAGATGAATGAGGTTGCTTATGGCAGAAGAGGAAGTTAAACCCAGACGATGCTAAGAGAGCTTGAGGCTTATTAGACCACACCAGGGAAGTGGGCAATTAGAGATATCTTAGAGCTGAGGAGAATTAAGATGTGTTTGAAGCGGAAATCTCAAGAATGGAGAGAGCATCCATGAAGGCCAAGGGCAGGATAGACAAGGACCTTGGGTCTTTTTTTTTTTTTTTTTTTTTGCCTTTTGGAGGCTGCACCTGTGGCATATGGAGTTTCCCAGGCTAGGGGTCTAATTGGAGTTGTAGCTGCCAGCCTACGCCACAGCCACAGCAATGCAGGATCCGAGCCGCATCTGTGACTTACACCACAGCTCACTACAACGCTGGATCCTTAACCTACTGAGCAAGGCCAGGGATTGAACCCTCAACCTCATGGCTCCTAGTCGGATTCCTTTCCTCTGCACCACAATGGGAACTCCAGGACCCTGGGTCTTAAGGAGAATTCCTGACTGTTTGGGTTTTTTTTTTTTTTTTTTAGTGGAAGACAAGATGTAACAATCTTCCAAAATAAGCAAATTAAGTTGTATTTAGCAGCCCTTTCCTTTGGTATTGAGAGATGAGGACCAGGAGGACCGAGCTTGGTATGAATTTCTGTGAGCAAAGGGGAAGAGCATAGATTTCCAGGGAGAAGGGGAGCTTCCTCAGGCTGCTGTAACTAAGGTGGGAAGTGGCTAGGAGTGGGTGATGGGGTAATAACAGGAGTTGAGCAGTGCTTTAGGGGATACCTCTGACTGCACAGGGATGCAAGGTGGATGGACAGGGAGAGACTGAGGCAGGAAGACATGAGAACCACAGGACCATTAGGAATGTGAGGGAGGAAGAAATTTTCTTCTTCTCTTCTAGGTTCTCCCAGCTGGTCTAAGGATGAAATTGACATGAGACAGAGTAGCAGAAGGGAATCGAACAAAAATTTAATAACATGTATACATGAAGGAAATGTAGGAAAACAGCAACTCACCAAGGTGGTGGAAACCTCACCTTAAATACCATCTTGGGCTAAAGAGAGAAGAGGATGTTGAGGGTAGGGGTTTGGGACTTCAAAGGGGAAGAAGGTAATTCACTTGGAGATGAAAAGATTTGATAAACTGACGTTGGCTGGGCCAGGCCAAGATAAGGGAACACAAAGAAGAATTTTAACAAAAGACTGCTGGTTGCTGTCTACACAGCTAGTTGCTACTATAGTGATCTGTGATGCTAGCTCCCTTCCTAGAACCATCCTCTATCTACATTCTTGTAGGCAGTTAGGGGAAAAGTCAAAGTTTTATGCTAATTCCGTGGGGACTTGAATGTTTGCAGCTCAAAAAAAATCTACATGCCAAAGTTGGGGGGGAACGTTTTGCTTCCCTATAGTGGCCTTTGGCCTCAGTCTAGGCAGGATGCATGAGGGCCTGCCCCCCACGTGATAAAAGGGAGAAGAAAGATGGGAAACCCTTTTCAGAGAGGGACCATGGCTGGGTGGCCTACAGAATGGCATTTTTCACTCAAGCTGTGCTGCGTTTGGTCCTGAATCCCCAGTGGTTTTTCTTTGCTTGGCTGATTATCTCCCTGGGGCCAGACTTCTAGTTAGAAATCTCCCCAAGCAGAAGCAGCTTCAGCAACACAGTTCTCCCTCATGACATGCTCAGTCTGGAGGGTCTAATGACTCTCCCGGGGGCTCCTTACTGTTGTTGTGGTTGTGGGGGATTTTCAAGAACAAGACGTTCATCCTCAGCAGCAAGAATATGACCCTGGTTTTTGGGATCCAAAGGGAATCCAGGAGCCTGAGAATGGGGCAGCATCAGGCCAGCCTTCCTATGGGCCAAGCACTGCTCTGGGCACTAGGAAAGGCACCCAAGAGAGAGCTCGTGTTCTATATGGCCAGCCCAAGCCCCTTCTTTCACTTAACCCCTGTTCTTCAATTAGCCTGCAAGCTCAGCCTTGATTAAAATCCTAAAGCCAGGCTAGTCCTTTACCAAAGCTGATGAGGTCCTTATGTGCAAGGACCCCCAAGTTGTTTTCTTTGTGCAACACCCCAAATAAAGCTGAATAGTGCTGTGCACAGTCAGCAGCCTCAGTAATAAGTTTGGTGAGTCTGCTTAGAGTATTTACATGATTCTAATGACCTATTATTAAGTGAGGAGAAGAGAGAACATGCATGGCATCAAATTCTTGCACATAGGAGTTAAAACTGTCTCCTCTGGTTTGCACCCTTTGAGTTGTCCTGCCTGGATCTTCTGCCCTGATAAATTAAAGAGGTTAGCAGCCATGTGGAAGGAAAAGAGGAATGTGTTGGGTGAAGTTCAGGAAACTTGCTGTTGCTTCTCCCCAAGTTGTATATACCTACTCTAAGAATTAAGGGATTTGTTTTTAATAGTTTTTTTATTATTATTATTTTTTGTCTTTTTGCCTTTTCTAGGGCCGCTTTCCACAGCATATGGAGGTTCTCAGGCTAGGGGTCCAATCGGAGCTGTAGCCACCAGCCTACGCCAGAGCCACAGCAACTTGGGATCCAAGCCGCATCTGTGACCTGCACCTCAGCTCACTACAACGCTGGATTCTTAACCCACTGAGCAAGGCCAGGGATTGAACCCGCAACCTCATGGTTCCTAGTCAGATTCGTTAACCACTGTGCCACGACGGGAACTCGTGTTTTTAATAGTTTTGTTCTGATTCTGAAAATGAACTCTAGGTCCTTAGATCTGGAAGAGACTCAGAGCACAGCCAGACAACATTTGTGTTTGACAAATGGGGTCAGTGAGGCTCAGAAGGGAGTAACTTGTCCCAAGGGAGTTACTTCATTTCAACGTCAGGACTGTCTTCCCTATCAGCACTCTTTCATGATGTCCCACTGAAGTGTTGGTGACGTCAGAAGATTCCTGTCAACTTCTGCTTCCATGCCATGCTATGGTGTCTCATTAGATTCAATCAAGGTGATTGTGACCATTGTGTCATTCCCAGTCTGCTGGCCTAAAAAAACCCTTTCAAGATGTCTGGGCCCCCCCCATCTTTCTTTGGGACCTAAGACTCATTGGTCCATTCACTGAGTATGGCAGAGGGTGCTGTGTAGCATGTCGCTATCCCCTTAGAAATGCATTACCCCAATGGGAAAAGAGTTTGAGTGATTAGGAAAGCCATGATCAAAAGCCATGGTGAGTGGTATTCATCAAATATTAATCATTAACTGAACACCTATTGTGTACCAACTGCTAAGCTTGCTGTTTTCAGAGTTAGGAGGAATCAGACCTCTGACACTTTGATTCTTGCCCTTTTGGCTGAACTGAGAGCCTAGCTGCCCATTTTTGGGGTTCCCATACCCCTTTGAACATGCATCTATTAACATTCTTATCTTACAGTATTGTAATTTACTGCCACCATATTTCTTTGTTTTACTGAACTCCAAGCAACTCCGTGTAACTCATCTCTGTGAATCTCATCCCTGGCAAAGTGCCTGCTGTTCCATAGATGCTTAATGAATAGTGTTTGTATGGATGGATGAAATTAGGAATGAATGTGGGGCTAATCCCATTATGTTATTACCACTTGACACCTGTCACTGAAATGTTCTCACTAAGGGTTTTGAGAAATGTCAGCTCTGTGACCATCTGAGATCCCCGCAATAGAGGGGAAGGACAATTGAAATGTTAGCTGATTTAGGCCATGTGCCAAGCATCCTGTGGTTATGTTTGGTGAGGGTGCTTTCCAGCTAAGTTCTGGGAAGGAAAAAAGTATTTATTTAAGGGCTGGCATCTACTTACACAAACAGGAAAACACTCTGCCACCTCACTTGGTTAGAACTGGAATTCTTATCTCCATTTGATGGCTGAAACAATGCAGGCATTGCAGAACATTTCAGATCAGTTGGTTTTCCTGACAGCTCAGTTTGCGTCAGTACAGAAGCACAGAGCAGATTATATTTCTGTGTTAACAAGCCTGCAGAACCTGCCGGGGGTTAAAACACTGGGACTACAGAGGAAGTGATGGGGAAAAAAATTTCAAAGCCATTATCTCAGGGCCATCATCTTTAACACATTTCATGTTAACACATTGCCTGGAAGTTGACCAGAACTAAAAATAACACCGTCCATTTGTATAATGGTTTAGAGTTTATAAAACATTTCGCCGTTGTCATCACACTTTTTTTGGCAGCTGTAATTCCACTTTATAGAAGAGGAAACTGAGACTCAGTGTTTGTTGACTACACATGGTAACCGTGAGATTCCATGTGCATGATCGCCTTCGTGATTATTAGGATCATGAGAAATTCATCAATCCTCATCTCATCTTTGGCACTCTCCAGTTCCACTGAAACTACTCTTGCCATTGTGACCAGCAACCTCCTAGAAGCCAAATATCATAGACTCTTCCTTTTTTTATCTTGCCTATCCTTTTGTAACGAATGACCATGTAGACTCCTTTCTGCTTCTTAAGACAGTCTTCGTTGGCTTCTATGATTCTGTTCCTCCTCGTTTTCCTCTTTTATCTTAAAACACACCATCTTGATCTCATTTACTGGCACCTCTGTCCCTGTACACATTATGAATGTTCGTGTTCTCCAAGATTTGGTCTTCAGCCATGCTCTCCTAGGAAATTTCATCTATGTTCTTGGCTACAGCCATTAACTTCACAGTGGTAATTCCCAAATCTCTGTTGCCAGATCTCTTATATGAATTCATGTTATGTGTACTACCTGCTTTCTGCAGCTCTCCACCTAGATGTGCAACAAGAGCCTCAAATTCTACACACTAGTTGTTCTCACATCATATTGGTAAAAATGCCCGTTCAGCAGGGTATAATTGTTCTTCACTTATTCAAGTTTCCGTTACTTCTTTCAGTATAGGAATAGTTAGTAGTTTGCTTCATATATATTTTACATAATCCAGTAAGAGTTTATTTCTAACTACTATAATATTTTCATACCCATTGTGATATGATCTTGTTTCCATTATGTTTTCAAAATGGCTAGGCTATTCATTTTCACACTTTTGTTTTGAAACTATCTTCTGAAATCTCTAGTGAGTTTCATCTGTTTTCAGTTGATTCTTTTTGGTTTTGTGCATAGGCTATTGTCTGCATATAATGATAATTTTATTTTACTTTACACTATTTTTGCCTCTTACTCCTTTGTCTCATCTTCGTTGTCTAGCATTGTCTAGCATGCCTAGAATAATATTACCACTACCTATAGTGGTCATTAGACTGCTTAATATCCTTTCACCACTAAACTGAATATTCATAGATACTTTATTTTATTGATACTAATAATAGTATAATAGATACTCTATTTCTACTTATTATTAGTAAATTATGCTAATTTTATTAAATGTCTTTTAATTATCCAAAGAAATGATAGTTTTCTCCTTTGATCTAGTCATATGATAGATGATGTTAATAAAGTTTCTGATATTGAATTGTCTTTGCAACATTTTTTTTTTCTAGGAAGGGCCCCATTTAATTTAAGAACTTAAAATTTTATTTAGCTCATGGGTCTACATTCTCTATTTATTAAATATTTCTTCTTCTAGAATTCCTGTTATACTATATTTTGCCTCCTAAACATCACCTTCATATCTCTTAAATTTTAATGTATTATATTTGTTTCATCTTTAGTTTCTGGGTTTTGGGAAAATTTCTCAAACTGAACTTTTGAGTCACTTAAATGATTTTCTATACTCTCTAATCTGTTATTCATACTATCACTGGCAAATAGAATTTGAAATTTAAAACTTGAATTTACAGATTTATAAGATAAATGTCCATTTTTAAAAATTAAAAAAAAAAATGAAATTTAAATGTCAAAGAGCAATATTTCCTGACATCAGATTGTTGCTTTTAGATGGGGTAGGTGCTTAAATCCCAAGTTTTATTAAGAACATGAATCAATTTTATTTTGTTTCTTGTCCTATCTTACTTTTTGGAGTAAACCTCCTTAGAGAACATTTGCTCTGATTCTTCAGATGTATTTCCTTTATTCAAATAGCTGAATCATTTCATATGCCTGGTGATTTTTACTGTGCTTATCTAACTTTCCTGAGAAAGTCCTGCTTGTGGTTGTGAGCTATAATGGTTTCCCAGCAGAGATCATGGGGACGCGTATTGTAACCTTAAGTTTAAGAAATAAAGAGAAAAGGAGAAGTCCACAGTTTGTAGGAGTGTAAAGATTGGAGTCCACAGTTTGTAAAAATTGGAACAAGGCTACAGGTGGAAATATCTGCACAAAAGAGAACCTCATGTTATGCTAAATGATTTTTCCAGGCCATGGCAAGTCCACGGGTACCTCAGAACCCCACACTTTAATTATCACACTTCTCAAGGCTGGAAGGGCTCCAGCTCTCAGCTCCCACTGCATTCCCCAAACAAACCATGCCTTTTGTCCCAATCGTGCCCCTTGGAACCTGGGCCTGCTGCTCAAAGTTAGGAACATTTGCGGCGAGTTAGAATTCTCCTGACTGTGGAAACTAGGAAAGTAATTACAACCAAAGGCAGTCTCGTGGCAGAGAGACTCGCTGATGAGCAAATGGGGAGTCGGTCCTCTTCCTTTGTTGTCATAGGTACTGACTACTCCCTCTACAATCTGCCCACGGCCTCCCCTCTTTGAAGACCCTCTGAGCTTGAGGTTAGGGGGACTGCATGATGTACCCCATCCACTCATGGCCTGGATCAACGTCTCCTTCATCTAGACAGAATTGGGGCATCGGTCCACCATTAATGAAGACTGCTAGCACCACATTTTTACAATATATTAAGCAGTATTATGCTATAAGGGCTCTGTCTCTGGAGCCAGACTCCTTGGGTCCAAATACTTGTTCTTTGACTAGGTGTGGGACTGATGGACTTAGCTTCCCTGTGCTGTGGTCCCTTCATCTGTCAAAGGGGGATAATATTAACCCATTAGTGGGATAATGACAGTACTTCCCTATCATGGAATTTCATGATGCAAAGCATTTCAGACAAGACCTACACAAGTAATGCTCAGTCCATGTTAACTAATGCAAAAAGTGTCACAACTTCTGGCTCAAGGAAGGCATTCTTTCCTAGTCTCTTTTTTATATTTCTTCAGATATTTTCATGGAAATCTGAGAAAGAGACAGCTAAATGTGTAGGCTCCAGTGTCCATCTTGTTCCAGAAATTTTAAAGTAATTTTTCTGAAATGAAAGCTGATCGTTTCAATCCCTGATTTAAACCTTTAAAAGGTGGTCATCCATTCAGACCCAGTACAATTCAAACTCATTGGTGGTATCAACAAAGCCACCTGGAGTCTAGCTCACCTTCTGGCCTTTTTTCTAACCTAGCCCTCTCTCATACCCCAGGCTCCGGCCCAACCAAACCTCCTGGCTCATCATAGTAACCTGCACTGTGGGATCTCTGCTCATATGGAGTCTTCCTCCTGGGAGCCCTCCTCCCACCATCTTCTCAGCACTGCTCTGAACCTTATTTGCTCTATTGTAAATTTTGAGGCTCACTTCAGATATCATCTACTCTGTGAAGCCCAGAATTGTACCAGCAAACCCTTTTTTGTATCCACACTGCACCCACTGCATGTTTCTCTATAACGTGCCTGTGAGGCTTTACTCTCAAATGCAAAGATTGCTGGAATCAAGTAGGAAGCTTATTAAAAAATACACATAAACTGCTCTGGAAGACTCCAATTCGTTAGGGATGGAGTCTAGGTATCCACATAATTTATGAAACAACCAAAGTGATTCTGAGCACCAGTCAAGTTTGGGTTAGTAGCACATCGTCTCGAGTTAACATCCTTTTCTGGTTAACAAAGCTCATCTCTAGTTAGGCCATCCTTTCTGGTTAATCTGCACTCCCTCTGGTTAGCATGTCCTCCTCTCTGGTTAGCTTGCCATACTCTCTCTAATAGGTCATTAATTCCTTTTAAACAGACCCCATGTGCTGTCTGTCTTACCCACCACCTTACCCAGTTCCAATACTTCAAAATGTGCTGCATGAACGGATAACTGAATTGCCTTTCCCCTAAAGGTTCCAGCCTCCAGTTTCCCAGATGTTTCTGTCTTTTCTTGTACATTGTTTCTGCCCACTTTCATTTGAATTTCAGGAACTTAATTGAGGAGCTTATAAGTGAGGCAGGAACCATTGTTTCTACTTTGGTAACATATGCCGGACTTGTTTGCCGAACTTACTGTGAATCCTTTGTGTTCCTGAGAAAGGAAGCAAGAGAATCAGAGAGACTATTGTGTAGCAACCTTCTCCTGAGACTTAAATATTTGGCATTTTCAGCCTTGGCACAAAGATTGGCATGAGGAATAATAATAATAAAAAAAAAAAGTCTGAATACCCTGAGACCAGCGCCAGCATCTAAAATGGGCTTAATGGTGTGTTAGACAGGACATAGGAGCAAGGCTGGGGACTCTAGGACTGAGCTAATCTCTCCTCCGCTAGCCACTGGATGTGTTACTCTGAACCTCAGTGTTTTCATTCAAAAAAGAGAGAAGAAAACAGATTATCACAGGGTTGTTATGAGAATAAAATGAAATAGTATATGTGAAAGCATCTGGTCTAAAAAATGCTTTCCCTCTCCTTTCTGTCATATCTTGGACATCAGTGTAGCAAATTTCAGCAGAATAGTAGAGAGAAGCCAGAAATTAGACTTGGACTTTCATAGTGGGATAGGGGAGAGAGTGGGGTATGCAGCTGCAGGAAACTGGAGGGCTCAGTCTAGCAAGTAGACCACAATTCCAGAAGGTATGAAAACAGACCACTGAGATAGACCAAGAAAGCCATCTTTCTCAGGATATCCAAGAGTCTTCATAGGGTTGCTGTAAGAGGAGGAGGTGTAAGGCATCTCTGGCACATATGGGTGCTCTTGCGGGAAAGGTCCATATCCCATTCATCTGCGTAGTTCTAGTGTCTAATTGAGTACCTGACAGAGGACCAATAAATACCTACAAATTGAATAGTGGGAGGACAAAAGTGTAGCTTGACATCATCTCGCCCTTGTTTTTTCCTAGCTCCTCCGTCCCCAAGATGATATGTAATGTGAATAAATAGTTTTCATACATGTCATTTGATCCATGCTTTTGCCTCCACACCTGGACACACTTAAACCATTCCAGACAGACTTCTGTCTCCTGTGCTATTCTCCAAAGTGCCCAGGATCCACACAGCTTCCACATGATGACATAGAGCTTTCTTCTCTCAGATAAAGTTATGAGTATCACTTTATTGAGGAGAGTTTCTTGTTGGAGAGCATCAATTCCTGTTTAATGTAGCAGGGAAAAGTTATCACTTAAAGCTCCAACTGTTTTCTGAAAAGAGTGAGTCCCATTATGAGTTGGCTTTGCTCTGCTGAGACCTATGGATTTGGATCTGCAAACTGAAAGAACTGGAGGGTTCTACTTTGAAGGGAGAGTGACTTGGGACTTCTGAGGCAATCCAAGAGGAGAAGAGAGCCAGCAAGATGATGTGAGTTACTTAATGAGACCTTCCTGTGATTTATAAATACCCAGTTCTTACCAGATCACCAACTTGTATGGACACCAATAAAAAGTGAGCTTTGCATACAGATGAATGAGAAGAAAAAATAGTCTGTGCACCATGGGGACCATGAAAAGAAAAATCATGTGAATCCCCACATGTCATGAATGGGGATTTGGACTTTACCAAAGTTACAAAACTGAGAGTTCAAGCCAAATTAACCTGGACTACTGAAGGGCAAGGCAGTGATATCTCCAATGATGCCTGCATCCGCTGAACTTGGCATCCTTCTGGGCACCACAAGGAAAGCATAATTAGCATGCAAATGAGGTCATTGTCCTCAAGGAGACAAGATATAAAACTATTGGACAATGTGCTTTCAGGCTACATGTTACTTTCAGTAGAGAGTAGTAGAGATGTTTACAGAAGGGCCTGGAGCAGGGTTTTTTTGAGGGGGTCACCCTGCATTGAGTCTTAAAAGGAAGATGACAGGATTGGGGTTGGTTGAACATGGGAAGAGGTTTTTGAAGAGCTCCCTATCAGAATCTAAATCCAACCAGCCAGAAAGAACCCAAGAAGGAAAAAAACAGCTCTGCCCATGCTCATTTTAAGCACATGCCTCATACAATCCACCATTAACTTTGCTGGTAAATTTGGCTTCCGTTTCCCCTATAATGACTTTTTAAAGCCATTTCTCCTGATGAACATTTACCCAACTTTGCTCTTTTCTCTAAAATAAAAAAAATTAAAGAATAAAACAAAATGAAATTGTTTCTGCCACTCATACATCCTATCCTCACTTTCATTTTCTCTTGGTCCTTCCAAATTAATTTGAGTTGGAGAAATGCATGAACCTACCATCCACTCAGCCCTCTGCTCCTAGTAAAGTATGTAGAGCATTTACACACAGTAGAGTGGGCTACTTGGAGAAATTCAAAGTTGTAACTTCCAAAAGACAATTGGTAAAATTGAGTATTTCCATTTTCACTGTGGCCAGGAAAGGCAGAGGTAATCTTATAGTATCCAAAAAATGACTACTTCATCTGATGGGACTTCAATTTCCATTTTAATGGAAACATGTTGATTTAAAAGGAACAAAAGCAGATTTCTGAATTACATGTCTTCACTCCCCATTAAAAACATGGATATGTATGTGCCACATTTTTATTCCCATTCTGCTGGGGAGCATTGCCCTACTGTGTTACCTGATGTCTGAAGCTTGTCTTTCTCCTTCACCTTTTCCCCTTCTTGAATGAGATGTTAGTATCTTGGCTAGGTCTTAACTAAACTTACAATTCAGATTTTTATTCCTTCCCCAGTGAAGCCTCTCAAACCCCTTATCTTTAGCTCAATAGGAAGGCAACTTTGTTACTAGAATATTGAGTGCTGATGATTTACTTGTTTATAGATGGCCTAAAGAAAGATCTGAAATATTTGATTACACATACAATAATTCCTGGTTCTCTATGGGAGGGACCCAGTGTGGCTGAAGTGCTTGGAAAGATGCTGCTCAGCATAGCTTCACCAAGCAAGGAAGAAAGAACACGGAGCCTGTAGATCAGATGGAGATAACCATTCCCATTGTTATACCTTTGTAACCACAGCAGGGAAGCCAGAAGCACAGGGTCTCCTTTGCCACTCTCCCCCTGAAGCCAGAGAGCCTAAACTCAAATCTTGCCAGATCCCTAACTCCAGTCTAATAGGCCTGTTCAGACACTTCCTCTCCCCAACTTTCCTCACTAGCAATGGGAACCTGGGCAAATAATGTAATGGCTTTGTGACTCAGTTTCCTTCTGAGCAAATTATATGTGATAATACTTGAGTAACAGAGCATTTTATAGGAAATAAAAACCATGAAGAATCCAGAATGATGCCTGGACATCCCTATTTGTTAAGCATCCCATATTAAATATTTACACTAATTACACTCATTTCAATTTCCTTTCCTTTAGAAGGTTAAATTAATAATTTGACTGTTAAGTGCAGAACTGGGCACACTGTGGCCAATGGCCCACATGCATCCCAGCTACCACTTTTTATAAATGGAGTTTCACTGGGACATAGACACACACGTGCATTTGTATGTTGCCTGTGGCTGCTGACACTCTACAGCAGCTGAGTGGGAGATGGCAGAGCTGAGCAGTTGCAATAAAGACCATATGACGGAGTCAGATCAAGATGGTGGAGTAGGAAGACCTGGGATTCACCTCCCCAAAAAACACATCAAAAATACATCTAGAAGTTCCCGTCGTGGAGCAGTGGTTAACAAACCCGACTAGGAACCATGAGGTTGCGGGTTCAATCCCTGGCTTTGCTCAGTGGGTTAAGGCTCTGGGCGTTGCCGTGAGCCATGGTGTAGGTCACAGATGTGGCTCGGATCCGGCGTTGCTGTGGCTATGGTGTAGGCTGGTGGCTACAGCTCCTATTCGGCCCCTAGCCTGGGAACCTCCATATGCCGTGGAAATGGCAAAAAGACAAAAAGACAAAAAAACCCCACACACATCTACATGTGGAAACTGGAAGAAAGACTCCTATACAGCCAAGGCAGTAAGAAAAATCCACATGTAACCAAGAGAAGAAAAGTGGTAAGGCTGGGACCTGTGCCCCTGAAGGGAACTCAGAGGGAAAGGGAAAATACATGGCTAGAGATCCACTCTGGGGGTGAGCGATGAGAGTGAGAGAGATTGGAGTCCTATACAGGAGAGATGAGTCTTCCCCCTCTCCCCCTGGCTGGTTGGACGTCTACTGGGACTAAGAAGAGGGCTGTAGGAAGGCTGAACTCCACTCATGAAGAGTGTATGCATGCTGGCTTGCCCCTAAGGCAGAGTAGAGAGGGGAGCTAGAAGACTGCTCTAGTTGTCCCAGCCCAAGCCAAGTGAACACTCCAGCCCCACTCACTCCACGTTACAGCTTGGCATAGGATCGAGGCTGGCACAACCAAGAAGAAAACTCAGCCTCGGGACTCAGAGGTGATCAGGTCCCAGGATGGATCCTGGGTGGGGTGGCAGCTATTATCGGTGCTTACTCAAGCAGCATGTCAGAAACAACACAGAACTCTGACAGTGGCTCTTCTACTGCCCTTCACACCCTGATAACAGCCTAGAGTCCACACAAAGCTGTCTGCCCTGCAGTGTGGCTCCACGGCAGGGCATTACCCTTTGAGGCTGGTAATGTTATTCTCACTTGACAGACGAGGAAACATTGGCTTAGTAAATTTTCTGCCTCTTTAATACCTCACACTTAATACTGGAGTGAGAATTTGAATCTGTTTCTCTAAACTCAGTCTTCTGCTAACCCAGATATGGGCAGATGTTTTCTTTGAAAGGATAAATAGAAAATGTTCTTTGCTTTCATGGGCCATGTGGCCATGTGTAGTTGATTTACAATATTATATTAGTTTCAGGTGTATAGCTTAGTATTCAGTATTTTTATAGACTATACTCCATTAAAATTTATTACAAAATGATGGCTGTAATTCCCTGTACTGTACAATATATCTTTGCTGCTTTTCTATTTTTTTACATAGTAGCTTGTCTCTCTTAATCCCATACCCCTATCTTGTCCCTCCCCCAATTTCCTCTACCCTTGGTAACCGCTAGTTGGTTTCCTATATCTGTGTGTCTGTTTCTATTTTAATATATACACTCGTTTGTTTTATTTTTTAGATCCCAAAAAAAATTTCAACCAAGTTAGGATTCAGATCAGCTGAGAGTAACTGAGAGCTGACTCTTGTGTGTCTTAAACACACAAGGATTTAAAACAACCCCAGAAGGAGGCAGGTCAACATTCTAAGGATGCCAGAGATATGCAAATGCTGGCCTTACCTAAAGCTAGTGGCCCCTGAAGGACAGGTATAGTGGCTCTATGAAACCACCAGACACCTGGGCACCTTTTATTTTTCTGCTCCCCCACATGTGGGTTTCCATTCTCAAGTCACCTCTTGGTCCAAAGTGATTGCTGAGAATCTAGACATTGCATCCACATTCTAAGCAGCATAAAGGATAAAGGGAGAAGGGAGAAGGTGCTCTCTCGTGGAATTCTTATGGAACCTTCCACCTACATCTCTTTAGCCAAAACTTGCCTGACTCCAATTAGGGTTTTATAACTGAGGAAGAAGGGGACAACAGAGGTTTGAGTAGGCCCACCAGCTGGCTGTACTCTAGACACTGATTAGGCATTATATCCCAGAGGATGGCGACTTGGATGTCTGATATAAAAGCATCATGTTCATAGGGTCTCGGGGGGCACTGTTTTCCCAGAGAAGGAGGGGATGGTTGTTAACCCATTGAATACCTGAGAGCTAACAACAGCAAATGGATGAGACTTGATAGCATGTTAATACTAGTAGAAATTGAATTATAACTATTTAATAGACTTCTTCATCCCCCTCCTGGACCCCCTCCCATCTCTCATCCCCACATTACCAACCCTCCCTTAAAGACGGAGCCTGAGAGAAGTAGGGGTAGTGGAGGGTGAAGGAGGTCCTGTGTGTCATCAGCCTGCAAGAATACAGGCACATGTACCCTGATTCCTGGCTCAAGCTGCTTGTAGGATAGTGAGTTACCATTGACCTAACAATCTCTCCTTACAGTCCAGGCTAAGGGGCCTTTATAAATTGACAGTTAAGCCTTCCTCATCTGTTGAGATTTTTCTCTGCTATCATCCAACCCCAGATGTCTGATCTTTTGAAAGCCCTGAAGGTGGCATAACATTTTCTTCCTGTCTTTCCTGGGCTGAATATCTGTTTGGTGAGTATCCCTAACAATGCTTCAACATGAATGTCATGAGACATGTTTCTATAATATTTTCTTAGCCTCTTTGCTGAAAACTCCATCTTGCCCTTCTTTACTTTACCCCATATTCCTGCTTGAAAAACAGTCGCAGTGCTGGTAACTGACTTAAGCTTAAGAACAAAGACGGAAAGGCATAAGTTATTGATATGGTCAGGTGAATGAGGACATAATGCATTGGTCTAGGCACCCCGGACCTGTGCAGATTGGCACGCCGTTTTTTTGCAGCATGATATGTCCTCTTAAGAATAGGAGAAAGGGGAACCTCATGGCCCCAAGTGGTTTATGAGCGGTCATTAGCAGAATATGCATTAGCAAAGGGAACCAAGGTGCAGACCTAGGCACACCAGTTTGCCGCAGATAGGCATGCCATTTGTGGAAGCACAGTGATGATTCTCTAAATGCTATGCATAGATAGTTAATGTCAAGCTTCCTCAAATGCTAATGATCGTTAAATGCCTAAAGGTCAGAGTAAAAGCTTAACCATCTACCAGCTATGTGACTTTTAAAATAATAAAATAACTTTTTAAGTAATAATATAAAAAACTATATCCTGCACCTATAGCCCCCTCCTCACTTGACATAATCCTAAAGAGCACAATAAAAGCAGTGTGGTTTCTTCAGGTGGCGCTCTTGGTCCCTGAAACCTTGAGTCCCCCAGTTCCCACCTTTAATTAAGATAAATGTCCTGTGTCTTGTTTTATGTTAACTTTTTTCCTTTAGTTTCATAGCACCCATTCTTCAGCCCCCACCTGCTGAGCTGGTCTCGGCACATGACAACCACAAGTCTGTAATTTTTATCTTATTTGGTCCTCACAATATTTACATGAGATGGAAAAGTTATAGTCCCTGCTAGGAATTTGGCCATTTCTGATTGGAGTGTGAGGACTTTGAGAGACGCTGGCTGAGAAGGCCTATAAATTGTGACAGAGATGAGGAAAGGAACAGATCTCACAGCAGCTGGGAAAAGAAGCCCAATCCTCCCTTCAGGGCCAAGATACACGGCAAAACTAGAATGTGGACTTTATAGAACATTCATGGAAATTGTTCACCAATAAGGAACCCAAGTCTCGAGAGATGATTTGCCAAAAGCTCTCCCTAGACAGTGGCAGAAGAAGAAAAGACTAGAGTTCAGTTCTTTCTGACTTGCTGTCAGAGGGGATTTTGTTTTTGTTTTTGTTGTTGCACTATGCCAGTAAGTGCCAATTCCACGTCTTCTGCTACGGGCTCTACAGGAATGAAGAAGTCAGAGTATCTGTTGTGGCTCAGTAGAAATGAATCTGACTAGTATGCAGGAGGATGTGGGTTCTAGCCCTGGCCTCACTCAGTGGGTTATGGAGCCAGCATTGCCATGAGTTGTGGTGCAGGTTGCAGATGCGGCTCAGATCCCACGTTGCTGTGGCTGTGGTGTAGGCCAGCGGCTACAGTTCTGATTTGACCCCTAACCCAGGAACCTCCATATGTCGCAGGTGTGGTCCTAAAAGGAAAAAAAAAAAAAAAAAAAAGGGAATGAAGAGGTGAGTGTCAAAGCCCTTGGAGCTTGGACCTACATCTCCCAAGGAAACAACCCCTGCACAGGACAGGAAGCACGGCCAGAGAGATGGCTGCACAGAGGACTCTGGAAGCACGAGGCTGGGCTGTGCCTTATCGGATGTCATGCCTGGGCCTCTCTCCATAGAGCCCATGTCCTGCCAACCCCTGCCCTCTCCGTGCACTTCCTTCTTGCTTCGGAATGTGCTTTTCTCCTCCTGGGCAGTCTCCCCATTCACGATCTGTTTGCTTCGTCCTCTGACAACACCCCACTATTTCCCAGTGTCACAATAGCCCTCTGGTGAGCCTCTAACAAACATTCTCAGAAATGAGATTTATAAAAAGGCAGTGAAACAGGATGCTCAATAAAGGAGGATTAGATAGCCAGGGGAGACAAGAGAAGGTGAATTAGGCTCTTCCTCCCCAGGGAAGCCTGGTCTTGTCTCAGGGTTCCCCTGTGGGATGTGGGGCAATTCATTCCAGAAAATCCCAGAGGAGGATTGATGTGTAGCTGTCTACATTTTAATGCCCCTTTACCAGCCTGTGACACTACATTTTGGCAATTGTCATGCTGAAATATATCCATGGAATTTACACATGGGGACTGTCAAGATGAAAAATGCTGCTCCAATTTTTTTTTTTTTAACCAGGAAATACTATTTAAGCTGTAAATCAAGTACTTCCGTCCTTGACAACAGGTACCTTTTTTTTTTTTTTTTTTTTATGGCTGCTCCTGTGGCATATGGAGGTTCCCAGGCTAGGGGTTGAATTGGAGCTGTAGCTGCCGGCCTACACCACAGCTTACAGTCATGCCGGATCCTTAACCCACTGAGGGAGGCTGGGGATCGAATCTGCATCCTCATGGATGTTAATTAGATTCATTTCTGCTGAGCCAGGACAGGAACTCCGACAACAGGTATTAAGCAGACACCACTGCCTCATTGTCCTTTTAAAGTTTGAGCATCCTTTGGGTGCTTGGACCTGGGCTCAGCCGGTTATACATGGTTCAAACGGTTAAAGCTTCGAGTGTCCTGAGTACCCAGGTTTAAGCTAGGTGTTGAGCCTCTGAGAAGACATTGTGCTGCCTCTGGTTATGTGCCTTACAAAGATGCCAGGTAAGAGTAAACCTGTGTCATGTGCCTACTGTGCATATGTAGGCTCTGTCCTTTCCCTTCTCACATGTTATCTCAGTCAACCACCACTACCCAGTAAATAGTGTGTAGCCTGAGAAACCACTTCAAGAGAGATTGACAGCCTCATGTACATCAGTGAAACTAGAACATACCCTCACACCATGCACAAAAATATACTCAAAATGGCTTAAAGACTTAAACGTAAGACATCACAAACCTCCTAGAAGGGAACATAGGCAAAACATTCTCTGACATCAATCATATACAAGTGTTTTCTTAGATCAGTCTTCCAAAGCAATAGAAATAAAAACAAAAATAAACCAATGGGACCTAATCAAACTTACAAGCTTTTGCACAGCAAAGGAAACAAACAACCCCCCCCCAAAAAACAGCCTACAGAATGGGAGAAAATAGTTGCAAATGAAGCAATTGACAAGGGCTTAATCTCCAAAATGTACAAACAACTCATACAACTCAACAGGAAAAAAACAAACAACCCAATTGAAAAATGGGCAGAAGACCTAAATAGACATTTCTCCAAAGACATATGGATGGCCAACAGGCACATGAAAAAAAAATGCTCAACATCACTAATTATTAGAGAAATGCAAATCAAAACTATAGTGAGGTACCACCTCACATCAACCAGGATGGCTATCATTAATAACTCAACAAATAACAAATGCTGGAGAGAGTGTGGAAAAAAAGGGACCCTCCTACACTAGTGATGGGAATGTAAATGGGTACAACCACTATGGAAAACAGTATGGAGGTCCTTCAGAAAACTAAATATAGAACTACCATATGACTCAGTAATCCTACTCCTGGGAGTATATCCTGACAAAACTTTCATTCAAATAGATATATGCACCCCTATGTTCACTGCAGCATTATTCACAATAGCCAAGACATGGAAACAACCTAAATGTCCAATGACAAATGAATGGATTAGGAAGATGTGGTATATATACACAATGTAATACTACTCAGGCATAAAAAACAACAAAATAAGCCTTTTACAGAGACATGAATGGAACTAGAGATTCTCATACTAAGTGAAGTAAGTCAGAATAAAACAAATACTATATGATACCATGTACATGTGGAATCTAAAATATGGCACAGATGAACCTATCTACACAACAGAAACAAACTCATAGACATAGAGAATAGATTTCTGGTTGCTAAGGGGGAGGGAAGGGAGTGGGATGGACTGGAGTTTGGGGTTAGTAGATGCAAACTATTGCATTTGAAGGGGATAAGCAATGAGGTTCTGCTATATAGGACAGGGAACTCTATCCAATTACTTGTGAAGGAACATGATGGACAATAATTTGAGAAAAAGTATATTATGTATAACTGGGTCACTTTGCTGTACAGCAGAAATTGATAGAACATTGTAAATAGACTATAACATAAAATTTTAAGAAAAAGAGAGATTGAGTAGCTGTAAAATCAATAAATCAGAGCAAGGGGGAGAGAGAAAGAGGTATGTTATGGTCTGGGAGCGCCATGGGATGACGAGAGTCATAACTCAAGCAGGGGCTCCAGTGCCTGCGAATGCAGACTGAGGAAGCCCTAGATCACCAGTGGGATGGGCCACAGGGTGGTCTGTAAACACAAGCCTGGGGAATGTTTACTCTCTGGAAAGTATGTTTTCCTCTCTTGGGCTCTTACTCTGTTTGGCAGCCCTGGTCCTAGCACACTGCCTATATTCCCTGGGAGGCTGGCATTCTCTCTGGACACTTTCATCAGCAGAGACCCGCAAGATGATGTCCTTCCTTATTCAATCCTCTATCCTTGTTTTCCAAACAACATCTGCATGCTTAATAGAGAGAGCTGTTAAATGAATTACATAGTAGTCACTAAGGGGCTGTGCTCTACCTGGCCAGATACCATGGGGATACAAAAGAAGAGTACTTGTTTATGCCCAATAAGCATGTAACAAAATGTTAGAAGTTATTATATATGAGGCATTTCTTTTCAGGTCACCAGATCTTTGTAAATACTGTTGCTTCCTCCTAGAAATTATGCTGCACAAAGCTCTCCATAGATGTACACATCAACTCTTCCTTCAAGGTCAAATTCAAATACCACCTCCACTGAGAAACTTCCCTGGCTTTCATACTGAGGCTGAAATAGGCTTCTGTCTGCTCTATGCTTCGGATGCTTTGTAACTCTCCTGAAGCACATGGCACTGTTGTATCTTCATTGTCATGTAAGTTTGTGCCTCTCCTGCAAGACAGATCACTCCTTCAAAACATGAATATACTGAGCTCTGACCTGCCACACAGAAGGGCATAAAGCAATGCTTACTGAATAAATGATTAAAAAAAGAAATTAGGAAAAAGTATGAATGTATAGGTTTGTATGTGCAGAGAAAGGAAGGTTTCACCTATTGTTGACAGTGGATGTGAGAGTCCTATGATTTTTTTTAAAAAAGCAAAATGCATGGGGGGAAAGGAATGCAAAGCCTTTGAAGCCACACAGCCCCATTACTTAGTGGATGAATCATTTAAATTCTCTGAGACTCAGTTTCCTCATGTGGAAAATGGGAGTCATAACAGAAGCCTGTTTCAAAGTGTTGGTGAAAGATATACACATAAAATAAAACTTGGTACTCCCAAGTGCTAAGTATGTTAGTTAGGTGTTTCTGTTAGGATATGAAGATGAGAGAGAGGCTTTCCCTTTTTGTATTCTTGTATTATTTGAATTTTCACTCCAATATTTAGACCACAAAGAGAAAAATAAGACAGCAGAACTTCTGTTTCTAGCAAAATGGCACTCTAGGTAATCTGATTTATGCTCTTGAAATTAAGTAAAAAATCTGGAGTTCCCATCGTGGCTCAGTGGTTAACGAATCCTACTAGGAACCACGAGGTCGAGGGTTCAATCCCTGGCCTTGCTCAGTGGGTTAAAGATCCGGCGTGTTGTGAGCTGTGGTGTAGGTCACAGATTCAGCTCGGATCCCCACGTTGCTGTGGCTATGGTGTAGGCCAGTGGCTACAGCTCCAATTGGCCCCCGAGCCTGGGAAACTCCATATGCCGCGGGAGTGGCCCAAGAAATGGCAAAAAAAAGACAAAAAAAAATTAACTAAAAAATCTGGATGAGATACCACCATCATCAAAAAACCCTCTTATTGGAGTTCCTGTTGTGGCTCAGCGAAATGAACCCAACTAGTATCCGTGAGGATGCAGGTTTGATCCCTGGCCCCACTCAGTGGGTTAAGGATCTGGCATTGCCATGAGCTGTGGTGTAGGTCCTAGACACAGCTTGGATCTGGGCTGTTGTGGCTGTGGCTGTGGTGGCGGCAGCTGCAGCTCAGATTCAACAGCTAGCCCGGGAACTTCCGTGTGCCATGTGCGCAGCCCTGAAAAGAAAAGAAAAAAAAAGAAAAGAAAAGAAAAGAAAAAAACCCTTTTATTAAATGCATTAATTATCTGGCAAGAAAATGAGTTATATCCATTAAATTAAATTTTGACAATTTAAATAAAGACAAGATTTCTAAGTACTGGACAGAGCAGTGAAGTTAGCTTTTGTCTTTGGGGAATTTCACCTTGATTTTGAATTACAAGATACGAAGACCAGACAGAAACCCTAGGATCTGCCCAAGGTGGGTACCTGCTCTTAAAGTTGAGAAGTAAAGAAGTACATCCTCAGGGTTAAAAAGAGCTAGAAGCGCCTACCCTGCCAGGGACTGCAAAGAAATTTGCCCATCATCAACCTTGATGCTCAGTCAACAGAAAAAAAAAATCTTTCCTGAAAATTTGCAGTGGAAGAAGTTCTCCCATGGTTATGCAGGACAAATTCATATCAGTTGGTTGGTCTAAAAATCCTTACATTGAAATCTAGTTTACAGTCACCTCAGTCTGGAAGTTCTCCCAGGTTCTTGGCAAAAGCTATTGCAAATCTTCTCTGAACCCACATTCAACTCAAGCATCAGTGAATTCTTACAGATAAAATTCCAAGGAAAATAAACAAGATGCAGTCAAGATGAAACAAATAATGAAACAAATTATTGTGACCTAAAAAAGCAGACCCACAAAGACTTAAGCTATTGGAATTACTATGGAGTTATGTTTACTATGTATAAAGGAATTAAAAAAAGATGTTCGAAAATATGAGCAGCAACTGAAAACATAAAAAATGACAAAGCATGCTGAAAAATAAGCAAGTAAAAATGATAAAAATAAAAGATGATAAGAGTTAAAACATAAATAAGTGGTCAAGTCTCATAGTTAGAAATGCTAAAGAGAAAATCAGTGAACTGGAAGTTTGATCCAAAAAAAATTAACCAAAATAAGGTACAGAGACACAAAAATATGGATTTAAAAGACAAAGCTGCATTGTCTAAGTTGATAATTAAGTTGTCTCTATGTTTCTTTTTTAAAATATTTTACCAAATTTAGATACTACATAATTGTAGTCCTACCCAGGTTCATACCAGTCCATTCAAATATGGAATATATAAAGTATTTACTAAAAAATAGGAGATCCATTAATATATTCTTCCAATAAGATAAAATATTCCTAAGAGCAATTCAAAAATTCCAAAATTAAATTATGCACATCATAGAAATGTCATTCCTTACTTTCCATCATACCTCTCCTGATTTTACAGGAATAAATTTCGGTGACTTTTTGTTTGCCATATTTATATTCAAAAATCAAAAATTTTTTTAAAGTTTCAAAAGCTAAAATTTTGGGATACTCCAATAAAAACATTTTCATGAAGATTTTCAATGAATTTTAAACAAAATCAACCAAAACTTAGAGTACTCAATTACAAAAATTCAATAATTTGGTTAATTTAAAAATATGTTAATTTACAATTTGCCAATGCTCAAATATTTCTAAAATCCTATTCATATGTATTCATCAACTTTATCACCAAAAAACATTAGTTACTGTAGACCTAAAAAAAAAATTATAAATTTCAACAACTCAGCTTCTATTTGAATTGGTAAAATATCATACCTTGTTTGGGCACAGTTGTAAATTATGTATATCACAACCTATTCCAAGTACATTTCTGTTCCATAGGTTACTTAATTTTGTTAAAACATTATTTTTAACAGATTGTATTCATATCAATACCAAAACAAGACACAACAATTTATCTTCATTGTTGGAGGTAGAAATGAATTTGCGTTAACAATTAAAATAATGTCAGTTGTTTCAGCTTCCAAAAACTTTGAACCCATGAATTGAATTAAAAAACAACTGAAACCATTATTGGGATTAACTGATTTCCTAATTGAAAAATCTGATAACATATAGAAAATTATAGCTATTTAGCTACTTGCCAAGTTCTTCTGCTGCTGAGCCATCATATTCAGTTATCATTTGAAATTTTGTACATGCACAAGAAAAATTGGAACTGAAAATGAATGAAATTAATTTAGAACAGTCATTTAATCTAAATGAAAAGTCAAGCTTCACAGAATCATGAGCAAATTCATCATTTTCACTGCATTTGTTACATTATCTTTGGGCACAATTGTCTTCAAGTAGCTACTAACTTTTTGGCATAGATGCTGCTGATTCTTCAGTAGATTTGTGTTTTCTGGCTTTCATATGGCCCCATAGAATGTAAGTGTCTAAAATCCCTTTGTGCAGGTTACAGATTCACCATCAACTTTCATGAAAAGGAGAAATTTGGTCCTTAATTTTTCATTTAACATACACTTTTGTTTATTTCTAACTTAATGCAGTCAAAAGACTTTTTAACAAATAAAATACTATTAATCAATTAATTAGTTATGAATTTTACTATATCATAAAAGGCAAAATCACTGTAATAAGGAGTGATCAAATCACCCTATACTGTCTACGGCAGGCTTGCTCAGCATCCATCCTATACACATTACTGATAATTTCCCAAGTTTTCCACAAACCACAACCCCACAGAGCCATGCTCTGGTGACCTCGGGCATTAAAAGGCTGCAGATAGAGGACACAGCATAACTAACTGGTAATCAGATGGCGGATAGGGCCAGCAGTACCAAACAACTGTCCCACAACTACCTTAGTTGTAGTAGACTTCATTTCATCAGGGATTCCTCTGCCCAATATACTTGAGTGGAAGAGATCATCAGAGCTGGGGATGCAAAATTTAAGGAGGCACAAAAAATTCAGCAATAAAGACAAATATTTTAAGACGGAATTTTAAAATATCAAAATTAATGCCAAAACTCGATGTCAAGTAAAAGGTCAAAATTTTCAGTAAAGACAAATATTCTACTTGGACAAACCTAAAAGTGAGCGCCTCATTCACTTTACCCTAATTCCAGCCCACAGATCCTTCTTTTATGGAGTGAATAAAAGAGAAATGTAGGAAAAAAAGAAGGGTTGTCTTGAATTAGGAGAAGGTAAGAACATGCCATGCTCCAAAAGCCCTCCCACCACACCCTTATGTCTCAGGTGCCCCTGCTTTAACTTTTCTGCTGCCAAATTTAAAGGACAAGCTTGTGGTTGTCCCAAAACATGCCTGTCCGTCCCACTGGGGAAAGCAATGGCAGAGAATCATGGAAACCCTAAGCACATATTTGTGTAACTATGACTGTCTACATAGGCTAGCCTTGGGAGAAAAACATCTTTGATATTGCTCACACTAACTTCAAAATTGGTCAGAATAAATCATTAATTAACTTACTATCAAGGCCATACTGCATAAGATGTATGAAAATTCAGTCCTTCAGGAGTTCCCAATGAGGCTCAGGGGAAATGAACCTGACTGGTATCCATGAGGACATGGGTTTGATCTCTGGCCCTGCTCAGTGGGTTAAGGATCTGGCATTGCTGAGTGCTGTGGCGTAGGTTGAGGATGCAGCTTGGATCCTGCGTTGCTGTGGCTGTGGCATAGGCCTATAGCTTCCACTCCTATTCGACCCCTAGCCTGGTTGCAGGTGCAGCCCTAACAATCAGAAAAAAAAATGCAATTCTTCAAATTATGACCTTTTAGATTATGCCGGGCTACATTTTCATACCTAGTTGACCAGAGAGCGTTATGCTATATATTAAGATAAATACTCAGAAGTGGAATTGATGAATCATATAGTAGTTCCACTCTTAATTTTGAAAAGAACTTCCATGCTGTTTTCCATAGTGGCTGCACCAATTTACATTCCCACCAAAAGGGAATAAGGGTTCTCTTTTCTTCAAAACTTCTCTAATGCTTGTTATTTTTTGTCTATGTGATAATAGCCATTCTGACAGGTGTGAGGTGATATCTCAGTAAGATTTGGATTTTTATTTCCCTGATGATTAGTAACGTTGAACATCATTTCATGTGCATGTTAGCTATCTGTATGTCTTCTTTGAAAAAATATCTATTCAGGTTCTCTGCCCTTTTTTTTTTTTTGTCTTTTGTCTTTTTTGTTGTTGTTATTGTTGTTGCTATTTCTTGGGCCCCTCCCGCGGCACATGGAGGTTCCCAGGCTAGGGGTTGAATCGGAGCTGTAGCCACCGGCCTACGCCAGAGCCACAGCAACGCGGGATCCGAGCCGAGTCTGTAACCTACACCACAGCTCACGGCAACGCCGGATCGTTAACCCACTGAGCAAGGGCAGGGACCGAACCCGTAACCTCATGGTTCCTAGTCAGATTCGTTAACCACTGCGCCACGACGGGAACTCCGAGTTGAGTGGTTTCTTATATTTAAGTCTTTTCTCCATTTTTACTTTATTTTTGCATATAGTATGAGAAAATAATCAAGTCTGACTCTTTTTTTTTTTTTTTGTCTTTTTGCCATTTCTTGGGCTGCTCCCTGTGGCATATGGAGGTTCCCAGGCTAGGGGTCTAATCGGAGCTGTAGCCGCCGGCCTACACCAGAGCCACAGCAACTCAGGATCCGAGCCACGTCTGCAACCTACACCACAGCTCACGGCAACACCAGATCCTTAACCCACTGAGCAAGGCCAGGGATCGAACCCTCAACCTCATGGTTCCTAGTCAGATTCGTTAACCACTTCGCCACAACGGGAACTCCTCAAGTCTGATTCTTTTGCATGTAGCTGTCCAGTTTTCCTATCATTTATTGATGAGGCTGTCTTCTCCTTATTGTATAACTTTGCCCCATGGTCATAGATTAATCAAATATAACTGTGAGTTTAACTCTGGAATCTCCATTCTGCTCTATTGATCTATACATTTGTTTTTATGTCAGTATTATCTGTTTTGATTACCATACTTTTTTTTTTTTTTTTTTTTTTTTGCTTTTTAGGGCTGCACCTGTGCCATATGGAGATTCCCAGGCTAGAGGTTGAATCCGAGTTACAGTTCTGGCCTACGCCACAGCCACTGCAGTGCTGTATCTGAGCGTGTCTGGAACCTACCCCACAGCTCACGGCAACGCCAGATCCTTAACCCACTGAGTGAGGCCAGGGATTGAACCTGCATCCTCATGGATCCTAGTCAGGTTCATTAACCACTGAGCCACGACGGGAACTCCAGATTATCATATTTTTGCAGTAGTTTAAAATCAGGATGTGTGATACCTTTAGCTTTGTTCTTTTTTCTGAAGATCGATTGCATTGTTTGGAATCTTTTGTTTCCACAAAAATATGAGAATCGTTTGTTCTAGTTCTGTGAAAAATGGCATTGATATTTCGACAGGGATTGTATTGAATCTGTAGATTGCTTTGGGTAGTATGATAATTTTAACAACATTGATTTTTCAAATTTATGAACATGATATTTTTTTCCATCTGTGTTATCTTCAATTTACTTCACTAGAGTTTTATAGTTTTAAACAACATTGGTTAGATTTATTCTTAGGTATTTTGTTCTTTCTGATGTGATTTTGAATGGGATTGTTTTCTTAATTTCTTATTCTGAAAATTCATTGTTAGTGCTTAGAAACAAAAGATTTCTGTATATTAATTTGAAGCCTGCACCTTTACTGAATTCATTTATTCTAATTTGTGGTGTCTTAAGGATTTTCTATATACAATATTTTTTCATCAGCAAACAGTGACAACTTTATTTGTTCCTTTCCAATTCTGATTCCTTTTATTTATTTTTCTTGTTCGATTGCTCTGTCTAGGGCTTCCAATACTGTGTTGAACAAAGGGAGAAAGAATGTTCTTGTCTTGTTCCTGATCTTAGAAGGAATGTTTTTAGCATTTCACCATTGACCATGAAGTCAGCTGTGGGCTTGTCCTGTATGGCCTTTATTATTTTGAGGTACATTCCCTCTATGCTCACTTGTCGGGAGTTTTTATCATAAATTGGTGTAAAATTTTGTCAAAAGATTTTTCTTCATCTATTGAAATGATCATATATTTTTTATTCTTAAATTTGTTAATGAGGGTATGACATTGACTGATTTACTGATAGTGAACCATCCTTGGATTCCTGTGATATATCTCACTTGATCATAGGGAATGATACTGTTAATGTATTATCTAATTCCTTTTGATAATATTTTATTAATAATTTTTTCATCTATTTCACAGCAATATTGGTCTATAATTTCCATTTTGTGTATCTCTACTTGATTTTGGATATCAGAGTAATATGGCCTCACAGAATAAATTTGGAAATGCTCTTTCCTCTTCAATTTTCTGGGAAAATTTTGAGAAGAATAGGGATAAACTCTTCTTTAAATGTTTTGTAGAGTTCACCTGTGAAGCCATTTTTGTTAGTTTGGAGGTTTTTTAAATTACTGATTCAACTTCCTTACTGTTAATTTGTACATTCATATGTTGTATTTCTTCCTGATTCAGTCTTAGGAGATTGCATATTTCTAAGGATTTATCCATTTCCTCTAAGTTGTTCATTTTATTGGTATATAATTTTTCATAGTAATCTCTTATTATCTTTTGTATTCTGGTAGTATTGGTTTATAACATCTCCTTTTGCATTTCTCATTTTATTTGTTTAGGTCCTCTATCTTTTTCTCTTGATGAGTCTGACTAAATGTTTATCAATTTTGTTTATTTTTTTTAAAAAAATTCCTTAGTTTCATTGATCTTTCCTATTGCTTCTTCAGTCTCTATTTCATTTGTTTTTGCTCTGATATTTTTTTTATTTCTTTCCTTCCACTAGCTGGATTTTGGGTTTTTTTCCTAGTTTCTTTAGGTGTAAGGTTAGATTGTTTATTTGAGATGTTTCTTGTTTCCTGAGGTAGGCTTATATGAACTTCCTTCTTATAAATTCTTGTGCTGCATCCCATAGACTTTTGGGTTGCTGTATTTCTGTTTTAAATTTGTCTCTAGGTATTTTATTAATTTCCTCTTTGATTTTGTCAGTGACCAGTTGGTTGTTTTGTAGCATATTATTTAGCCTCCATATGTTTGTATCAGGAACTGATGCTTGATATGATTTCAATCCTTTAAATTTTATTGAAACCTGTTTTGTGGCTTAACATGTGATTTATTTTTGAAGAATGTTCCATGTGCCCTTGAAAAGAATGTGTATTCTGCTGCTTTTGTACAGAATTTCTTTATATATCTATTAAGATCATCTGTTCTAATGGTGGTTTATCTAATGCATTCTTGCCAGTGTTTTCTTGTTGATTTCTGTCTGGAAGATCTGTCCATTGATGTAAGTGGAGTGTTAAAGTTCCCTGCTCTTATTGTATTACTGTCAGTTTTTTCTTTATGTTTGTTAATAGTTGCTTTATATATTTAGGTGCTCCTATTTTGAGTTCTTATAAATTTTCAGTTGTTATATCTTCTTGCTGGGTCAATCCCTTTATCATTATATAATGTACCTTACTTTGTCTCTTGTCACATCCTTTGGTTTAAACTCTGTTTTGTCTGATATAACTATTGCTATTCCAACTTTATCTTTGTTTCCCTTTGTATGGAATTCCTTTTTCTAGTCCCTCTCATTCTGTCTGTATGTGTATTTAGATCTGACTGAGTTTCTTGCAGTCAGCATATATGGGTCTTATTTTTGTATCCACTCACCACTCTGTCTTTTGATTGGAGCATATAGTCCATTTTTATTTAAAGTAGTTATTGATGGAGTTCCTGTTGTGGCTCAGTGGCGATGAACCTAACTAGTATCTATAATGACATGGGTTTGATCCCTAGCCTTGCTCAGTGGGTTAAGGATCTGGTTTTGCTGTGAGCTGTGATATAGGTTGCAGATGCAGCTTGGATCCTGCATTGCTGTGGTGGTGATGTAGGCCAACAGCTGCAGCTCTGATTTGACTCCTAGCCTGGGACTAACATATGCCACAGGTGTGGCCCTAAAAAGCAAGTAAATAAATAAATAAAGTAGTTATTGATAGGTAGATACTTATTGTCATTTTGTTAATTCTTTAGGTGTTGTTTTTTAGTTTTTATTCCTTTCTTCTGCTTTCTTCCTTTGTGATTTGATGATTATCTTTACTGTTATGTTTGGATTCCTTTCTCTTTTTGTGTATGTACCCATTAGAGATTTTTGGTTTGTAGTTACCATAAGATTTCGATAGATAGATAGATAGATAGATAGATAGATAGATAGATAGATAGATAGACAGACAGACAGACAGACAGATAGACAGACAGATGATTACACTGGTGATCTCTTAAGTTCGAACACATTCTAATCACCCTTCTTTTTTACTCCCAACCCCACGTTTGATGTTTTTACACTACATTTTACATCTTTTTGTTTTGTATATCCCTTAACACTTATGTGGATATAGATGATTTTACTACTTCTGTCTTTTACTCTTCCTACTAGCTTTGTAAGTGATCTTTACTGCATGTTTGCCTCCACTTAGACAATTACCTTTAACATTTCCTTTAGCCTTGGTTTGTCTATAAAACTTTATCTCTTCTTCAAATCCAAAAGATAGCAATGCCAAGTACTGTAATTTGTAAGTTGTTTTTTTTTCCCCTTTAAATACTTTAAAGGTATCATGACACTCCTTTCTGGACTGCAATGTTTCTGCTTAAAAGTGGCTCTTATGAGAGTATTCCTTTACATAATTAGTTGCTTTTCCCTTACTGCTTTAATTCTCTCTCTAGCTTTAATTTTTGACATTGTAATTATAAAGTTTCTTTGGGTTCTTCTTATTTGGGACTCTCTCTGTTTCTTGGATCTGTTTAATTTTCCAGGTCAGAGGAGTTTTCAGCCTTTATAATTTCAAATAAATTCGATGTCTCTTTCTTTTTCTCTTATCCTTCTGGGACTCCTATCATGTAAATGTTAGTACACTCGATGTTGTCCCAGAGGTCTCTTAAACTATCCTCATTTTTTATGGTTCTCTTTTTTTTCCATTTGGGTTAAGTGATTTTTCACTACTCTGTCTTCCAGATCACTGATCCATTCCTCTGTGTAATCTATTTTTGATTCCTTCTAGTGTGTTTTTTATTCCAGTTATTGTAGTCTTCAGCTCTGTTTGGTTCTTCTTTTTGTTTTCTAACTCTCTTAAAATTCTCATTGTGTACATCCATTCTTCTCCTGAGTTCATTGAGCATCTTTATGATTATTACTTTGAAATCATTATTCAGTGCATTGCTCTTCTCCACTTTGCTTAGTCCTTTTTCTGGGGTTTTATCTTTTTCTTTCATTTGAAATATTTTTCTTTGTTGTCTAATTTTGCCTAAGTTTCTGTATTTCATTTGTATATATTAGTTAGATAGGTTACATTTCCCAGTCTTGGAGAAGGGACCTTATGAGACAGATGGTGCCCAGCAGCATGCTCCCCTCTGGACCCCACAGCTCTATGGGCTGAATAGGCCCATCTGTTATGGTGGGGGCAACTACTGTGAGTGTGCTGATAGGCAGGGCTGTTTCCCAGCTCAGCTGGCTGCCAGTCCTGCCTTGTGTGTTGGCTTCCAGTCACTGGTAGGTGAGTACTGGTCCTAGGGTGGTTTAGTGCATGTGCTGGGTAGCCCCAGTCATGGTTCCAGCTCACTATTGGGCAGGGCCAGGGTCTTGGGTGTCCTGGAGCTGGTGCAGACCTGCAGGTGGGCAGTTCTTGATTAAAGTATGGCTGTGTGGCCCAGGATGTCATGGAGCTGTTCCTGGTCCACTAGTGGGTGGTTTATGTCCAGGCATGATTGATTACATAGCATAGGAAGTCCCTGGGATAGTCCCATTCTACTGGTGGACATTCTACTATGGTCCTGGCATAGTTGACTGCATAGTACATGGGGTCCCAGGGCTGGCCCTGGACTACTAGTGCATGGGGCTTGATCCTGGTGTTAATAAGCTAGAGGGAAGATGCCAAAATGGTGCTTGCCAGCACCAGTGTCCTTGTGGTAGAGTAAGCTCTCAAAGAAGGCTGCCTCTATTTTTTATGTCTTCAGTGGGAATCCTGGTTGCCTCATGCCTGTCTGGGGGGGCTCTTCAAGATCAGCAAGTGGGTCTGACCCAGGTTGCTTTCAAACTACCACTTCTGCACTGGGTCTCAGAGTATGAAATTTTGCATGTATCCTTTAAGAGCAGAGTCTATTTCCTGAGGCCCTCCAGCTCTCCTGTATGCAAACTTGCCTAGCCTTTAAAGCCAGATGTTCTAGGGGCTCCCCTTCCCAGTGAAGGATCTCTAGGCTAGGGAACCCTATGTGGAGCTTGGATCGCTCACTCCTTGGAAAGAACCTCTGCAATTGTGAGTATCCTTCTGTTTGTGAGTCACCTCCCCAGGGGTGTGGATCTTAACCATACCATGTCTTTTCCCCTCCTATCTATCTTCTTATGGTTATTTCTTATATCTTAAGTTGTGGAGAATCTTCTTAGATCATCTTAATGTCATTCATACAGATAGTTGCTCTGTAAATAGTTGTACTTTTGATGTGCCCATGGGAGGAGCTGTGCTCAGAGTCTTCCTACTATGTCATCTTGGTTGCTCTTCAAAACACTCAGGATAGGAGTTCCCACCATGGTACAGTGGGTTAAGAAAACAAGGGCAGCAGTTCAGATTGCTGTGGAGGTATGGGTTTGATCCCTGGCCTAGCATAGTGGTTTAAAGGATCCAGCACAAGTTGCAGCTATGGCCTGATTCAGTCTTTGGTCCAGGAACTTCCATATGCTGCAGGGTCCAGCCGCACAATGGGGGAGAAAAAAAAACAAACCTCAGTATATTATATTTGGTTTAGACCTTTAGCGCATTTCCCTCATAGTTCATTTCAGGCCTTAGTCATGTGTATTTTTTTTCTTTTTCTTTTTGGCTGAGCCTGTGGAATGCAGAAGTTCATGGGCCAGGGATCAAACATGTACCACAGAAGTTCCCATTGTGGCTCAGTGGTAACAAACCTGACTAGGATCCATGAGGATGCAGGTTTGATTCCTGGCCCTGTTCAGTGGGTTAAGGATCCAGCATTGCTGTGATCTGTGGTGTAGTTGCAGATGCATCTAGGAATCTGCATTGCTGTGGCTGTGGCTGTGGTGTAGGCTGGCAGCCATAGCTCTGATTTGACCCCCAGTTTGGGAAATTCCATGTCTCAGGTGAGGCCCAAAACAACAACAACAACAACAACCTGTGCCACAGCTGTGACCTGAGCCACAGCAGTAAGAATGCAAAATCTTTTATCCATTGAGCCACCAGGAAACGCCAGTCATTTGTACTTTTATGATATTTCTGACTAAAGACTCTGTATCTGAACCATCTTTGAACCACAAGAGTCCTCTGATCACACCTGAACAAGACATCTTGGACAACAGTCAGCCACATCCTCTCCTTCAATTCACTTTTTTTTTGCCTTTTCTGGGACTGCTTCCGTGGCATATGGAGGTTCCCAGACCAGGGAGCTACAGCCACAGGCCTACACCAGAGCCACAGCAATGCCGGATCCTTAACCCACTGAGCAAGGCCAGGGATCGAACTCACAACCTCATAGTTCCTAGTGAGATTTGTTAACAACTGAATCATGAAGAAAACTCCCCTTCAGTTCACTTTAAATTGTCACAGGCTCTTGGTTCCAAGTGTTTTTGCATCCATTTCTTATGCTCTTGTTTATTGCCCTCTGCTGTCATCTGGTACTTTTTGAAATGATTCCACTGACAGTGTTATGAATCTACTTGGCTCAGAGGCAAACAAACAAACAAACAAACAAACAAACAAACCCACATGCATTTTAGAGTTGTGCATAATATAGCAGTGAGAATGTGAGGGGCTCTGCCATTTTACCACAGTGCTCTAGTGGTATGTGAACTTTGGGTCATCTCTATTGGCTGCTCAAAGACCTTTTTGGTTATAGTTTGTGAGCTTGGTCTTAACTGAATAGACAAAATTGTTGCTCAAGTAATATGGCTACATGAAATCCCTGAATTTGATGGTTGTAGAAATGTCCTGGGAAGAAAACTCCGACTGACAAAATGTTCGTGACATCATGTTAAAAGACAACAAGATCTTTATAATGGAAGAGATGGGGGGGGTATAAGAAAGGATGAGGAGTTCCCGTCATGACTCAGTGGTTAATGAACCTGACTAGTATCCATGAAGATGTGGGTTCGATCCCTGGCCTTGCTCAGTGGGTTAAGGATCCAGCATTATGATGAGCTGTGGTGTAGGTCGCAGACTCAGCTCGGATCTGGTGTTGCTGTGGCTGTGGCGTGGGCTGACAGCTACAGCTCCAATTCAACTCCTACCCTGGGAACCTCCATATGCTGTGGGTGCAGCCTCAAAAAGATGAAAGACAAAAATAAATAAATAAATAAATAAATAAATAAATAAATAAATAAGAAAGGATGAAATGACCTCTTATCCGAAGAAGAGACAACGGGTAATACCATGTAGAAAGACTGAGTTTTATATAGTTTCCAACATACTGGTCAATGCAGGAGTTAGTTGATAAATACTTGTTGAGAATTTATTTAAGGGTTTAGTGTCAAGTGCTAGGAAATTCTGAAGACCCGTGTCCAATAAGTTCACTCTTGCTGGATGATCCTGATTGTCTATGTGACAGAAAACACTGAGCAATAATTATTCTCACATATGTTCAGACTGCGAGAAACAAAGGTATAATATGCCTATATTTCTCCTGCTGCATGTATTTTTATTCAATAGCCATTTATGGAGCCCCAGGTATGTGCCAAGAAATTTGCGTATTCACCTATTCAATTAAGCTTTCATTGAGTATTTGCTAGGCACTGGGGAAGACAAGGACACTGATATGAATAAGTCATAGCAACTACCATCTTCAAAGAATCTGTGGTAGAGAGAGATATATATGCAAATAAATAAAGGGAAGTGTCACTGGCACAAAGTTAGAGATCTTCATAGTAGTAAAGGCAGGATACCTAAGTCAGCCATGAACATAAGTTGGAGTCAACCATAAGGAGATGAAGAAGGAAACGTATGCCAGGCTGAGTGACCGCTGCTTTGGGGTTCTGGGTCATGATGTGTGACTGATCACCTTACTGCCCTCTTGTGGGCTGTAAGATTTATCTACTCCAGTGAGGAGCCCTAGAATCCTCAGTTTGTCGAAGGTAAAGAGTGTTTCTGAAGAGTATACCTTGTTCTCCTATGGGTCTAATTCCTCTTGCTCCACACTTCCCACAAACAAGACCAACAGTCAGCAAGCTATGGCCTAGAGGCCAAGTCCATTCACCACCAGTCTTGTAAATAAAATTTTATAGGCACACACTCATGCCTTGTCTATGGCTGCTTTTATACTTGCAGGGATAATGGAGGGCAGGAACTGGAATTGGAGGGGGAAGCGTGGAAGAAGGACCTGGTAAGACAGATCTTCTAGTAGAGAAAAGACATTCTCTTTGCCAAATGACCTAGGGCTTAGGAGGAAGTTATGAGGATGCTGCAGCTTGTCAGAAGGTTGGAGTTCTTTCTCACAATAAGATTGTTTCTCTCTGTTTTTTAAAAAATGTGCAGGTTTATATTTTGCCAGATTTAAGGGACTATATGGAGAATTCTTTTTATAAAGCATAACCATGCACAAGGAATACAGCACCTCAAATTTTCATTGGGGAGGACACATACAATTCAAATTAAAGCTGATGGCCCTCAGTGGGACTGAAACAACCTGAAGTAGAGAATATAATTCACATCCCACGCCTCCAGACCCCTGTCTCCAGCAGCCTAATGATTAATGCATAAACTAGAAAGACATTTCATTGACTGACTTCTAGTCCCATGAGCACAATGCAGTCAATAAATATTTATTGAATGTAATTTCCCAGGGCTTGCAGCACTTACTCTGTGATAACTTACAACCGAATAAGCAAGAATTATTCAGAGTGGTTAAGAATAAATATATAAGTGTATGTTAATGGAATCCAAGCTAAGAATGGCAGTAAAAAAGAAAATATGCATGCATGCGGACAAGTAATCCAAGTGCTACTAGATTTGGGGCAAATAAGAAAGAAATATGTTATACAAGCTCCAGAAGTGAGAAATGGAAGAGAAGGAAGAAAGGAAAAAAAGAAGAAAGGAGGGGAAGGAGATTTATAAATGGCTTTATTTCATACAAATGAAAATATATACATTTTTAAAAGCCAGTCTTTTTATTCTCTCTGTATGTGTACAATAGTTTCATCTGTCACCAAAACAGCTCCTATACGCAAGAAATGGTTAACCAGAATGGGTTCCCAAATGACAATTTTTGTAATAAAAATAGAAAATGGCTCTCTGCCACCCATTTGCAGCTACAATGCCAATATGCTGCTGATGCAATCCCCCTCAAGCCCCAGTTACATTAGACTCTGAGTGGTGTATCACCACTTTGGGCATGAGAATGGGTGTTGGGTTACATTTATTTAAGACTGAACATTTATCCTGAGTTAAAAGTAAATTAAAATTTTGCATTTGAGAGAATACCCAAAAGGGACAGTGTAATTGCTATATTCTCCCTTGCGCATCCTCTCCAAGCTCCTATGAAGCCTGAGAATGCACAGACACAGAATGCAGGGAGGTGCTGAAGATGAGACAGGCATCTTCATGGCTACATGTCCAGTTTTGCAGGGGAAATCATTTCTCTGGGAAATGATTCCATAAACAATTCTACAGTTTTAATGCAGACACTCAGAGATTCCAGCCATGACCATCAAGGGCCAACCCTTCAGCAAATTGGTAAGAAGATAACAGTGGCTGTGCAAATCCACCTCCATTGGCTCTGATTCTTGGATTCCCCATCCACAGCCACCCCATGACTAAAGGGGAAACCAAGGTTTCATTGCTGTCAGGAAAGAGACAGAATCAGGAGGAAAATCTAGACTTCTCAGGCTTCTTTTCAGGGTACTTCCCCAAGGATGGAAGGTCATCAAGTCTGCCTTGTACTGGATCTCCCTTGGAAGTAGCCAGACAAAGCTTGATTCACTGCATGTTGACAGTTGTCTTTGCTGTTTTGATGTTCTGTAGATGGCAGTTGAGGGACAGTGTTAAATAGCTACCAACTCAACTAGGGAAACTTACCCAGAGATTTATAGATTACTACTCACCTCCACCACAATATCTGTTGCAAGTCTCTCTCTCCTGATTTCAAGACTACCTACTCACTTTCCAAAAGAAAGAGAAGGAAAAGATCCTGGGGGTTTCTCTCTTATCCTCAGTTCTGATCATATATGTAAAGGCTGACCTGAGGCATCCTAATATCTAGCCTTCATACACTGCATACCTTCGTTGGCATCAGTCTTAGAGATGAGAGAAGGAAAGCCTAGGTCCCTAGGAAGAAAATATAGAGAAAGTTATTCTAAAGTTTAGGATGATAAAAAAGATGATCAGGGACATCTTCGTGAAAACTGAACCACCAAACTTCTCAGACAGGGAAGATCTGTCTAACCATAACATGGAAAAGGGAAAAAGGCTCTGAATGCTTCCTGTCCTTCAAAGGAGAATGCTCCATAGGCTCACCCCAAATCCAGTAAGCACATCCTTTCAAGCCTCTGTGATAGTCCACCTGCCATTCCAAAGCTTGATTACCTCTGCTGCCTCCCGAAAGCTCTAAGGTATTTATAAAATTACCATTTGAGGTCACATATCCAACTGTCATGTTTTACAGCTGCTTATTTACATGCCTTTTCTCCTTGGAGAAATTAGAAGCTCGGATTCCAGTAGGAAACATGATATTCTGCGTGTGGCAGGTGCCCAGTGTCAATTTGTAGTCCACATACTGAATGAAATTGCTTTACTTGCAACCATGGCCTGTTTTAGCCTAGTGATGCTGGAATCCAAAGACTGTAAAAAGAATTATGTGGAGCCAGCTGACAGCTGTGCTGTTTGTCTGCTCATTTCTGAAGTCTCCATTGAAGTCCCATGGAAGCCAGAAGTACCTGTATTTCAGAGAATCAAATGCATGATTCTGAGGTGTAGCCAGATAATATTTCATCTGCAGAGGTGATATAAGACATTCCTGCTCTGAAAAAAATGCATATTTTAAGGCATGGATTCATGAACTTCGCAAGAAAATAAAAATGTTTTCAATGTATGCAGTCTTCAGATGTTAAGAGTGCAAAATAATAACAAATTCAAAGGGATAGGAAAGGGGGTGGAACACAACTCCCCTCCCCCAGGTGAGAACACTTTAACCAAGCCAATGAGGTGAGAGTATATGACTGTGGCAGCTTTGAGCTCTGCACTCTCTGAAGAACAAGGTCCCATGCAGAAGGGCTCCTCACAAGATGGGGAAAGGGAGCAGCACCCCAGAAGGGGCATGGGCTATGTCCCGCCCCAAGCTGCTTGGTTCCTGCCCACCACACACCTCAACTGCTCAGGGCAAGGGTGCTGGGGACTGGCCTAAATCTATCCCTTTAAAAAGTAGATGACTTTTAAATGCAGGAGGCAGAATTGATGTAATTATAACTGATGAAATGCTGATTGGAATATTTATTAATTTGAAAATCTCTGCTGAATCTCAAAGGCAAAATCCACAAATTCAGATGTGGATACTCATTCAGATGACACCACTCAGTGTTCGATCCCAAGTAAGAGATGGAGAAATGGCTCCAGGTCTGAAGACATCATTCACTTTGCTTCCTTTTTCCACAAAGAGGTTCTTCCACCCTGGCCTTTGATATGTCCAAGTGTGTCCGTCTCAGGAGGTGGAGAGTTTCTTTCTTTTCATGAAGCATGTGTTGTTAGCCATACACTGAATTCTAGGTGTTCAAAGAATTAGGATATTTCCAGGGGCTATTGTTTTCTGCTAGCTTTAGGCCACTGTATTCTCATTCATACCCATTCACTTCTCTTCCAAAAAAATTTTATTAAAGTATAGTTGATTTACAATGTTTCTTTAATCTATGCTGTATAGCAAAGTGACCCAATCACAAACAATTTTCTCTGCTGTACAGTAGGGCTCCATTGCCCATCCACTCCAAATGTAACAGTTTGCATCCACCAACCCCAAACTCTCCATCCATCCGACTCCCTCCCCCTGGCAACCTCAAGTCTGTTCCTCATGTCCATAATCTGTTTCTGTTTTGTAGATACCATCAGCTGTGCCATATTTTAGATTCCAGATATGTGACATCATATGGTATTTGTCTTTCTCTCTCTGACTTACTTCGCTTAGTATGAGAATCTCTAGTTCCAACCATGTTGCTGCAAATGGCATTATTTTGTCCTTTTTATGGCTGAGTAGTATTCCATTGTATATATGTACTACATCTTCTTAATCCATTCATCTGTCGATGGCCATTTAGGGTGTTTCCATGTCTTAGCTATTGCGAATAGTGCTACAATGAACATAAGAGTGAATATATCTTTTTGAATGAAAGTTTTGTCTGGATATATGCCCAGGAGTGGGATTGCTGGATAATACGGAAGTTCTATATTTAGTTTTCTAAGTACCTACATATTGTTTTCCATAGTAGTTTTTACCAATTTACGTTCCCATCAACAGTGAAGCAGGGTACCCTTTTCCACTTCCCTTCAGGTTATATGGGCTTGTACAGGATTGCTAGCCTTTCAAATTGCCACACCAGGGCTTTAAAAACTACTGTTTCTATCATCTTTCCTTAATCTAAAAAATATAAAGATAGGCTTCATATTGAATAAATGTACAACATTATTCTTATTTCTCTGATTTCACTGTAGGCCACTAACTTACACTTGGGCATCATGTCCTAAGTGTAAGTGCTCCAACAATGAGCATTTCTCTCCTGGAATGTTGCCAGGTGGGTTCTAATATACTAAAAAAAATTTTTTTAAAAAAAGGCTGACTTTTAGCACTTATGTCATAAAAGTCATAAAGCTTAAGAATAGAACATGAAAAAGAAAACAGTTGTAAAAATCAGCAGGACTCAAAGGGTTTCCGGGGAGTTTTTCACTGGGCAGGAACAACACATAATCACTAATGTAGATTTTTGCGACCAAATTAGATTTGTGTCCTTTCTTCTCTGTTCCAGGTACATGGCCATCATCCACCCCCTGCAGCCCCGGCTGTCAGCCACAGCCACCAAGGTGGTCATCGGCGTCATCTGGCTCCTGGCTCTCCTGCTGGCCTTTCCCCAAGGCTACTACTCAACCACAGAGACCATGCCCAACAGAGTGGTGTGCATGATTGAATGGCCAGAGCATCCCAGCAAGATTTACGAGAAAGTGTGAGTAGAGATGACTCCCCAGGGCCTTCTTTGCCCTTTTTTTGTTGTTGTTGTTCCTTTTTTCTTTCCATGTCCTTTATTGGTTACAATTTAATGTGTATCTGTAGCCATTTCTCACTACCACTCTAATATCAGGTTGATGCATCCATACTATTCTGGATTTTAAGACCTGGATCCTATTAAAAATAGCATACCATCTGAGTGTGCTCCCATATTCTTCCTGCCTTTTACCAGTGACCTTGCCCTGCCCGTGTCTGCATTTCTTTGCCTGGGAATCCCACTTTGCCCTTTTGTACAGCATGCCAGAGGGTGAGGGAACTACCCCCTCAACAGCCTGCAACCTTCAAAAATGACAGATGGGAGTTGGCATATGAACACACCAGATCCCTCACCCTTCAGGTGGGATGTCTCAGGTGTGTTTGACTGTGTTGAGGGTTTCTTCTTGGGATTAACCTCCAGTTACCCTGGCAAAGGATGTACCCTTTGTTAGCCACACTCCCTCCTGGTGTTTCTTTCCCTTTCCAAATAAGTCATTTGCACTTGAATCTTTTATCTCAGGATCTGACTGGGGGGAAAACTAAACCAAAACACCCACCTTCCAGGATTTTACAGCTGCGGAAATAAGACCTATATGAATAAGACACATATGACCACAAGGCTAATACATTGAGACTGTATAAGCTACAAGTTCCCTACAGGGCAAGCCTACTTCTCTTCCAGGGGCCTGACTGACCACATTTAGGGTTTTTCAAAGCTATCCTGGGAGTTCCCTTCATGGCTAAGCGGTTAATGAAGCCGACTAGGAGGATGCAGGTTCAATCCCTGGTCTCGCTTGGTGGGTTGGGGATCTGGTGTTGCAGTGACCTGTGGTGTAGGTCACAGATGTGGCTCAGATCCTGAGTTACTGTGGCTGTAGCTCCAATTTGACCCCTAACCATGGGTGCAGCCCTAAAAAGCAGGAAAAAAAAAAAAAAGCTATCCTGGCCATTTTTTCAAAGACTTCTTAACCTAGAGGCAACAATAAGATGGCTTATTCTTTGTTTTGTTTTGTTCCAGTGAGCAGCAATGGGACATGTATATTACCATAAGTTTTCTGGACTAGAAGCATATTGATAATATGGGTCCTTTTGAAAGTCCTCTGTAATTTTCCAATCTTGGATTTATTAAGTGAATGGTAAAAGAACACTGGTGTTAGAATCCCTGGTTTAATTATAAGATTGCCAGTTACTAGCTATGTGATGCTAGGCAACATCACAGTCTCTCCTCATCGATAAAATGGAAGATGAAAAAGGACTGCCTCCCATAAACAACTGTCTTGAAGAGCAAAAAAGATAATGCATTCTCACCTTGTAAGCTATAAAATGCCATATGAAAGAGAAGATGTTATTGAACCAAAATCATGAACTTACTAAATGGTAAAAATGAGACACTGTACCTGTTGGCCCCCAAGATTTGAGGGTCCAAAAGCCTGTTGCACACAGTTATACTGCTGCACCTGTTCCATGGAGCACAGAAATGTGGCTTGCCAGAAAGCTATACATAAAGCTCAGACTTTGCCTTCCAGACACAGACAGTGGGATTTAATTGATCAAGCAGTCTGAGAATTAATGCCCAGCCTAGGAGACATTGAATATTTTTCTTTCAAATGAAACTGCAAGCCTGAGCAGGGTTGCAGTGGGAGAAAGAACATAGCTTTACAAGCTGTATCAGACTCATGGAGATATTCAAGCCAGAAAGTTTCCTCAAAGTGGGAAAAAAACTCTCCCAATTAAAGCTTGTTAAGTACACCACTACCGAAATGGTCATCAGCTTCATGGACTGTTAGCTCAGTTCTTAGTTCTCATGAGCTTTTCAAAATCTGATTACCTTTCTGTAATTTTTTGTTTCAAATAAGCACGGTTCTTTTATCTTCCAAACAAACTCCAAATAGATCTCTGGGATCTCTTCCAAGAAAGAGTAGTGTTTAGGGTTTTACTTGTAAACACTTTGCTGTTTTATGCTTATTAATGATCAGAAAGTCCCTCTGAGACGCAACGTTTTAGACTGTCATTTCCTTTTGAGAATTTGGGCTCGATGCTACTGGATGCATAGTTAGGTCTGACATTATCATTTATTTCATGATTCTAACCTAAAAAAATGAGTCTGGATTAAGAGCTCCTGATTTTATCTATTCAAGATGAATAAAATGTTTACAGATGCAGAAGTAAATTGAAAGAGTCCATATGCTGTGATACAAACAAAAGCCAAGGGTAAGCTTTAAACAAACCTGTTTTCTTTTTGTCAGCATCTGTCATAAGGTACTGTGATATATTTTTAGAGATTTTAAATTTTACCAATTCTAATCTATTCATTTAATTATATTCTCTTCTATTAGAACGAATGATTGCCATTTCCACAGTACACAGTAATTCCACATTTGAAACCAGAAGGAAACTTTGTTTTGAGGCAGTGTAATAATTAGGATAAGATCATGGGCTCTAGAGTTAAATGAGGGATCACTCTCAGCTACATCACTCCCTAGTTAAGTCGTAATGGTCAAGTTATTTAACCTTTCTAAGCCTAATAGCACATTCCATATAGAGATATTGAGAGAAGTAAATAAGATACGTGCTTAGCTCAGTGCCATGCACCTTGGAAAGAGTCTGTGAATGTTATTGCCTCTCATCAGCATCATTCATTGATCTGGGTACATGGGCAGATGATTGGCAGCAGTGTGGTGAGCAGATGCTTAGCCCCAATTTGTCTGATGAATAATTTATGCCATGTAATTACATAAAAAGGTTTTGTGAAAATCTTAGTTTGCTGCATTTGCCTTCTGGCTGCATGGTTAACCTCTAACCCTGATTACTTACCATTCCAATTTTTTATTGTTACATGGATTAAATGAAGCACTTTTAAAGAAAGGCAAACCAATAAATGAACAAGCAAAAGTTTTGAACATGAACCTCACAAAAGGAGATATCCAAATGAGCAATTAGTATATAAGGAGGCATACAACTTCTTTCACCACCAGTGTAATGCAAATTAAAACCATAATGAGGAGTTCCCATCATGGCTCAGGGGTTAACAAACCAGACTAACATCCATGAGGACGTAGGTTCAACCCCTGGCCTCACTCACTGTGTTAAGGATGCAGCATTGCCGTGAGCTGTGGTGTAGGTCAGAGACGCGGTTGGGATCCTTCATTGCTGTGGCTGTGGTGTAGTCCAGCTGCTGCAGCTCCAATTTGACCCCTAGCCTGGGAACTTCCATATGCCGTGGGTGCGGCCCTAAAAAAAGACAAAAGACAAGACCAAAAAAACCAAAAAAAAAAAACCAAAAAACCATAATAAGATCTTACTGCCCACCCATTAGACCATTAGACTAGTAAATGTTAAGTCTAACTAAGTATTTAGAAGTTTTGGTGAAGACATGGAACAATGAGAACCTTTGTAGAGTGCTAGAAGTATACATTGATAAAACCACATTGGTAACATTTGTAGTACCTAGAAAAGGAGAAATCCCATAACCCTGCAATTTCACTCAGGGGTAATTTGTATTACCTCTGAAACAAATACATCTAGATGTTGTTCATATCAGCATGTTCTTAAAGCCCCAAAGTGGAGATATTTCAAATGACTATCATAAATAAGATGGATTTTAAAAATGTGGTACGAGCATGTCATGGAATACTATACAGTTAATAGAATGTTTAGAGTAGAGCTTGATGCTACAAAGCTACAGTAATCAAAACACTATATTACTGGCACAAAAAAAGAACCAATAAAGAGCCTAGATATGAACCCACACTTATATGGTCAATTAATCTATGACAAAAGAAGCCAGAATATAGAATGGGGAAAAGTCTCTGTAATAAATGGTGTTGGGAAAACTGGACAGCTCCATGCAAAAGAATCAAAATGGACTACTCTTTCACACTACATCCAAAAATAAACTCAAATGGATGAATATCTAAATATAAGACCTGAAACCACAAAACTCTTAGAAGAACACGTAGGCGGTATGCTCTTTGACATCAATCTTAGCAATATGCCTTTGGATCTTTCTCCCCGGGCAAGGAGAACAAAACCGAAAATAAGCAAATGGGACTATATCAAACTAAAACGTTTTGCACAGAGGACAAAACTATCAATGAAATGAAAAGGCAGATTACTGAAGGGAAAAGATGATAATTATCAGGGAAATGAAAATCAAAACCACATTGAGATACCACAGCACAACTGTCAGAATGGCTGTTACCACAAAGACTATAAATAATAAATATTAGTGAGGATATGGAGAAAAGGGAACAACGTTGGTGGGAATATAAATTGGTGCAGACACTGTGGAAAACAGTATGGAGGGTCCTCAAAAAATTGAGTACTACCATATGATTCATCAATTGCACTCCTGTATATTTAACCAAAGAAAACAAAAACACTAGTTTGAAAAGACATATGCACTCGTATGTCCATTGAATCATTATTTACAATAGTTAAGGTATGGAAACAGCCTAACTGTCCATCAACAGATGAATGGATAAAGAATGTGATATTACTCAGCCATAAGAAGAATGAAATCTTGCCACTTGAAGCATCATGGATGGACTTAGGGGGTATTATACAAAAAGAAATAAATCAGAGGAGTTCCCCTCGTGGCACAGCGGGAACAAATCTGACTAGGAACTGGCCTCGCTCAGTGGGTTAAGGATCCAGCATTGCCGTGAGCTGTGGTGTAGGTTGCAGACACGACTTGTATTGGATCCGATATTGCTGTGGCTGTGGTGTAGGCTGACAGCTGTAGCTCTGATTCAACCCCTAGCCTGAGAACCTCCATTTGCTACAAGTGCGGCCCTAAAAAAAAAAAAAAAAAAGTCAGATGAAGAAATACTGTATGATTTTTACGGAATCTGATAAAAAAAACCAAATGAACAAACATAAAATTGAAATAGAGTCATAGATACATAAAAAAAATAGATGGATGGCAGTGAGGAGGGTGTTCAAGGGAGGACAGAAACAGGTAAGGGAGCTTAAGAGGAACAAACTTCCAGTTACAAAATAAATGAGTTTATCGATACGAAATGTACAGTGTGGGGAATATAGTCCATAATTGTGTAACATCTTTACATGGAGACAGATGGTGACTAGATATCATGGTGATCATTTTAAAGTGTGTAGAAATATTAATCACTATTTTGCAGTAAGAATTAACATAGTGTTGTAGGTCAGTTATGCTTCAAAAACAAACAGACTCCTAGAAAAAGAGATCAGATTTGTAATTACTGGAGGAAGAGGGTTGAGGAAAGGGAAATTGCATGAAGGTAGTCAAAAGTACAAACTTCCAGTCATTAGATAAATAAGTACCAGGGATACAATGTACAACGTAACGAATATAATTAACACAGCTCTAGGCTGCATATGAAAGTTGTTAAGAGAGTAAATCCTAAGAGTTATCACCACAAGGAAATTTTTTTTCTTTCTTCTCTTTTTTTTTTTTTTTGTCTTTTGTCTTTTTAGGGCTGCACCAGAGGAACATGGCAGTTTCCAGGCCAGGGGTCAAATTGGAGTTATAGCTGCCAGCCTGCCCCACAGCCACAGCAATACAGGATCCAATACAAGGTGTATCTGCGACCTACACCACAGCTTACAGTAGCGCCAGATCCTTAAGCCACTGAGCAAGGCCAGGGATCTAACCCACATCCTCATGGATACTAGTCGGGTTTGTTAACCACTGAGCCACGATGGGAACTCCCAGAAAATTTTTTTTTCTGTTTATCTTTAATCTATGTAAGATGATGGATGTCCACTAACCTTACTGTAACTATCATTTTATGATGTATGTAAGTCAAATTATTATGCTACATACCTTAAACATATACACTGCTGTATGTCAATTAAATCGCAATAAAACTGGAAGAAAAAAAAGAGCTAGGATATGGAGCAATTAGAGGGTGAGTAAATTGGTACAAACACTTTGAAAAATGGCCTGGCAGTATCTGACAAAACTTAGCATGTGCACACTGAATGACACAGAGATTCCACTCATAGTTATATTCCAAACAGAAATACATTCAAAAGTGTACCAGGAAACATGTGTATGAATGTTCACAGCAACACTGCTCGTGATAGCGCCAAAATGGAAACAACCAAAATGTCTTAGTCTCTTTGGGTTGCTATAACAAATTATCATAAACTAGGTGACTTACAAACAGTAAACATTTATTTCTCTCAGTTTTGGAGGCCTGAGAAGTCCAAAACCAAGGTGCTGGCCCATTTGCTGTCTGGAGATGAGGGCTGCTTTCTGGTTCAATGTCTATCAACAGAGAAATGCTTAAACAAATTGGGCATGTTCTTAAAATGGAATACTAGAGCCACAGAGGTCAGCAAATCTACTAACTGCATTACATGGATGAGTCTCATAAGCATTATATTGAGCAAAAGAAGTCAGTCACAGAAATTCCCATTGTGGCTCAGGGTAATGAACCCGACTAGTATCCATGAGGATGCAGGTTCAAGCTCTGGCCTTGTTCAGTGGGTTAAAGAACCAGCATTGCGGTGAGCTGTGGTGTAGGTTGCAGACATGGCTGGGAGCCTCCGTTGCTCTGGGTGTGGCGTAGGCTGGCGGCTGCAGCTTCAATTCCACCCCTAGCCTGGGACCTTCCATATGCCACAGGTGTGGCCCTAAAAAGAAAAAACAAAGTCAGTCACATAAGAGTACATAGTATATGATTCAATTTATATGAAGTCCAAGTACAAGCCATATTCAAGTATGAACATTACATATGGAGGAAGATAAATATTATTTCTTCATCAGGGTCTTGATAATACAGGGTGTTAACTTCGTAAAAAAAAAAAACATCAAGCTGAATACTTAGGATTTTTTTACTTTTCTGTATGCATGTGGGTAAGTTCAATCAGAACATTTTTAAAAATTCGTGCATGTATTGTTCATATCAGCATTGCTCCTAATCCTCCAAACCAGAGATATTCCAAGTTGCCTTCATGCGTAGGATAGATTAAAAAAAAATCGTGCTATACCCATACGATGTGGTTGACAGAATGAACAAAATGTAGCCCTGAGCAGTATAAACAGCTCTTGTAAATAAGGCTTTAAAGCAAGCAAAGTGAAAGTTCGCCTCTAAGTGTATATAAGTAGGTGGTAACACTGCAATCAAAGAAATCACCATGAAAGTGAAGACCATGATTCTCTCTCAGGGGAGGGAAAGGGGGCGATCATGAAGGGGCACTAGCAGGTGCTTCTGCAGGGATGGCATTATGTTTCTTCGGCTCAGCGGTAGAAACATGAGCGTTTGCTTAAAATGTATTTATAATACCAGGTAGTTTGATTTATGCACCTTTTTGGGAATGTAGGTTTCATTTTTATTAAGTGCTATTCAAAGGTTTTCCTTTTACAAGCTCTCAAAGAAACTGCTTTCATGGCGATAACCCCCAAATTTCCTCCATAAGAAATTATCTTCTGAGGTGTGGAGCTGTGCCTGGGGTGACCTTCCTAAGTACTTATCCCTGGAGTTCCCACTGTGGCACAACCTGATCGGTGGTGTCTCTGGAGAGCTGGGACACGGGTTGGACCCCGGGCCTGGCACAGGTGGGCTAAGGATCCAGCATGGTAGGTTGTAACTGAGGCTCCAATCTGATCCCTGGCCCCAGAACTCCATACCCCTTAGGGCAGCCGAAAAAAAGGGGAGAGCAGGGAGAGGGGAGGAAGTACTTATCTCTGAATAAGCTCAAGTGTGGCTGGGCCCCTGCTTCATTTTCATTTTTACTTGACCTCTGGCATTCTTCTTTGCCAAATGCCAAAAATGAATTTTGCCCAAAATTCCTATTTCAGCCCATTTGGAATTTTCCCAACTGGTCTAAGGGGATTAGGACAGTTTTTTTCCCTGCAGGGAACTGACAAATGCTAACCAGAAAACAAGCCCAAAAAATCTCCACAAGCACTCATCCCTTGCTGCTATTATTATAAGCATGTCCTCTGGGCTGCAAAATGCTATAGACAGACTTAGTTCATCTTCTTGGAAAATTATTTAAAACATTATTAAATGGTTTTTGTTTAAATGATAAAAATCATTTAAAACTTTTCCATTTGTAGCACTATTCACAATAGCCAGGACATGGAAACAACCCAAATGTCGATCAACAGATGATTGGATTAGGAAGATGTGGTATATATACACAATGGAATACTACTCAGCCATAAAAAAGAATGACATCATGCCATTTGCAGCAACATGGAGGGAACTAGAGAATCTCATACTGAGTGAAATGGGTCAGAAAGACAAAGACAAATACCATATGATATCACTTATAACTGAAATCTAATATCCAGCACAAATGAACATATCCACAGAAAAGAAAATCATGGACTTGGAGAATAGACTTGTGGCTGCCAGACGGGAGAGGGAGGGAATGGGAGGGATCGGGAGCTTGGGCTTATCAGACACAACTTAGAATAGATTTACAAGGAGATCCTGCTGAGTAGCATTGAGAACTATGTCTAGATACTCATATTGCAACAGAACAAAGGGTGGGGAAAAAAAATGTATACATGTAAGAGTAACTTGATCCCCATGCTGTACAGCGGGAAAAAATAAATAAATAAAAATAAAAAAAAACAAAAACAAACAAAAAATTTTTGCGTTTGAAAATATGAATAAATTATGGAGTATAGTGAAAATTTTAATAAATTTTTTGTCTTTTTTTTTTTTCAGGGCAGCACACGTGGCATATGGATGTTCCCAGGCTGAGGGTCAAATTGGAGCTATAGCCACTGGCGTACGCCACAGCCATAGCTATGTCAGACCCAAGCTGTGTCTGCAGTCTACACCACAGCTCATAGCAACACTGGATCCTTAATCCACAGAGCGAGGCCAGAGATATCCTCATGGATGCTGGTCAGACAAGATCTCCAATTCTTATAACTTTTTAAATCACCTGTATTCCCATCATTTACAGAGGCTTTAACATTTTGATGAATTTCCATCCAGGGACATATCGTTCCTAATTTCTTTTGAAGTGTCTTGGATACTACAAGGTATATACAAGTGTAGACTGTTTCTCTCTTTGTAACATACTATGTAGCTTATTATGCATATCATTCTATACCTTGTTTTTTCTTTAACTTAATACATCTTAGAGATGTCTCCATATCAGTTCATAAATATTTTCTCTACTCTTTTTTTTTTTTTTTAGCTACACAGTACTCCATGTTATAGATGCACCATATTATTTAAGCAATTACTTTTGATGGACTTTGAATTGTCTCCAGCCTTTTGCTATTGGAATACTGCCATGAATAACCTTAACAATAATTGTGCAAGGCTATGTATAGGCTAAAAATCCCAGAAAAGGAATTGCAGAGTCAGGTTTTTATAGTTGGCCTCCATGTGGGTTTGTACTAATTTACATTCCCACCATAAATGTGTGAAAGTTCCTGTTTATCTACAGCCTTACCAACAGACTATATTGTCAAGATTTTAGATTTTTTTTTCCACTAAAGTTAAAAATGCATTTCTCTTATTAGGAGTGGGGTTGAATTTTTTAAATAATTTGAGTCATTTGTGTGTGTGTGTGTGTGTGTGTATCTTATAGTCTACTTAATGTATTTACCATATCATAAACAATTTCCTATCGTTAATGATGTTCCTACGATTTGATGTGAATGTGTGTGCGCGTGCGCGTGTGTGCATATGTAAACAATAGTTTTGTTAACTAATCCCCTTCTTTGACAATTGATTACTCCATTGGTTTCCCTTAGTGGACTAGTAAGATTAAACGGCACCTTCAAAACTGTAGCTTCTAGCTACATCCCTAGATCCCTACAGAAACTGGGTCAGTGTCCACTGCCATCGCCTGTCTGTGTCTACAATTTGCAGTTATAAAATGTGATTCTCATGTTATAACATTCATAAAAGTGAAGGTTTGGGCTTGTTATTAGTGCAATATTGTCATAATTTGTTATTGAGTCCTGCCATAATTTTAACAACTCAGCAGCTGAGGCTGCTATAGTGAAACTGTGACACTACCCAGGAAATCCTATAACAGTGGAGTGATTGACTGGTGAGGAAGAAAAATTTCATGGGTAACCAAAAGTGACTTTTCCCAGTGGAGGAAAAAAAAGCACAGCAAAAGAAAGATGTGAAAAGGAGTTCCCGTCATGGCGCAGCAGAAACGAATCTGACTAGGAACCATGAGGTTGCGGGTTTGATCCCTGGCCACACTCAGTGGGTTAAGGATCCAGCGTTGCCGTGAGCTGTGGTGTAGGTTGCAGACACGGCTCGGATCCTGCGTTGCTGTGGCTCTGGCGTAGGCTGGCAGCTGTAGCTCCAATTAGACCCTTAGCCTGGGAACATCCCCACGCCACCGGTGCGGCCCTGAAAAGACAAAAGTCAAAAAAAAAAAAAAAAAGAAGAAAGAAAGAAAGATGTAAAAGAAAAAATATTTAGCTTTGCAAAAGGCAAATTCGGTAGCTTTCAAAGGTATTTGGACCCACGCCCACTCTTAAGGATGTTGTACAGGCTGTCAAGTTGTGGTGGTCCTGCAAGGTTATAGGGCAACTCCCTGAGGACAAGGAAGATGAATGAGCTCACATTTCTTCATCAGAGGGCTAACCAACAGGGCCAAGAAAAAGTCAAAAAAGGGAAATATATCCCACAGAATGAGATTTAGGCAACCTAGGGAATTTCAGTTTCCCTGAATCATGTATTAATATTGGTCATATGTCATCTTCTATTAATTAAACATCTTTGTACATAACTCTGTGGTAAAGTTTTAGCATAAAGTAAGATAGAGCATTTCTGAATTCCAGGTAATACCAATAGTCCTGGGAAAGGAAGCTCTGTCAGAAAACAGCACCACTCATGATTCTAATTACCTAGAGACTTTGTGGAAGTGTGCGAGAATGTGGACATATTAACGCTGACATAATTCTCTTTTTAGTACTAATTGCAACCGGAGACTATAAATATACACCTTTGTCTTTATTTACAGCATTTTGGTTTTTGTATGCCATGACCCATCATCTCAGCTGAAATTGTTATATTTATACATATTCTTTACTTTGCTAATAATGACAATTAAAAATTAACTAATAGGCAGAGAGGAAGAAGGAACAAAGTACATTAGAAAAAATACCCGTGGTGTTACTCCCCCATCTTTCCACATTATTGATTATTTCACAAGTGAAACAAAGTGTGGGCCCTTTGCCAAGATGTTCCAGGCCTTGGCCAAAAGGGTGTCAGCATATTTGTGTTTCCAGGATTGTTATGCTCATCGCTGTGATTAATCTCCTCCCTGACACCCACTGCACTGATATAGCCTAGCACTCCTAGTATCATCACCACAGTTGATGGAAATTGTTATATCAGTAATGAAAAGTGCATTGACATTTCAGGGGGAAAAATTTGCATTAGAAACAAGACTTTAACCATGAATCCCAGAAAAAAATTAGAGTGAATAAATTTTGCTTTTGTTTTTCTTTTTTTTTTTTTAAGGGCCACACCTGTGGCATACTGAAGTTCCCAGGCTGAGGGTTGAATCAGAGCTGCAGCTGCCAGCCTACGCCAGAGCCACAGCAACTTGGGATTCCAGCGGAATCTGTGAACTACACCACAGCTCATGGCAAAGCCAGATCCTCAACCCACTAAACAAGGCAAGGGATTAAATCCACACCCACACGAATACTGGTCGGGTTTGTTATTGCTGAGCCACAATGGGATCTCCAGAGTGAGTGAATTTCCAAAAGAAAAAAAAAAGAAGCTGGAGGAGAAGAAAGAGGAAAGAACAGTCTACATTAATGTAGAAACTAAGAAACCTGCCATAAAAATGCCAGAAATTTCACTGCATTTCTGGTAGATATGGTTAGACAGGGACGAAGAGGAGGCAGCAGCCACCAAGGGTAGTCATGGGTAATACATACTGCAGTCCTTAATTAGGAGGTGAAAATGTAAACCTGAAAAAGATGGAGCCATTGAATTTGGGATTCTTTTGTGCTGTCATGATCAATTTCCAGAGGTAGCTGACCTATTTGAGAAAGAGAAAGCACAACCAAGCCTGAGAGTGTAAATGAATGTAAGATAATATGGACAATTTTGTACAAAACTGTGCACAATCATTTTTGTACATAGTCATTTTTGATTATGTACCATTTTGTAGACGCAGCTTGAAAGGGGAGGAATAAAAACACTGTTCAAGAATTACATCTAGAAGTTCCCTTTGTGGCTCAGCAGGTTAAGAACCCAACTAGTATCCATGAGGATTCGGGTTTGATCCCTGGCCTCGCTCAGTGGGTTAAGGATGTGGCATTGCTGCAAGGTGCAGCATAGGTCACAGATGCAGCTCGGATCTGGTGGTGTTGTGGCTGTGGCATAGGCCAGCAGCTGCAGCTCCAATTCAGCCCCTAGCCTGGGAATTTTCATATGCCACAGGTGCAGCCCTCAAAAGGGAAAAAAATGAATTACATCTATAAAAGTTACTGGGATCAAAATTCGTGCAGAGAATTTCTCCCAAATACTTTCTAAGCGCTTAAAGAGTCAGAACCAAATGGAGAACTTGCTGGTTTATTATACAAATTTGGTATGACCCAAATGTAAAAAGTTGGCAAAGTAAGCTCCAAAAACCTTCAGGCAAATTCCATTTCTGTGTAGACACCACATTCACCAAAAAATTCAAAATTACATTAAAATTACTTCTTATTTTTATAAAATAAAAATAAAGTGTTTTATTTTTTGAGCGTGACTTTTTCCAGCAAACAATCTTAGTAAGTCATCAGGACATCATTATTATATTTTAGTAAATTAATTGGTCAAAGGGAAGTATCATGTATTTGTCTCAGTAGATGTTAAATTTCTTAAATGTAATATCTATTAAATAAAAATAGCTTATGTCAGCCATAATCCTTGAGAAAATAAAGTAACAGATTTCCTTTACAACAGAAACGAGAAGAAAAAAAAAAAACTCCACCAAATAATTAGGAAACAAGAATTATATGAAAAAATTGAAAACATCATGCTGTTCTTCTCTTTACTGAAGGCTTAAGAGAATATTTGAGAAATATTCCACCTGACCCCAAACCTGGAAAGTGTGCAAGGGTATATAGGAAACAGTCTCCCTACATCCTCTTCTCTTGTTACACCAATGTTCATAGTAGCATTATTCACAATAGCTGAAAGTTGGAAACGCCCTTCTATATTTATAAAATTTCATAAAGCTATCAGTTCCTCTCAAACTAGTCCAACAAAGTACATTTAGGTGGCTGATAAAGCAAATCATTTGAAAACATAAATGGATAAAGTAGTTCAAGAAAAAGTCGAACAAGAAGAATTAATTTGGATATCAGCAAAATAACAAAAAAGAAGTAACTTTATTCCTCCAAATATTAAAATATGCAGTACTGGGGATAGACTTGGTCGATAAAAAACAAATTATAAATTACACTCCCCCCCCTACACACATACGTACATACACACACAAACACACAAACCCAAGAATATAAAATTTTGCATATTGTATGCTACAGATAGCGTATCAATTCTGTAAGAATTATTCCATAAATTAACCACATAGATCACCATTACCCCCAACTTAACTAAACATTAGCATATTGAAGCCTCTAAAAGGCTTTCCATTTAAAATTTATAAAATTTATTTTTATAGGTAATGTATTCACATGGCTTAAAAACCACAAAGTTTAAAAAAATAGTCAGAAAAAGATTTCTCCCTCTATCTATGGTTCTTAGTTTCCCGTGAGCTTTCCAAAATTCCTTTATGCTTGTATTAACAAGTTTGTGTATATATTCTAATCGCCTCCTTTCTTAAAACAAAATATAACATATAATATACCCTATTCTTATTTTTTCCACTAACAATTTAACTCACTGCCATGGGTGTGGAGAAGATAAAGCATCAGGGGGATGCTTTGCCCATAGCTATCAAGATTTTTAAATATACCCTTGATTTGGATTGGTAATTATACTCAGAAAGTCATAGGGCAAGAATGTGTATGCAAGCTATTGATAACAGCATGGTTTATAAGGTTGTCAAATTAGAAACAAAGGCCCAGTCTTAGAGGATTGATTAACTTAATAGTGGATCATCCATACAATGGAAAACCATGCAGTCATTAAAAACAACATTAGGAGTTCCTGTCGTGGCTCAGTGGTTAATCTGACTAGGAACCATGAGGTTTTGGGTTCAATCCCTGGCCTCACTCATTGGGTTAAGGATCCGGCGTTGCCATGGCTGTGGTGTAGGTCAGTGGCTAGAGCTCCAATTAGACCCCTAGCCTGGGAATCTCCATATGCCATGGGTGCAGCCCTAGAAAAGACAAACAACAACAAAATAATAATAATAATAATAATAATAATAATAATATTACACAAGCATGTTAATTAAAATGAAAATATATTCATGATATTCTGATAGGTAAGTGAAACGGGCTTTAAAGTAATGTTTATAGTATATTATAGTTCCATTTGTGTGCTTTTGAAGTGTTCACAGGTACTTAGAAATTACAGGTGAAAAGTCCGTAAAGATATGCAGCAAACTTTAATACTCAATGTTTTTATCTTGGAAATGGGACTATGGATCATTTAAATTTGCTTATCTGCAATTTAAGTTTCTTCAAACTGAAAATAAATTATTACCTGCACTGTGTTTAAAAATTTAATAATGAGAAAATTTTAAGGCTTCCACTTCCAGAATAAAAATATTACCACTAGTGACTAAAAAGATGAAGTAAAAATGAATATTTCAGCACCTGAAAAATAGCTTGGTTAATTTTATGTTTATGAGACCAGAGTCATTTTCACACTAAACTCTTCAGACATTGTTCTGCAGTCTGCTGGCATTTAGCCTTGTGAAGAAATCTGATGCCATCTGATTTTTTCCATCTTAGATAATTTGTGATATCTGCCTGCATGCATTTAAGATTTTTCTCTATTCTTCATATTAAAAGAACAGAATATATGTATATTTAGAGGTTTATATTTTATTTTTCTATCATTTCGAAGACCTTCTGATCTTAAGGCAGATCTCTAGTTCCGGAAATTGCTCTTTTAAATTTTTTTTTGGAGTTCCCGTCGTGGCGCAGCAGAAATGAATCCAACTAGGAACCATGAGGTTGCGGGTTTGATCCCTGGCCTCGATCAGTGGGTTAAGGATCCAGTGTTGCCGTGAGCTGTGGTGTAGGTCACAGACACGGCTCGGATCTGGCATTGCTGTGACTGTGGAGTAGGCTGATGGCAACAGCTCCGATTAGACCCCTAGCCTGGGAACCTCCATATGCCACAGGTGCGTCCCTAAAAAGACAAAAAGACAAAATAATAATAATAATAATAAATAAATATTTTTTTCTTTTAATTGTTCTCCCTCTGTTCAGCTTTCCTTCTCAGAGTTAATGCTATATGAAATTGTCTTCCTCAAGTCTGTTTTCCATGTCCCTTAAAACTAACTATTTTACTAAACTTGGTAATTTCTCTTTTTTCTTTTTTGAGGGGTGTGGTAGGTGGCATAGCCCAAAGATATTCAAAGCCCTTCTCTAGTCATTAGGGTTCATGCCCCAAGCTGTTCAAGCTCCTGAGGTAACAGTTTCTTACCCTGATGTCTGCTACACATTCCAAAACTAGAAGCAGACTCGAGGAAGGGCACCCATTCCCACAAGCCCTTCCTGGGCATCACTCTGCAGGTTTCGCACTGGGGCAGCTTCCTTACACTTTTTTTCCCCTAGTGCATTGTTTTTCCTCCAGCAGGCTGGACAGTCCCTCCATCAGGTCTCAGCTGCTCATTAACCTGAAGAAATTTGCTCTGGCCTCCGGGGGACATTTTGTACCTACTTCCAGAGCTGAAATGGATTTTTACATTTCTTTAACAATTTCAGGGACTGCTCCAGAGGGAGAAGGAATTAAATATACAGGGCTTAAACTAAGTATTACATCCAAGTTTTGAAATTATTTCTTTTCTATTTTTCAATTAGTAATGTAGCAAAGTAATTTGCTTTTGTGAGCTTATCTTTTAACTAACCATTTTGTTTATTCTAATAGTGTTTAAGCGGATTCTTTGGTTTTTTGTTTGTTTTTCGGTTTTTTTGTCTTTTTGCCATTTCTTGGGCCGCTCTCGCGGCATATGGAGGTTCCCAGGCTAGGGGTCCAATTGGAGCTGTAGCCACCGGCCTACACCAGAGCCACAGCAACGCGGGATCCGAGCCGTGTGTGCAACCTACACCGGCAACGCTGGATCCTTAACCCACTGAGCAAGGATCCTTAACCCACTGAGCAAGGCCGCAACCTCATGGTTCCTGGTCAGATTCGTTAACCACTGAGCCACGACGGGAACTCCGTAAGCGGATTCTTTTTCTAGGTCATATCATCTGCAAATAATAATTCTTGCCTTCATCTTTCTAGGGGTTATACCTCTTATTTCTGCTTCATGTTGTACTGTAATGACCAAAACTTTTACAGAATTGAATAATAATGATTTGGTTAACTTTCTTACTCTTCTGGGAATGCCTCTAGAACTTTACCAGCAAGTAGGTTTTGGTTATTGATTTCACTGTGAAGTCAGCTATGTGACTTTGAGAAAGATACTCCATTAATCTTCCTTTTTTTTTTTTTTTTGTCTTTTTGCTATTTCTTGGGCCTCTCCCGCGGCATATGGAGGTTCCCAGGCTAGGGGTCGAATCGGAGCTGTAGCCACTGGCCTACGCCAGAGCCACAGCAACGCGGGATCTGAGCCACGTCTGCGACCTACACCACAGCTCACGGCAACGCCAGATCGTTAACCCACTGAGCAAGGGCAGGGACCGAACCCACAACCTCATGGTTCCTAGTTGGATTCCTTAACCACTGCGCCACGATGGGAACTCCTCCATTAATCTTCTGAGCCTCAGTTTTCTCATCTTAAAATTAGGGATAAGAGTAATACCTAGATCATGAGTCATTATAGCGATTAGATGAAAGAGCACATGCTAAGCACTTAGCATACTGTCTGGTACATAGTAATTATCCAATAAATGCTGATAGCCACTAGTTCTTAAGTTGCTTTGTTTAATTATTACTACAAATATGGGAGATCTTGCAGCACCACTGCTAGCAAAATCACTAAGGATGCTTAGTGAATTGGGGGTTGCATTCTTCCAATTCACAAAATTACCTTGTAGTTCCCATGAACTTTCTTTTTTCATTTATTCTTCTTAAAGGGGGAGAACTCTGTTTACTCAGTGTGATTTATCATTTCATTCATTCACTTGGCAAGTATTTATGAACACTCACCTTATGTCAGGGACTATGCTGAAAATATATCAGTGGCTGAGATGCCCTTCCCACTCTCAAGGCCCTTAAAGTCTACTGGCCAGTCAGAAAGGTAAAGGAGCATGTACCTGCAGTGGTGGGTACTCTAAGGATAAAAAGTCCACAGTGCCAGGAAGGAACAGGAAGGGAATCCTTAACCTGGGATCACAAAATATTCAGCAGACCAAGTAAGTAATCAGTTGAGTCCTAGAGGTTAAATCTGGGTTAGTCAGATAGCATGTGGATGGGGGGGAGCAAAGCAGTAAGCAGAATTCAGTGGAAGAAAGAATTCCAGGTCAAGGCAACAATTTGCTCTGAAAGGGAGGTCATACATTATGCTTAAGAAACTGAATTTAAAAACAATAATAATTATGAGGCTACAGGGCCAAATGCTGAGCCACCTGCTCTTTTCCCACCTCCCTTAGTAAAACTCCCAAGTGCACTCACTGGTCTTCCTTTTTGGTTTTTACTTAACTGTTTCTAAGCCAAGACGTCTCTCACACACACACACACACACACACACACACACACACACACACAGATGCACAAACAATGCAAATCAACAGAAACTGTAAATGTATGTACAGTTGGCATGGTAGTGTACAAAAAGATTATGGTTGATCTAATTCTTTTTAAAAAAATAAATAAATAAAAAATAAAAACAATAATACTTAACATTCATTAAGTGCCTTTGGTGTTTCAGGAACTCTGCCAATACTTTATATGCCTCGTCTCATTTCATTCTCACAGCAGCTCGGCATAGGTAAATGTCTAAGGGCCTCTGGCTAGTAAGTGGCACAACCAGAATGTGAACCAAAGGAGTCTGGCTTTGGAGCCTGGCTTTGGAGCTCATTCATTAGCCACTGCACCATCCTGCCCCTCTAGGGAAATTCAGTGTGGTTGAGTGGAGTGTGTGAGTGTCTGTGAGTGTCTGTGTGTGGGTGTGTGGTGTATGTGCTATATGTGTATGTGGTGTGTTTGTGGTGTGTGTGGTATTGTTACCAACCAGGGCTCTTGGCCTTCCTTAATCAATAGAAACTGTTAAGAGGCCAGACAAGAAAATCAGGCAAGCTTTATTCAGGGGCCTCTGCTACAGCAGGCTGTAGAGAAAACAAGTAGCAGGTTCCCTTGCTTGCTTCCCAAGGCGGGGGAATGAGCTGGTTTCTTATATGGGGTGAGGGTAGAGGTGAGCCCAGGGTTTAGGCCAGAGGCATGGCTTAGGAGGTCCGCCCCACCCTTGGCAGTGCTGTGGGCAGGATATACGCACAGTATCTGCTTTTCTCCCAACAACCTGCTTTTGCTCCTGGCTCTTCAGAAGTAGCAGTTGGATTGTTTCGGTCTTTTTGTATCTTGTTTCCATAATTTACCCCAACCAGCATGCACAATTATTTTTAGTTCCTTATAATTTCTTTGTATTTTATTGCTCAAGGAGAGGTTTGTCCAGGTGCAAGCACAGCGGAAAGGGGTCCCAGGTCTCAGCCTGTCTCATTGCAGTGTGTATGGTATGTGTGTGTGTGTGGTGGTGTGTGTGTGGTGTGGTGTGGGATGTGTGGCACGTGGTATGTCATTGTGGTGGTGTGTGGTGTGGCGTGTGTGGCATATGTACATGTGTGGTATGGGCATATGTGGCGTGTGTGTCTGTGTGTTGGTATGTGATATGTGTGTGTGGTGTGTGGTATAGGGTGGGGTGTGTGCATGGTGTGGGGTGTGTCTGTGGTGTTTTTGTGTGGTGTGTGTGTGGTGCTTTTAGGTATGGTGTGGGGTATGTGTGCATGTAGTGTGTGTGGTATGTATGTGAGGGTGTGGTGTGTGTGGTGTGGTGTGATGGATGGGTGGGTCAGGATGGAAATAAGTGAAGAAATACAAACCCAGAGATCATGAAGAGCTCTGCAGGCCCATTGGGTTTGGACTCTATGCTGACAACAGTGGGGGAGTAAATGGTGGAACAGGAAAGTCTGAAGCAAGAAGATGGTCATGAGACACCTGTGAGATGCATCCCAGTGGAGGTAAAAGTCCAGGTCGCAAGTAAGATCTGAGGCAGAGACATAAAAATGTGAGTCATGAGCTCATAGATGGATCTACACCCTTGGGGACAGACAAGTCACCTAGGGAGAGCTAATCAGAGAAGAAGGTTTGGACAAAGCCACAAGGAAGTCAGTAGAATAGGAAGACTCAGCCAAGAGAACTGTGAGTATGAGTCTTTGGCCAGCAGCTTAGGGTGTGTAGTCACAGCATGGAAGGAAAAGGACCCAGGAGTTGAAAGTCAAGTAACTCTGGCTCTTCAGACCTCTCCCAGGGTTCAGCATCTAGGACAACTGCAGACAAGGGTGTGAGCAGTTGGGTGCACCTTGGGCTGAGATGTTATTAGAATATGATAAAGTGCGTGGAAAGGGTAAGGGAATTGAAGGCAGCTGCCTAGGAGTGACTCTATTGGTGGACAAGGAGGGAAGAAAAACCTGAAGAGGCTGAGGGATAGGAAGAGAGTGGCAGGCTCAGCTGACTTGAGTTCCCACTGAGACAGAGCATTGTGACAATGGAGGTACTTGGGTACATGAGCCAGGAGGATGTAGATGGTATTCACTGAAGGCATCTTTGAAATCCACATCTCCAAAGTGGTACGCAGTCCAGGTGTGACCAGGGAGAACATACCTGAGGTGAAGAAGAGAGTAAGGTCACTGGAAATGAGAGTCTAAGAAATGAGATGCTAGGGTGCCAGGTTCTGGGTGATCTTGCTCAAGAAGAAGTCACTGGGATGAGACAGAGTGTAGGTGAGAGAAAGGCTTCCAGCCAGAGCCAAAGTCCTCAGTGATTAGGGAGGAATGACCAGGAGCCTGAAGGGTTACAGCAAGGAGAGAGAGAGGTATGTGACCAGACACATGCTCCTTTAAAGGGATGGTATTTGGCAGGACAGAAGGGGAAATGGTCTGCAAGAGGTTTTGCTTAATGAGGGGCCGGACAACTCTCACCCTACCTCCTCCTTCCGAGGAAAGCAGAAAGCAAGAAGAAAAAGTCACCTTCATTTGCAAAGGGAACACTCGTTCTCAGGGGTCAGCCAGGGGTCTAGTGAGGCTGGAAGTAGAAGGAAGACTCCTAAAACTTTGGGGGCAAATGGAAATTTACATGCCACAAAGCAAATCGAAGGCAGAACATGAGCGTTTGAGAGGAAAGTGGGAGAGACTAGGTTAGCTAGTGGGATGAGAATCGACTGGTAGAATGAGCTGCATGCAGCGGTGACAAAGTTGGCAAGGATGTAGGTTTCAGGGACACAAGTCCCTGGAAGTCTCCTAGCAGATGAGTCACTCAGTTCAGGCTCCTTGTTCCCAAGGTTTGGCCAATATTAATGCAGCCATTCCCAGAGGTTTCCTTTTCTTTTTCTCATGGGATGGCTTACTGTTCCCTTTGCATCCACAAAAGTATTTCTGGGAGATTTGGGAATGTTTGTTAAAGTAAACAAGATTATTTTTTTATCAAAAATCAGAAAACCTCAGTGTACTATAAAGAGGACTGGTTGGCTCATGTATTAGAATATTATGCAGCTGCTAAAATATTTATGACACATTTGTAAGTATTTAGAAAAATGCTTAAGTTAGGGCACAGCAAAGAAACAGAACTGCAGTATGATGATGACAATGATGACAGTTATATAAAAATTAAACACTAAAAGTAAACTGTACATAGAGTTTTCTTTCTTTTTTGAAAATGGAATTTATCAAAGACTTTTTTTGGATGTTGAAATTTCTAGTATTTTTTTCCTCTCTTCATTCTTCCCTCAATCTTTCCATGATTTTTCCAATTTTTTATGGGATGTGTACTACTTTGTTAACAGAATGTGCTGCATATTCATCTGTGTGCTGTCATATCCACCACGTTGTCGCTTGAAATTGGCCATGAAAAAATATTTACACCACAGAGTGCTACCAATTAGAGATTTTTCTTTTCAGAGAGCCAGGTGCTACTAACATAACACTACCTGTGTACCACCGCCAAGAGCCCATGAAGAAATTTTGGGTAAACCTAGGATCAGGCAAAGATTTAAGAGACTAAATTCCCCATTTGTCTTTTTTTAAGTTTTATTGAAGTATAGTGATTTATAAGGTTGTGATAATTTCTCCTGTACAACAAAGTGATTCAGTCATACATATATACACATAGCCATTCTCTTTCAGATTCTTTCCCCACATAGATTATCACAGAATTTTGGGTAGAGTACTCTGCGCTATACAGCAGGTCCGCACTGGCCAATCATTCCATATACCTTAGTGTGCATATGCCAATCCCAAACCCCCAGTCCACACCCCACCCCCCAACAGGTCCCTTTGGTAACCAGAAGTTTTTCAAAGTCTGTGAGTCTATTTCTGTACTGGAAGTAAGTAAGTTCATTTTAATCCCCCTTTTTAATATTCTACATATAAATGGTATCATATGATGTTTAAATTTCATTCTCTAACTTCACTTAGTATGATAATTTCTAGCTGCATCCATGTTGCTGCAAATGGCATTATTTCATTCTTTTTATGGCTGAGTAATATTCAATTGTATATATATATATATATATATATATATATGTACCACATCTTCTTTATCTATTCCTCTGTCGATGGACATTTAGGTTGTGTACATGTCTTGGCTACTGTAAATAGTGCTACAGTGAACACTGGGGTGTGTGTATCTTTTCAAATTATGGGGTTTTTTTCCAGATAGATGACCAGGAGTGGGATTGCTAGATCTCATGGTACAAACACCTTCTGAAGCTCAATATCAAAAAAACAAAAAACCCAATAAAAAATGGGCAGAAGATATAAATAGACATTTCTCCAAAGAAGACATACAGGTCTTCTGTATGTTGAAAAGATGCTCAACACCATTAATTATTAGAGAAATGCAAATTAAAACTAATATGAGGTACCACCTTACACCAGCTAGAATGGCCATCATTAAAAAGTCTATAAACATGGGAAATTTGGGGTTGGTAGATGCCAACTATTACATCTAGAATGCATTAGTAATGGGGTCCTACTCTATAGCACAGGGAACTGTGTCCAGTCTCTTGGGTTAGAACATGATGGAAGGTAGTATGAACAAAAAAAGAATGTATATGTATGTAGGGGGGGTAGCTGGGTCACTCTGCTGTACAGCAGAAACTGAAGAAACATTGCAAATCAATGATACTTTCAATTTTAAATCAACTATGAAAAAGTTTAAATTAAAAAATAAATATATGTATAGCATAAAAATAAATATTTCGCACAGTAAAAACAAAATCTACAAACAATAAATGCTGGGGAGGGTGTGGAGAAAAGGGAACCTTCTTACACTATTGGTGGGAATGTAAATTGGTGCAGCCACTATGCAGAACAGTATGGAGTTTCCTCAAAAAACTAAAAATAGAACTAATGCATTGGTCTTTACCCTGACGCAGATTCCTAGAGATAAAAGAAACAACTGGTTCATGTCTCAGTTGAGCAATAGGAAGAAACAAAATCTGTCTCTTGGATACAGAGAGTAAGTAAATAATAGCTGCCTTCATTTTGAGTGCCCCCCAACCCCAGGCAGGGACAGTGGCTAGCTGCTTATCCCAAACTAGGGGTGAGAAGGGTACCTAAAACTGACTTAGCCCCAAACAAGTCTTGACTCTGGCCTTCCTTGCGATGATATGTCACTGTCATTGCTTTTCACATGTTGAGTTCTACAGTGTTAGCCATTCAGTTTAAAAGATCCAGGAGTTCCCACTGTGATGCAATGGGTTAAGGATCCAGCATTGTTTCTGTAGTGGCCTGAGTTTGATCCCCAGCCCAGTGCAGTGGGTTAAGGGTCTGGCATTGCTGTAGCTGAGGTGTAGGTCAAAACTGTGTCTTGAATTCAATCCCTGATCTAGGAACTTCCATGTGCCATGGGTACAGCAAAAAAAAAAAAAAAAAAAAAATCCAGGCTGACTCTAATCCTGAATGTACTATTTATTCGGTGACAGAATGTTTAGCTCAAGTCTCCAAATACAGGCATACCTTGGCAATATTGTGGTATAGGTTCCAGACCTTCACAATAAAGCATATATTGCAACAAAGCAAGTCACAAATGTTTTTGTTTCTCAGTGCATATTAATGTTTGCACTATACTATTAAGTGTGCATCATGTGTCAAAAACAATGTACATAGCTTAACTTAGAAATGCTTTATTGCTTAAAAAAAAAAAAAAAGCTATCCATCATCTGAGCTTAAAGTGAGTTATAATCTCTTTGCTGGTGGAGATTTACCTTGATGTTGATGACTGCTAAAGGGTAGTGGTTGCTAAAGGTTGGGGTGGGTGAGATAATTTCTCAAAATAAGACAACAATGAAATCTGCCACATAGATTTACTCTTCCTTTCATAAAAAAATATCTCTGTAGCATGCAATGCTGTTTGATAGCATTATACCAACAGTAGACATTTTTTTCAAAATTGGAGACAATTCTCCCAAACTCTGATGCTATTTTATCAGCTAAGTGTATGTAATATTCTAAATCCTTTGTCATTTCAACAATTTTCTCAGCATTTTCACCAGGAGTAGTTTCCATCTCAAGAAACCACTTTATTTGCTCATTCATAATAAGCAACTCCTTACCTATTAAAGGTTTATTATGAGATCACAGCAATTCAATCACACCTTTATGCTCCGCATCTAATTCTGGTTTTCTTGTTGTTTCTATCACATCTAAAGTTACTTCCTCCACTAAAGCTTTGAACCCCTCAAAATTATTCATGAGAGTAAGGATCAACTTCTTCCAAACTCCTGTTAGTGTTGATATTTTGACCTCTTCTCATGAATCATGAATGTTCCTAACGGCATTGAGAATGGTCAGTCCTTCCCAGAAGGCTTCCAACTGACTTTGCCCAGATCTATCAAAGGGATCACCATCTATGGCAAATATAGCCTTACAAAATGTATTTCTTAAATAATAGTACTTGAAATTAGAAATCACACCTTGATCCATGGGCTGCAGCATGGATGTTGTGTTGGCAGACATGAAAAACATCATTGATCTCATTGTAGAGCTCTATCAGAGCTCTTGGGTGACCAGGTGCACTGCCAGTGAATACAAATATTTTGAAAGAAATCTTTTTTTTTTTTTTCCAGAGCAGTGTGTCTGAGCAATGGGCTGAAAATATTCAGTAAGTAATGTTATTAAAAGACAATCTGCAGAATAGGAGAATATATTTGCAAACTATGCAACCACAAGGGCTTACGTTCCGAAATAAACAGCTCATAAACTCAAAAAAAAAAAAAACAATCAAAAAATGGGCAGAAGACCTAAATAGACATTTCTCCAAAGAAGAAATACAGATGGCCTATAGGCATATGAAAAGATGCTCAACACAGTGATGGTAGTGATGGAGGCAGAGTATGGAGGAAGGTTTGATGATGGTAGTGAAAGTAGAGGTGGCCATGAAAGTCATAGGAATGAAGAATTGCTATTTTCATTCCACTTTCAAGGATAGGCAGGATTTTCTACAGCAGAGATTTCTAAGAATAATACACTGTATAACCTGAGTAAGGTCTGCCTTTCTGTGGGCTTGTTCCTTACCTACAGAGAGAGCTTTGAACTAGATCGTTGCTAATGTCCTAGGATTCTAAGGCAAAATTCTTAGCCCACATCTTGCTATTCCACAGGTAAATCTAATCATCAAAGGGAACAGTCATGAATATTCTCCAGTTAAAATGCCAAACAACATTGATTTTTTTAAACTCTCGTTTATAAATTACTATCTGCAAAACAGCCCATATGGTAGATTGCTGAGGTGTTACAAATCAAATCGAAAGTGTCAGTCATAATTCCACAAAGACTTAGAATCATCCTACCAAATACAAGGCAGAGACAGATTCTGCAGATGCTACAAATGAACAGACTAGATGGCCCCAGACTCCTATCTACACTTCACAGGTATTGAGGCCTTTGGTTCCCACTGCTCACCCCATCACCGTTTTCAATCCCTCTACCAGCAATCTTCATTTTATCGAGAATTTCACAGGGGGATTAACAATAGATGAGATTCATTCTGCTCCAAGTTTCATGGTGGAGAAAATCTAGCAGAAAGCAAAACTTACAGCTGTCACTGACAAATCTTCTAGTCCCTTTCATTGCCCAACCTCTAACTCCTGAGATCCGTGAAATTTTTCCTGCATAGATACTGTGCAAAGATGGCAAATTAAAATTCTCAGTATTTAGGTAAATCTTGGCTCTGTGGAAACTTATGCATGAGGAAATGGAAGATTAATTTGTGAAAAAGAAAAAAATCAAGATTAAACCTCCCTAGATGGTTGTAAATTGTAAAAATATGCATCTTTGTACTTTCTCCTGTTTACTCCTCCTTTATATTCTTTTTTTTTTTCAATTGAAGTATGGTTGCTTTACAATATTATGTTAGTTGTAGGTCAACAACATAGTGATTCTTATTTATTTTATACATAGTGGCTTGTATCTTTTAAGCCCTTACCCACATGTTCCCCTTACCACCTTCCTTCTCCCCGCTGGAAATCACTAGCTTGTTCTGTGTATCTGTGAGTCTGGTTTTTGGAAGGCAGCTATGCTCACCACTATGCCACCAATGATGCCCTGTGAGCCTGGTTTCGTTGCTATTTGCCGAGACCAGCTCAGCAGGATGGGGCTGAAGAATGGGTGCTGTGAAACTTAAGGAAAAAAGTTAACATAAAACAAGACACAGGAGTTCCCGTCGTGGCGCAGTGGTTAAGGAATCCGGCTAGGAACCATGGAGTTGTGGGTTCGATCCCTGGCCTTCCTCAGTGGGTTAAGGATCCGGCGTTGCCATGAGCTGTCGTATAGTTTGCAGACGCGGCTCGGATCTTGAATTGCTGTGGCTCTGGCGTGGGCTGATGGCTGCAGCTCCGATTGGACCTCTCGCCTGGGAACCTCCATATGCCACGGGAGCAGCCCAAGAAATGGCAAAAAGACAAAACAAACAAACAAAAAAAAAACAAAAAACAAAAAACAAAAAAAAAACAAGACACAGAGACATTTATCTTAAGGTGGGAACGGGGGGATTCAAGGCCTCAGGGACCAAGAGCACTCCCTCAAGAAACCACACTACTTTTATTGTGTTCTTTAGGATTAAGTCAAGTGAGAAGGGGGTTGTAGGTGCAGGATATAGGTTTTTTTAAGTTATTTTAAAAGTCTCATAGCCGGTTGCTGATTAAGCTTTTATTCTGACCTTTAGGCATTTAACAATATTAGCATTTGAGGAAGCTTGGCCTCAGCTATCTATGCATAGCATCTAGAGAATCACCATTGTGCTTCTGCAGACAGAGTGCCTATCTGCAGCAACCTGGCATGCCTAGGTTTGCACCTTGGTTCTCCTTGCTAATGCATATCCTGCTAATGACCCCTCATAAACCCCTTGGGGCCATGAGGTTCCTCTTTCCTTTATTCTTAAGAGGACCTATCATGCTGTGCAAACAGCTGTGCCAATGTTCACAGGTCCGGTGTGCCTAGACCAATGCATAATGTCCTCATTCAGCTGACCCAATGAATAATTTATGCCTTTAGGTCTTTGTGCTTAAGCTTAAGTCATTTACCGGCACTGAGACTGTTTTCCAAGCAGGAAGATGGGGGAAAGTAAAGCAGGACAAGATGGAGTTTTCAGCAAAGAGGCTAAGAAAATATTGTAGAAATATGTCTCGTGACATTTATTTATTTGATTTATTTTTTAGATTCTACATAAAAGTGATAACTTACAGTATCTGTCATTCTCTGTCTGATTTATTTCATTAAGCATAATACCCTCCAGGTCCATCCATGTTGTTGCAAATGGCAAAATTTCATTCTTTTTAATGGCTGAATAGTATTCTGGTGTGTGTATGTGTGTGTGTGTGTGTGTGTGTGTGTGTCACATATTCTTTATCCAATCCTCTGTTGATGGAAACTGAGGTTGCTTCCATTTCTTGGTTTTTGCAAATACTGCTACTATGAACATTGGGAGGCATATATATTTTCAAATTAATGTTTTCATTTTCTTTGGATATATACCCAGGAGTGGAATTACTGGGTGTATAGAGAACTATTTTAAATTTTTTGAGGAACCTCTTACTATTTTCCACAATGGCTGCACAAATTTCATTCCCAGCAACAGTTTACAAGAGTTCACTTTTCTCCATCTCCTCACCAACAATTATTATTTGTTATCTTTTAGCCAGTATGACAGGTGTAAGGTGATAGGTCATTGTGGTTTTGATGTACATTTCTCTGATCATTAGTGATATTGATCATCTTTTCATGTGCCTATTTGCCATCTGAATGTCTTTGGAAAAAAGTCTATTCAGGTCTTATGGCCATTTTTTCATCAGATTGCTTGGGTTTGCTTTTTTTAGAATTATATGGATTTTCCACATATTTTGGATATTGACCCTGATTGTTCATATCTTTTCCAAATATTTTCTCTCATTTGGTACATTGCTTATCATTTTTTCAATGGTTTCCTTTGATGTGCAAAGCTTTTTAGTTTGATATAGTCCCATTTGTTTATTTTTGCTTTTGCTGCCTTTGCCTTAGCAGACATTTCAAAAACATATTTTGCTATAATTTATGTCAAAGAGTGTTCTGTCTATGTTCTCTTCTAGTTTGGGGGCTTCCAGTTTTACAGTTAGGTCTTTAATACATTGTGAGTTTTTTTAATAGATGGTGTGAGTAATGTTCAAATTTTGCCCTTTTACTTGTAGCTGTCCAGTTTTCCCAGCACCACTTATTGGACTATATTTTCCTCATTCTATGTTTTTGCTTCCTATGACTAATTGACCATAAGTGTGTGAGTTTATTTCTGGATTCTCAATTCTGTTTCATTAATCTGTCTTTTTTTGTGCCACTACAGTACTGTTTTGTTTACTGTAGCTTTGTAATATAGTCTGAAGTCAGGGAGCAATGCTACTTTCAGCCCTGTTTTTCTTTCTCAAGATTATTTTGGAAATTTGGGGTCCTTTGTGTTTCCACACAAATTTAAAAAAAATTTTGTTCTAGTTCTGAAAAAAAAAAAGCATTTGGTACTTTGATATGGATTGTATTGAATCTGTAAATTGTCTTGGATATTACAGTCATTTTAACAGCATAATCCTTCCAATCTAAGAATACAGTATATCTTTCTATCTGTTTGTGTCATCTTCAATTTTTTTCATCAGTGTCTTATAGTTTTCCAAGTACAGGTTTTTTGCCTTCTTAGGTAGGTTTATTCCTAGGGTTTTTTTTGTTTGTTTGTTTGTTTTGTTTTTTTGGGTTTTTTTTTTTTTTTTTTTGATGTTATGGTAAATGGGACTGTCCTGGAGCTGGTATTCACCCACTGGTGAGTGAGCCTGGTTCCAAGGCTAGAGTAGGCTTGCTGGTGGGCATGGTGAGGGTCCAAGGGATTCTGGAGCTGATGCCCATCCATTAGTGCATGGAGCTGGGTCTTGAGGATTCTGGCTGCAGGGCCCTGGGGTTCCTAGGTCTAGTGTCTACACACTGCTATGTGTGGCTGTGTTCTGGGCCCTCTAGTGGCAGGGCTATGTCCAAGGGTGGCTGTGGGTTCAAGGAGCCTTAAAGCAGCCTTTCTGTTGGTGGGTGGGGCTGTTCTCCTGCCTGCTTAGTTGCTTGGCTGTTCTCCTGCCTGCCTCCTACAGGCAGGAGGGCAGGGGCAGGGGTGGGTCCTAAGGCTAATTAAGCTAGAGGGAGGATTCCAAAATGGTACCCTCCAGCATCAGTGTTCACGTGATAGAGTAGGCTCCCCCAAAATGGCTGTTGCCAGTGTCTGTGTCCCCAGGAGGAGTTCCAGTTGCCTCCTGCCTCTCCAGAAGACTCTCCAAGATCAGCTGGTAGGTGTGACCCAGTCTCTTTTAAAATTATTGTTTCTGCCTTGGGTCCCAGAACTTGTGAGATTTTGCATGTGCCCTTCAAGAGTGAAGTCTCTGTTTCCCCCAGTCCTTTAGGACTCCTAATGGGAAGTCCCACTGGCCTTCAAAGCCAAATGTTCTGGGGGCTCATCTTGCCAGTGCAGGACTCTCTAGGTTGGGGAGCCTGATGTGGGGACTGCTTGTTCCTAGGGGAGAGCCCCTGCAATTAGAATTATCCTCCATTTGTGGGTCACCACCCCAGGGGTATGTGTCTTGGTGGTATTGTGACTCTGCCCCTCCTACTAGTCTTATTGTAATTCTTTCTTTATATCTTTAGTTGTAGAAGATCTTTTCTGGTAGGTTCTAGGTGTTTTCATCAATAGTTATTGTGTAAGTTGTAACTTGGTATGCCCATGAGAGGAGGTGAGCTCAAGGTCTTCCTGCTCTGCCATTTTGGGAACTCCCCCTCCTATTTTGAACTCTTAACATGACTCAAGCCCAGATACATAGTCTATGCCATCTATTGCATACCTCGCATTGGTGGTATGATTTACTGCTACTAAGGTATTAGAAACAAACTTAGTTTACCACACATAAAATAACTTTGCATCACACGCATCTGTAGCAAACAATTCCATATCCACACACGCTGTAGTTAAGGACTCTTGATCAGGCATTTTCTTATTTTGATAGTTAATTCCATTTCTCCTTCCTCAGCAACTCCAGATTGTTTTCATTTTACTCCTTCTGGATAATTTGCCTTCCAGTTAATCCTTGGAAGGAACCCTCTAGACTAATGTAACCACACTGACATGATAGGTTCAGGCAGACAGTCTGTGATAGGGAGTGTTGATCTGTGAGGTTGATATCATGAACCAGATTATGTAGGACCCCACACGTCATACCAGGCAGTAGGGTTCTGATTCTCTAAGTCAGGTAGTTCTAAGTGGTCTTTGGTGACACCTTCATCTCCCAACCAGGAGCTGTGGTCAATGGTTAAGCATGGGAATTGAGTGGGACTATGGGTCTCCAGTGTGGAGTGATAAATGAACATCTGTTGCTGGATGTAGTTAGTCTAATTTTTCAGAGAATAGGAGGAAGAATTCCAGAGGTACTTCATCCGGCACTGGATTCTTTTGATCTGTCATAACTCTTTTGAAATTGGATTAAAATGTCCCCACCTCTAATTTTCTAGCACCTCTCTATTTCTGCATTATTCATCTAAGTTACAGCAGGAGTTTTTGATGATGGAGGTGCTGATGATCGTGAATGAGGAAAATAATCTTTATTATTTAGAACCCCAACAATTGCCCACAGAGAGTGAATCCTATTAATTGTCAGGGACTTTGTTTTCTGAGCACCATCATAAGTTGGAAACATGAATTTGGAGATCCAAGCTGGTAGTATTGCATTATGCATAACCATGGGAGGAGATAATTGAAGTTGGGGAAAGGATGAGAGGGATGAGAACCAAGAGGACTGGCATCATATGGGGAGAGGCAACTCAGCGCGTGTGGATGTGGAATTGTTTGCTACAGTGTGTGTGATGCAAACCCTCTCTCCTATCAGCCTGTCAGGTCATCAGGGAGGTTTCTGCTGCTCACTAATGCGAACATGGGTGTGTGGGGGGTGGCATTTGTGTTCTTTTGAGAGAATTGGAACTGCACCCAGGTTGAGTTGGAATAAAAACAAACACCATTTATATGGTTTCAGTTTTGTAAGATGAAAAGAGTTTTGAAGATGGATAGTGATAGTGGTTGTGTGACAAAATGAATGTATTTAATACCACTGAACTGTACACTTAAAATGGTTAAGATGGTAAATATTATGTTATATGCATTTTACCACAATTTTAAAAAAATCTTTAAAGCCCACACGCTGATGTTGCCATCATTCCTCATTTAAGTTTCTCCTAACAATCCTAGGAGGTAGGTGTTATTGTCCTTATTTAATGAATGAAAAATTAAAATAATTCACTGAGGCATATAGAACTTATGTAAGCTGTCTACAGTCATACATCAGTGAGTGGAAAAGCAACGTCTTCACCAGGTGAGGCTGCCTTCTGCCAACTACCAGCATCAAGGAGCCCCCTGTGGGGATGGCCCAGCCCACACAGCAGGCAGGAGTCAGAGCCATGCAAGAAAATGCAAACAGATTCCTCTTCTTGAGTTTTGAAATACAATTCAAAGTTCACCTCAGATCATTTACTGTACCCATGTCGGTCATCCACGGTCAAGAATAATATAAAAGAAATCTAAGGTAAGAAGCTGTTTAGAAGTAGGAAATGGACACAGGATTTTAAGTGAGACTTAAGATAGAATTCCAGCCCTGTCTCACTAACAGTCACCTAAGGCTTTTTTTTTTAACAGTTCTTAGTCTGTAAAATAGGTATAATAGTAAAGAGGATTGGAAAAGATACAGTTGAAGGGTCCAGTGGGCACTTGTAAATGGGAGTTGTCACTATTACTGTTGGACTTGGACCCTGCTGTCAAACTGCTTATCAACTCTTAAAATGTAAAATCTGGGGAGGACTTAAATATCACCTAATTGAGCCCCTTATGATAAAATGGAGAGAATGAGGTCCAGAGTGACTGAGTAAATTTTTAAGGTCACCATTGAGTTATACTGAGTTAGGAGTAAAAGCCCAGTGGGAAATTATCTTCACCTCCATGCACATAAGAAATAGAAGATTACAAAAAGGAATTCTACCAAGCACTGAAATGTATGCGATAAAACAATTTACTCCATGAGCAACTGGGAGGAGGCAGAATCAGTGCAAACCAGAGCCAGGAAAGAAGGCTGAGATTTGACTGGAACTTGAAGGGAAATTAGAACGCTAATGGGCAGAGTGGATACCCAGCTGAGTTTACGTCTTAGTGGGGGGGGGGGGGGGAATAAGCAATAGATAAACAATAAATAAACACATTGTATACCATGTTAAACAGTGGAAAACTCTATGGAAAAAAAAATTAAAATCAGAGTGGAGACGGGCATTCAAGGGATGGGAAAGGAGTGGGCTGCACCTTGCAGTAGCATGGTCATGTCACTGAGAAGTGACCTCTGAGCAGATCTGAAGAGACAAGGAGAATGTTTGTTTTAACGAATGCTTGTGACAACTCCTCACTTGCACTTATGGACAAAATAATGCAATATAGACAGATGAATGGGGATGATATATTTGGTGCATTCATTTTAAGTCAAGCTGTATGCTGTGCTTTCCTGAAATTTATTTCTTTTACTATTCATAAACTCTTGTAATACACTCTGGTTGGGGGAAGACTGGACAAGGAGGGATGGTGGTGACAAAGCCAAGGCCTCTATACACAGACTCCCTGAACCGCTTCCAGCTTCTACCTTAAGAATTTAACCTTTGGACAACTTTTTCCCAATCTGTCAGCTAAGACACGGACAATCTCTGCCCTTAGCAACATATTCACGTGGTCATACATTTTATTTCTCTGAAATGAATCTTAGAGAATTTAAGTGTACAACATAGTGATTTGATGTATGTATATATTGTGAAATAGTTACCAAAATAAGTTAACATTCATCACATCACTTTATTCAGTTATCTTTTTTTTTTTTCTGGTAACGATAACATTTAAGCAACTTTCAAATACAGTACACTATTGTTAACTATAGTCCCCATGCTGTGTATTATATCTCCAGGATTTATATCTCTTACAACTGGAAGTACCTCTTGGCCAGCTTCGTCCACTTCCTTCACTCTCTAGCCCTACCTCTGGAAACCACCAATCTATCCTCTGTTTCTGTGAGGTTTTTTGTTTTTTGTTTTTTGTTTTTTTTCAGATTACACATATAAGGGAAATCATGCAATGTTTGTCTTTCTTTGTCTGATTTATTTCATCCAGTATAATGTGTTCAAGGTCCACCCATGTTGTTTCAAATGGCAGAATTTCCTTCCATTGGGGGATATTATTGATTTTCATTTCAATAAGATCACCCAGAATGCAACGTTGAAATAGGGACTTAAAGGCAGAAGCAGGGAGGCCATGGCAATAATTCTGGGGAATGATAGCCGTGGCTCAGGCCAATGCACTGCCAGTGGAGGTGATTCTTGAAATATCTTTGGAAAAAGAGCTAGTAAGATTTTGTTGATGAAAAATCTTGAATTTACACAAAAGATGAGTCATGGTGGACTTCCTCCATAAAATCTTAGCAGATGTGATCTATGAGACATGAAGAACTCTCTAACCAGTGGCTTCATGTGAAACTCTGTACCTGGTCCCCTAGTGCTGTGTTCCTGCCAAAGAGGAGCATGTGATAAGCGTCCATGCTATTTAATTGTGCCTGGGCTGTCTTACATGGGTGTGTTAAAACTAGAAACCACTATAATTAGAGGGAACAGTGCCTCCACATTCCCTGAGAGCTTGCTATTCTCTAAGGGTATCAGACTAGCAGGAAGATGGAGCAGCACATGGACAGGGAGGGAAGGAGCTGTGAGCAGCTGAAGCAGAAGAGCTAGGGGGAAGAAGGAGAAGATGCGAAGTCCAGAGAGAAGGAAATCCCAGGGAGTGAGGATAAGTAGCTCAGATTAAGGGAATTAAGAAGGGAAGAATGACTTGAAGTTTGTGGGCTGGGAGGATACAATAAGTCACTTTCCATGTGCCTGACTTGTAAATGACCCACCTAACTCACCATTGCCCTACACATGGTAACTGTTGTCTAAAGCATAGGGATCTCCACCTGGTGGAAGAAGGAGAGAGGAAACACACACACACACACACACACACACACACACGTGTGCATATTTTAACACTCCCACCAGCATAGTTCCAGCAATCAGTTTTAACACAAAACAAGGGGCTTCACATAAATGTCTAAGCTTGACATGCACGGCTTAGGGCTATGCCCTCAGATCCCCCAGAGGATACACATGCCCAGTTCCTCTACTGCAAGAAGCAACTTTGATCAAAAAGTCTGAGAAGACCAACAATTGCTCCCTCTCCATCTTCTCTCTCCTCAGTGCAAACAACATAGAACTGTCCAATGAACATGCCACAAAACAAACACTTTTTTTTATTAATTTGTTCAGCAAACATTTGTTGAATTGCTCCTCCTGGAGATACAACAGTGAACAAACAAAGACTATCCCTACCCTCCATGTGCTTAAAATCCAGTGGCAAAGACAGACATCAAATGCTATAAACCACATATCATCAGCTGGGATAAGCTTTTTGAAAGACAGGCCCAGGCCACCTTGAGAGCAAATTAAAAGGCTGGAGGTTTGAAGGAAGATGCCCAGAGGGGCTAAGCTTTGAGGAGTTTATGCATTTCTTGCAGAGAGTCTGTACGGAATGGTCCTGAGGCTGAAAGCAGTGGACGTGATCAAGGGCAAGAACCAAGTCCAGCTAGGGAGGGCCAGAGCAAGGTTCAGGAGAGAATGGCCTGAGACATGCCTGCAGAAAGAGGCAGGAGCAGGTCAGACAAAGCATTGCTAACCAGTTGAGGGTTTGGGTCTTTATCCATCACCAAAAGGGATAGGTGGAACTTCATGCTACAGGTCCAAACCACGAGGCCAGGTCAGTTAGAGAAGAAAGGACTGCAGATGAGGGAAATTCCTTCTATCACAGAGGAGAACCTCCTTTGGAAGGATTCCAAAACAATACCTCAATGCCTGCCTCTAAGAGCTCAAGTTCCTTATCCATGAGTAGTTCTCTATGTAACTGCATGCAGCACTTCACTTCATGAAAATGCTACAATTAGAAACTAGGCAATTAGAATCCTAACCCTGTCAGCACTGTGGTCGATGTTTAAGTAACAGTATCAAAAATGCTTCAGTTCCTCCAGATGAAAAGACTACATAGAGTAAAGGACCAGGTCTCAGCGGAGAAGTAGTTAGGAATGACAAGGAGGTAAATAGAAGTCCAATAACTTGTTTAAAATGGCAAGGGGTGGGGAAGTCAGTGACCACCTGGAGATACGGCTGGAGAAGGACTGGCTAGCACACAAGAACTTTAATCACATATCTATGCTTGAAGTTCTTTGGGACCTATGGGGCTTCTTTAGGCAAGGGCATTAATTAGTTTCCATTTGAATTTACACTTATACAGCTTTTCTCAACAGTAAACCCTGTCAAATGCGTAGAGTGAAGGAAAATCATTCTTTGCAACCATCTAGTAATGGTGAGAAATACAAGTTCCCCCAGAAGGGCTTTTGTTTCTTTAAGGTTGGAATTCTGGAAAGATGTTTTATCAAGCAGGCATTCTCTGACTTACCTGGGTATACAATAAGCCCCATACTGGCCATTTTCTGGGCTAGATTTCCTTTAATTCACAACTAAGTAAGTATTTTTAAGTTTTGTACATGCATAGACCTGGCTGGCGTGTTAGTTGGAGGGTCTTTCTGAGGCCCCTCCTTTAGGAAAGATATTAGGGTAGTCTCTCACCAAACTGCCCAGCCCAGGCTGCTCAGTGTCTCTCAACTGAGCAAGTTCAAGAATCATTCAACTAGACTTCCCTAGTATCTTTCAACTGAGGGGTACTTTTTCCCAGTGTCTTTCAACTGGGGCGGGGTATTTCTTCATATCTGTTTAACAGGGAGCCACATATTTGTTATACACCACCAAATAAAATTCAAGATCACCATCCAATAACTATAAGATTCAAGAACCAGAAAGACCCACCTAAATTTTTCTGGACTCTCCAAGGAGGCAGACGAGCACAAGATGCTTCTGCTGATACCAAGGCTCCAGTTCCTCGTAGAATTCAGATGAAGGAGGGAAGTCTGCTTTGGGTCCCTTTGCTGGTTGCTAGAACTGTCAACTGAAAAAAATGCACAAACTAAAGGATGAGAATTATGGGTTTTTTTAAATTTTTCTTTTTAATTTTTATTTTTTTGTCTTTTTGCCTTTTCTAGGGCCGCTCCTGTGGCATATGGAGTTTCCCAGGCTCGGGGTCCAATCAGAGCTGTAGCCACCAACCTAGGCCACAGCCACAACAACGCCAGATCCGAGCTGCGTCTGTGACCTATACCACAGCTCATGGCAACATCGGATGCTTAACCCACTGAGCAAGGCCAGGGATTGAACCCGCAACCTCATGGTTCCTAGTCGGATTCGTTAACCACTGAGCCACAATGGGAACTCCGAGAATTATGTTTTATTTGGGGCATTACTGAAGCCTTAAGACTGGCGTACAGCCTCTCAGATAGCTCTGAGGGACTAGTCCAGAGAGGCAAGGGGGGAGCCAGGATATTTAGGAATTTTGCCAAAACAAATAAAACCAAGTAGTCGAAAATCAAAAGATTACTGCTGATTAAAGAAAAGCCAGACCTGTGCGTTCCCTTGGTGGCTCAGCAGTTAAGGAACCTGACTAGTACCCATAAGGATTCGGGGTCCATCCCTGGCTTCTCTCAGTGGGTTAAGGATCCGGTGTTTTCATGAGCTGTGGTGTAGGTCACAGACACAGTTCAGATGCAGCATTGCTGTGGCTTGTGGTGTAGGCTGGCATCTGTAGCTCTGATTTGACCCCTGGCCTGGGAACTTCCATGTGCTGCAAGTGCAGCCCTAAAAAGCCAAAAAAAAGGGGGGGGGGCAAAAAAAAAGAAAAGAAAAACCAGACATCTCAAGTTAATTAATTTAGCATTCTTCTATATATGGGAAGATGCAAGAGTCTGGGCTTAATGAAATTATTCTGTTGATCTGCACCTTAACCACCGAGGGCCAGAATCTATTCTCCATTCTGAATCCCCCCGACTATGCACCATTGGGGGTGGCTATGGTGGCTGCAGCCTTGATGGCCACAAGATCCTTTGTTTACTGAGTGGCAAGCGACATTCTTTGTTCACACCTGACATGTGGATCATTGAAATACTGATCTAATCCCCACCTACTCACACTTAGTCATGCTTTCTCCTGGGAATATAGTATAATGGATGAAATGTATGAGACTCCCCAGTGTGGTTCATTCATACATTCATAAAATATTTATCAAGTGTTCACTATGTGCCCAGTGCTGTGTTTGGCCCTGAGAATAACTCATATGTTATAAAACTGGCATGATCAACATTTCAGGACAGGTGGGTTTACTTGGTAATAAATATTTTAAAAACTATTTTAGGGAGTTCCCATTGGGGTTCAGTGGGTTACAAACCTGACTAGTATCCATGAGGATACGGGTTCCATCCCTGGCCTCCCTTGGTTAAAATTCCAGCGTGGTGGTGAGCTGCAGTGTAGCTCAAAGACACAGCTGGGATCTAGCATTGCTATGGCTGTGGCTGTGGCTGGCAGCTGCAGCTCTGATTCTGTCCCTAGCCTGGGAACTTCCATATGCTGCAGGTGTGGCCCTAAAATAGCACAGAAAACAAAATAAAACAAAACAAAACCTCTATTTCAACAGATACAAAAAGTATTATGGCATATAATATAAAATCTGCATGAAGTCCTAAGACAAAACAAGAGACCACATAAACACATAAATGTCTAAGCTTGACATGCACAGCTTTAAGGCTGTGCCCTCAGATTCCCCAGAGGATACATGTCCCCAGTTCCTCTGCTGCAAGAAGCAACTTTGATCCAAACGTCTAAGACCAACAGTTGCTCCCCTCCCCGCCTTCATTTCTCTCTCCTCAACCCAAACAATGTAAAACTGTCAGAATGACACTTGCCACAGACCAGGTTTATAGTCACTCTGTGTATAACTGAAGGGCTTTTGGTTTCCAGGAATTCCAGTTTTAGGGAGCCAAAACTAACACTCCCAAAAGGATTAGTTTGCAATTAAATTCTAAACCAGATAATGCCAGTTAGTCATGCCCATGGACAGTAGGCTTTCTAAAAAATGCTTGTGCCTGCTGATGGTGCAGATAAAGTGTTCCAACAGAAGCAGAAAAGAGAGATGGCTGTGAAATGAAGAAATCCAAGAAGCTTTCCTAGAGGAAGAGGGGCTTGGGTAAAATGTGAAGAAAGAGTCAGGAATTTAGCCACATGGCAGAATATAAAGAGTGATTGGGGCTGGAGGAAATCAGAACTGACTGAATCCAACCCACCGTCATTACCTCCAGGACTTTGCTCAATTATTCATGTGCCTCGGAATTCTGTCCCAACGTTGACAAATACGTCAAGGCAAAATTCAAATCTTATCCCCAAAGAGAAGTCCTTCTTGATGCTTGCACTTAACTTCAGTAAGAATTAACGTACCTGGGAGATCCTGTCATGGCTCAGTGGTTAATGAACCCGACTAGTATCCATGAGGACGCAGGTTCAATCCCTGGCCTTGCTCAGTGGGTTAAGGATCCGGTGTTGCCATAAGTTGTAGTGTACACTGTAGACACGGCTCGGATCCTGAGTTGCTGTGGCTGTGATGCAGGCCAGCAGCTACTGCTCCGATTTGACCCCTAGCCTGGGAACCTCCATATGCCGCAGGTGTGGCCCCCAAAAGACAAAACATAAAAATAAAAAGAATTAACGTTCTTCACAATCTTAATATCCTGAAACACAAGTAATAAATGTGTAACCACCATTTGCGAAATCGGTGAGTAACTGCTTCCTCTGGTGCTGTGATCTGTGGACGGATCCACTGAATTACTTCAAACGAGTTTCCATCAACCTTCGCTGCATCTTGTGTTGCAGCAGCCTGTCAGAGGCGATAAGCCCCCTTCTCCAAACTGCTGTACAACTCAGGCCAGCCAAATACCAGATGCTTGCAACTGTGCATCCTGCATATCACATCTAAATATTAAAAAGTTATGAATCAAGCTAATAAATAATTCATTAAAGTCTTCATCCTCTTATCTTGAAAGAACTACACCTTAACATTACCCCGAAGGCCAGGTTTGAACTTTTACTCTGTGGAGTTCTTTATGGGAACGTGGTTTTCCAGGACAACCCAGCCGCTAACTCCCTGCCTGGTCCACTTTCCTTCTCACCACTGCCTCTGCTTCCTACCCAGAGATGGGGGTCTCACAAATGTGACACCACGAGCTCTGCATCCAAGTTCTTGTCTAAGTATAAAGTGGGGCTGGGAGCACTAAGTGCTTTTTCTTTCTACAGTTTTTTTGTTTTTCTTCTCTTTTCTTTTCTTTTGCTTTACTTAGGGGCCACACCTACTTCTGGAAGTTCCCAGGCTAGGGATGGAATCAGAGCTGCAACTGCCAGCCTACACCACAGCTCACAGCAATGCCAGATCCTTTATCCACTGAGCAAGGCCAGGGATTGAACCCAATCCTCATGGATACTAGTTGGGTTTATAACCTGCTGAGCCATAGTACGAACTCCTTTCTTTATACAGTTTTGCATCATTTATTATACAGTTTTATTCTGTTTCCTGAGTTTAGATCATGTTTATCTACTCGATTGTAATTTCCCTCAGGACTGGCTCAGCTCTTCTTTTGTTTTTCTCCTAGCACATGTGCTGTGATGGAGTGAGGGACTGAAGCACTGATTGACACGTCATTTTCTCTCAGGCAATTTGCCATGTGGCCTGGAATTATGGCAATTTACCAGTTGGCTTTGTGGATATGTTCCTTCCTTGACGACTCCTAATTCATTTATTCTCATGCCATCTCCGCTATATTCTCATCCAGTCCCTGCCTATGGCCTACCTCCTCCCAACTTTCTCCATTCAGGCACCATAGTTTTGGAAGGATTTCTTCTGTGGGTGCTAACATACCAGCTAATAGAGTTAAGTAATAATTACAACAGCGATAACACTTGGGTGCCTCATTCTTTTCGACTTTCCCATTGGTTAGCTCCGTAAATCTTTACAGTAGTCCTAAGAGGTAGGGAATACTTCTATTAGCATTATCTGGAAGGATGAAACAATGAAATACGTACTCAAATGCACAGGATTAGTGACTAAAAAAGCTAGAATTGACTCACTGGGCTCTGTCCTCTAGAGTTAAGTATTTTCCTCCTAAATCAAGGGATGACTCCAGATAGTGCATCAGCTTCCTGAGCCAGGAAGCTGATGCACTATCTGCTCTTGGATGGTGAGTGATTCAATTCCAAAGTTCAATTCCAAAGTTCTGAGTTAGAAATATTATAAAATGTAGCTATAACTAGCCCAATGGACCAGGGATTGTGATTATGCAAATGTTGAAATTCCAAATGAATAGCTATTTCTGAGCATACCAATAACTATATGTGCTCTAGGGAAGAGATGATGGTTGTGTGTGTATATGTGGATGAGTGTGTTTTTTTGCATGTGCTCTGTGTGTGCTTGGGGGATTTAACCTTCTTCCCAGGATGGAGGGACTGAGCACAGCATTTTCCTTTCTCAGGATATCAAAAAGACACTCAGTGTTCCAGCCATTTTAATGTGTATTATACATCTATAAATATTTATAACAACTTAATTAGAAAGCTCTAATCACACTTTGATTTCTAATTTCAATAAGAGTTAGCTTTATCCCAATCTTAATATCCTGAAATGTAAGTAATATACATGTAACCATCTTTTGCAAGACTGAAGAGTAACTACTTCCTCTCATGCTGTGATCTGTGGACAGATTAGCTCAACTACTTCAAAACCGACTTCTGTCACAAATGCAGAAAACAAACTATGAGTTCCCTTGTGATGCAGTGGGTTAAGGATCCAGTGTTGTCACTGCTGCATCACAGGTTGCTGCTGTGCCGTGGGTTCTATCCCTGGCCCAGGAATTTTCACATGCTGCAGGCATGGCCAAAAAAATGGAAAAGAAAACAAACTAGTAGTTACCAAAGAGGAAGGAAGAAAGAGGAAAGAGGAAGGAGCAAATTAGGAGTATAGGATTAACAGATACAAATGATTATGTATAGAGTACATAAGCAACAAGGATATATTGTATAGTATGAGGAGTTACGGCCACTATCTTATAACAACTTAGAGTACAAAATACTCCAAAAGTACTGAATATGATACACCTGAAACTAATATAATATTGTAAATCAACAATACTTAAATAAATAAATAAATTTCCAATAACCTGCTCTGCACCTTGTGATGCAATAATCTCCCCCAGGTGATACGGCTGGTTAGGAAATGTAGCTGTTTTCGTATTCTTTGGATATACACCCAGCAGTGGAATTGCTGGGTCGTATAGTACTTCTATTCTTGTTTTTTTTTTTTTTTTTTTTTGAGGAAACTGTGCAATGAAATGTTTTCCATAATGACTGCATCAGTTTACATTCCCACCAGAAGTGCACAAGAGTTTTTCTCTACATCCTCTCCAACACTTGTTGGTTCTTATCTTTTTGGTAACAACTATTCTAATGGACATTAGGTGAGATTTCGTTGTGGTTTTTGATTTGCATTTCCCTGATGATTATTGATGTTGAGCATCTCTTCCTGTGCCTATTGGCTATCTGTATATCCTCTTTGGAAAAATGTCTGTTCATGTCCATTTTTTTAATCACATGTTTTTTGATAATTGAGTTGTATGAGTCCTTAATATATTTTGAATGTTAATCCCTTATCAGATATATGATTTGCAAACATTTTCTCCCATTTGGTAGGTTATCATTTTCTTTTGTTGATGGTTTCCAGAAGCTTTTTAATTTGATATAGTCCCTTTTGTTTATCTTTGTTCTTATTTCTCTTGCCTGAGGAGACATAACCAAAAAAAATATTGCTAAGATTTATGTCAGAGAGCATACTGCCTATGTTTTCTCCTAGGATTTTCATGGTTTCAGGACTTACATTCAAGTTTTGATCCATTCTGAGGTGATTTTGTGTGTGGTGTGAGAAGGTGGTCTAGTTTCTTTACAAATATATACACACAGCCCTATGTTCGTCATACCATTATTTACTATAGCCAAGATATGAAAACAACCTAGGTGTCCATCAAGAGATGAATGGATAAAGATGTGGTGTATACATATACAAAGGAGAACTACTCAGCCATAAAAAAGATGAAATCCTGCCATTTGTGACAACATGGATGAACCTTGAAGCATTATGCCAAGTGAAGTAAGTCGGGCAGAGAAAGAAAAATACTGTGTGACTTCACATATATGTAGAAAATATAAATAAATAAATAGATAAATAAATAAACCAAACCAAGCAAAAGCAAACCAATCGATAGAGAGTAGTGGTTACCAGAAGAGAAGGGAGTGGGGCCAGGGCACAAAGGATAAAGGAGGTCAACAGTATGGTGATGAATGGAGACTAAACTTTTGGTGGCGAGCATGCCTAGTGTATACAGAAGTCAAAATACAATATTATTTTACATGTGAAACGTATATGATGTTATAAACCAATAAAAATAAGCTATTTTAATTTTTGAAAAGGAAATGTAGTGGTTAGTCCACTTTCAGTCCTCTTGCCTCCAGATAACTCCAAAGATGACCAAGGGATCAGTCTTCCAGAAGGCTGCTATGATGGGGACAGCCTCCTGAAGAATAATCTCTCAGAGGATGGAAAGAAATGACTTACTCCATAACGACACAAAAAATGTACTAAGTCTAGAAGCGTAGTTTGGGCTCCTGAAATGTAAAGAAATCTCATGTGCACACGGAGGATGAGGCGAGGGAACATTGCAGAGAAAAAAAGTTAAGCGTGGAACAAATGAAAACAAGGAGGCAGAAAATCACGCAGTATTCTTAGCAGCAAGTTGTCCACAGTAACCAGAAATACTATCGGTAAAATTGCAGTGAGCCATGAGGCAGGACAGACAAGGTAGACAGTTTAGAACCCGCAATGGAGGGCAGGTCAAGAACCAAATTTTAACATTTGCATTTTAATCAGTAGAAGGTGACCTAGTTTGTGGGAGAGAACTCTGGCAAGAGTGGGGAAGAAAAGTTGGAAGAGAGACTAGACACACATAGATATGCCAAGTAGACATATAACAGCCCCTTCCATGGTGATGGACAACTATACAGCAGCAACCAGGTGTTGAGACAGAATGGAATGTACATGAGAAATAGAGGTAAAAGCTGTCACGTGGAAAAGGTGTGGATCTAATTTGAGTTGCTCCAGAGAGGAAAATTAGAACCAATGAATGGAAGTGACAGGAAGGCATGTCATGTGGCATCCATGTAAAGACAACTTTGGGAATAATTATTTCTGAGAAGTAATGGTATAGGCTGCCTTGTGAAGTGTGAGCTCCCTGACATTGGTGGTGCCTCAAGCACAGACAGGATTTTGATGCTTTCACACCTGTATCAGAGAGCTTGTGGGTACATGATTCAAAGTCTGTATTCATTTTACATGAGCTTTAGGATTCTTTTGACATGTTTTCCACTTTATAATTCTAAGAATCTTCAGGATTTGTTACTAAATAGATTTTTTTTTAAACGATGGTGGGTAGTGGAAGAATTACCCCCTCCCCAACCCAAAACAAACCCTCTCATTTACTTCTAATTTATGAAGAACCTACAGGAGGCGAGTCATGGTGCTAAACATTTTTCACACAGTGTGATTATCAGAAAAGGAACAAATGAAGCCAAGACTATTTCTGGTTTGAAAACCACTTGGAGTTACCTTTTTTTTAAGGCCAAAGAGGATCCTTATTTCCTCTGAATACATCCTGACCAAGGCCCTGATGGCAGCTCTGTGCTACATCCATGACGTGGAAGGGGCATAGATGCTGTAATTGAAGCCTATTGCAGTGGAACATGAAAAAGCAAACCAATATGCCATTGGACGTTTTGCCTAGAAGAGGAGGGTCTTAGTAGAAAAGAGAAACAATAAAATGGAGGCCAAGAGAACTAACAGAGATGTAGTTCTTATTATTTTGAATGATATTAAGTTTTTGTCAAGCTCTTATATGAGCCAACACTACGCTAAGCACTTTAAATTAGTAATCCCTATTCCTTCCTCCATATTGAGGGTCATAGGCACCCTGGGTGATCTAGGAAGCCCTTCTCACTCCCAATCTGGAACATTGCCCTGCTCTAATAAGAGTAGTCACACCAGTACAGAAGTGGTAGCTTTGATATCTGGAGTCCCAGGTTATAAGGCATATTCTCCTTTCTGGAGCAAAGCAGTAGATGTGGATGAGCTTTCCAACATGAGTTAATTGATTTGAGTTTGACTATTGGAGGAAGGAGAGTGAGCACAGAGTTGAAGCCAAGAAAAATAGGCTAATTGAAAGAGAAAGGGAAGAGGACAAGATCATTAATGGGTTATGTTCCTGGGAGCCTTCCCTGAACCCTCTTGTCTGGGGGCCAGGCACCAGGCCCCTGCCCCCATATTGCAATGCATTGTCCACTGACTCTGAACTCTCAGTAGACCTCAGCTACTGAGAATTTAGCAGAACTAAAGAGAGCAGAGATAGGATCTGTGTTTTCATTTCTATACCCTCAGCATCCCAGACCTGTCCCTCAGCAAATGCTCGGAAGGTATTTGATAAATGGATGCAGGAATCGATGAATGTGTGTGCTGACCTATTGACTACAAGGCTCTGCCTCAGTATGACCTCGTAAGCATCCCTAGCCGGGATGTTTGTGTATCTGTTGCTCCCATATCAATCATCAGATATCTGTGGATTTTTGTAGTCCTGTGTCAGCAATTTACCAAAAACCTCTCCTTCCTTCTAGCCTCTTCTGGAAGGGTTCTTACCTTATAAGAAGAAAAATTCACAACAGAATCATCTGATCTTTTAGTGAAGTTGTACTAGCCACTCTAGGTTGACTGTAATAGAAAAAGCACAATCCCTAGGGTCAAAAGACCTGGGTTGGAATCCTGTCAATATTATTTTCCAAAGCATTTCCTCTCTGAGCCTCAGATCTCATCAGTAAAATTAAAATAATAATAGGTATGTGGTGAGAATTATATGAAATTACTTGTGTAAAGCATCTGGAATCTCATAGGAACCTCTTCCCAGTGAGTGAAAAAAATCAATTAACAAAAGAGTTATCTTGCCAGGACTTAGAGTTTTCCGTCTCTACCAGGGCTGGGAAGGCCTTAGGTTGGAACCTAATCTTATCACTTTAGAGATGAGAAAGGTGCAGAGATAAGCAGCAGCCAGCCCAGTGTTGCACCAGTCAAGGCGCCAAAAGAGGACTCTGTTACACAGCAGTACTGCCCAGTTAGTCCCTTTATGTTGCACTTGGAATTGCCACTGAGGGAGGCTGTACTCCCAGCTTTCATAGATGCCCCTTCCTGGTTTCCAGGGGCATTTGTCCTGTGTCAGTGCCAGCCTCCCAGTGGAGTTGGCTTGGCCTGCATTCCTCACTCTAATTAACTTCAAGAGACAAACCAGATGTGTAGCTCCCAGACACTGGATGGACTTGGCTGTGTTTTCACTCTCTTAGCATTTCAGCTGACAAAGAAATTTATAAGCTTCTCTACTTGTAGAGCTGCCTGGGATGGGGGTGAGGGCCGCAGCGTGTTGCAAGGTGCCATTGTCCATCCCCTAAGAAACGGATCCTCACCATGGAAGGCGGCGCACCCACCTTTCAGGCTCTCAGAATCTGATTCCAGGGAAGCCCTGATCCAGCCAGCCAACCCTCCTGGTGCTGAGTCTGGTTACATGATTTACAGCCTATTGAGTTGACCAGCACCAACATCCAGTTTACTTAGCATTGTATTTCTCCCTTAAAAATGTTTACACATCAGATCCCTGAGAATGTGGTTAACATGCCCGGACCTGTGAGACTATGCATGCTGACAAATGAGGGCTCTGGGGTTCCAAGCCTGGGGCCAGCCCCTGCACTGGAGAACACGTATTAAAGAAAATGCCCTTGGGAGGTGGTCTCTTGGTGCCTGACCAGCCATCCCCTGGGAGACACGTTTATGCACCACAAATACACATCTTTCAAACGGCGGCAGAATTCACTAGTGAATCTGTCTCTAAGGAGGAATTTGGATGACGTCCCTAAACAAGATACAAGGGATTCAACTGTGTTAAGCTGGGGAATTAGGGTTACCTCTCAGAGCACTGTTTTTTCACATGTAGGTGGAGCTTCCTGACCCAGAATCACTGAAGCACCTGTTAAAATTCATGTTCCCAGGCCTTCCCTCAGCATCTCAGGGGTAGGATCCAGGAATCAGTATTTTATAAGTGGCTGCACAGTGATTGTTTTTTGAAACATTCTGTGTGAGAATAATTGTCACGAAGATGGAAAAAATTGGTTTAAATATGATGGAAAAAAAATCTCTTGTTTTTCTGCTTCTAGACTTAGGAAACTGCCTCCTTATCTTTAAAAACACATTTTGTTGTTATTATCAAGGTGGCACCAAAACAGGTTTTCACCAGAGGATGGAGTCTGCAATAAACTGGGGTTGTCTTGATTTGGGCTGCTATAACAAAGTACCAGCAGCTAGGTGGCTTAACCAACATTTCCCACAGTCTTGAAGTCTAGTCAGTCCATGATGGAGAAGCTAGTCTATCCCATTCCCAGTGAGAACCCTCTTCCTAGTTTGTGGGGGTACATCTTTCTGCTGTATCCTTGATGGAAGAGAAAGAGGGATCATTTCTCTCTTCTTGTAAGAGCATTGCTCTCATCCTGAGGGCTCCACCCTCATGGCCTAATTACCTCCCAAAGACCTCTGCCTCCTAATACCATCCCATCGGGGTTTAGAGTTTCAACAGGTCGACTTGGGGAACACAAAGATTCAGTCTATAACAGAGTTCTTTACTTGGAGAGTCATGGTGAGGAACAAAGGCATCCACTTGAGGTTGGACCCTGGCTGGTCCCCTTCCCACTCCTGATTTTCTTGTACTAGAGAGAGAGGAAAGCCAGGAGTGACCTGCTCCCTCCACCCATCTGTCCATGGTCCCCCCAGGTGGACATTGGCACCCTCAGGACTCTGCTTTATGCAAACTCAGCCAAGAACAAATACCCCTCGTGTGACTGGGTAGACCAGGAAGGGTTATGGGAATGGCGTCATAGTGAGGAAGGATATGTGATTTGATAAAAAATGAGGGTGCTTAAAAGTCTCTTAATCCTTCAAGGCATCACTTACCCCTAATATGTGGTATCCTGGAGCCTTTGGGGAACATCATTTTTACAGTATGATAGATAAAGTGGAAAAAGAAATAAAGGTCTGGATTAAAATTCCAGTTCAAACCACATCAGTCAAGGAAGATCTTTGAACCTCAAATTAAATTACAAAAGCGAGGTGATGAAATCTAATCTTATGTTAAGAAATTGATTAGCAAGGTACCAAACTAAAGGCAGCTCAGTCAATGTGTTCACCCAGGCACTGTTCCCAAGGTTTTCCATGTTTCTATGGCCATCCCCAACCTCAGCTCTCCCTACTCTCTGCTGATATTTCTCCCCTCTCATGCCTGGATCTCCCAGGAATGCTAGCAAAGGCCAGGAAACCAGGCTAATCGTGGCCATGTTAATTCATGTTATTCAGCAATCTTTCAGCACTTTTCTCACTGTTATCAGCTGCCTTCCTGCGGCCAGTCTCCTCAGATCTCTAAGCCTGCCCTGCAGACTTGACTCAGTCGATGGCTCACATCAACCACACTGAGAAGGCCGAAAACAGATATTCCTACTCTTCTCTCTCTGCCTCTGCATTGGAGCCCTCTTTCTGCTCTTTCCGAGCTATTCCTAGCTACTCCCCCCCACACACACACATATTGCCATTGTTCACCAACGAATACAGGCAGTGCTTCCCCCCAGACTAAACATTGGCCTCCTGGCTGCCTCACTACCCCCTCCTCCTCAGCACAACCATCCACACTATGTAACCATAATAACTACAGTTATCTTTTTTCATTGACGTATTCCTTTGTTCCTGCTTTCTGGCTGTTGTCCCCATCCTGACACTGAAATTGCTCATGACTGACCTCATCATTGTCAAATCCAGAACTGTTTTCAGATCTCTTCCAATGTTGTAAGAACATAAGCAAAGAAACAGAGGACAGGAAAGACCATTTCCTAGCTGACACTATGTTCTAAGCACTAATCTTGAGCACTAGTTAAACTAGTTAACTAAGAATGAGGATTGAAGATTAAATTATAGAGAGCTTTAAATGTCATGCTAAGGAAGTCATGCTTAATCTGGAGGGCAATTAGAAGCCTAAATAGGAAGGTCATTTGTATCAATAATTGGAGCTGAGTAATATAAAACTTAATCTGTGGTTGATAATGTAGGGAAAAGAAAGATACCCATGGTCCTTGCTTTCAAAGTGCTTACAGATAATTTGGAAGACAAAACTAATGTGCAAATAAGTCAATGTTAAGTGGTCTGGGAGATCGAAGCAACAGGAAGGATTATGAAGACCAGACTGATCCAGAGAAGCCCCCAGCATCAAGAAGGGTAGGAGTTGGGTTGGTTCCAGAAGAAAGGAGAGCATCACAAGAGCGTGGTAAGAACAGAGAAGACATAGTGTTGGTCTCACTACCTTCCTGTGTAGTAGTTGTAATTCAGCCTCTGCTCTTTGCAGTACAATGGAACAGAGGTGAGCAAATTTTAAGAGGCCAGGTAGTAAATATTTTAGGTTTTGCAGGCTCGATGCTCTCTGCCACAACTACTCTCCTCAGCTACAGAAGCATGAAAGTACTTATCAATACTTAAATGAATGTGCACGGTTGTGTTCCAAGGAAATCTTACTTATAGACACTGAAATTCGAATTTCACCTAATCTTCCCATGTCATGAAATAATATTCTTCTTGATTTTTTTCAACCTTTTAAAGATGTAAAAACCATTCTTAACTCAGAAATCATATGAAAACAGGTGGTGAACTGATTGGACCTGTGGATAGTAGTTTGGTCCCTGCGGTGGAGAGCAAGAGTGTGATGTCCATGGAATTGGGGGACCTGGATCATCCAGTCTGGCTTAACCCCTTCAGTGACTTACCTTTGCACTTCAAGTGAAGGTCAAGCTCCCGAGAGCATGGCCTGCAGCACCCCAAAGGCTGAGGCCCCTGCCCACATCTCACACCCTTTGATCCTTCCAGCCCAGTTACGAAAGCCTTTTCTTGGCTCCTCTGGGGTGCCCAGACCATTTGGACCTCCAGGTCTTGTGCTTACACTTGTCTCCGCATGGGCTATTCACCTTGCATCCCTTACGTGGCTGCCTTGCCCTTCAGGTCACCTCCTCAGATAGTCCTTTGAGTGTGAGCCCCTCTCTTTTCTGTATCACCTCCATTTGGTTCCTTTAAGAACATGATGCATTTATGGTTTTATATTTATTCGTTAGTGTATTTGTTTGTACTCTATCATCCCCTCTGTGCTTGAAGCTTCTCAATGGCAGAGACCATGTCTTTTTACTTCACCACTGTGTCCCCAGATCATAGCACAAAGTAGGGGTTCATTAACAATTGAGTGGGTGAATGAATGAGGCCCAGCAGCAACCACATGGCTCTTTCTTTCACTTGTTGCTCACCCATAACCAAAGGTGCTACCTCAACACAGGGCTGGTCTCCAACCTGAACATGTCCCTTTGCATGTGATATACATGCAACTTTTATAAAGCCAAAACCTACATGACTCAACATCTAAAAGGAGTCAAGGTCAGGAACGCAAGGCAAAACCAGGCAAAAGTAATAATACAGCAATTCCATTAAAAAGTACCCCAAATAATTGTCCACTGTGATAACTACCAAAAAATTCTCCATCTTTGCTTACCCCCTCCTGTCATATCCCACCACTACTCCCCTTATACTAACCTTCTTTGACTGAAACCTCCTTTCACGTGAACTTTCCAGTCTTTTTCTTATAGATCAGCTTAGCTTTTTCTTCCGGTAACAAAGACCTCTTTTTCTGTAAGAGGAGAAGATTGCCTAAAAGATGGTCCATAAATTATTAGATTCTCTTTGGCCAACTTGGGAAGGTACAAAAATCTGTCATCATTCCCTCATTAAAATGTTTCTCCTCTCACATATGACGCACAGCAAACTTCAACTTGACTAATGCAATCTTCCTGATAATTTCTGTGAGACACAAATTTCATTGCTCAGTTTGTTCATGGAAACTATAGACGGACGGCCTGTGTGGCTCAGAGTATAATAGTCTATTGTCTATGCTGAGAAACTTTGGCTAAAGAACAGAAAGTAAAGTGTTTGTATTTCCCACGTAGTTCAGCCAACTGAGAGATTGGAGGCTCAGGGTTTAAGACAGAAAAAAAACTGTGGAAATACAAAAATGAATCAAGATGTAAACTGGAATCCAAAACTAATCCACATTCCAAGTCACCCATGTAGACAAATTGAATTCTCGCTCTGGTATTTTAAGCTATACTCTTTTCCCAATAAATTATCTGCATTATTAAATGCTGTGAATAATTTTTGTGCTTAATGTATGTGCTCACTCTTGAAAATTGTGTTTTCCCTGCTCCAAGTGACATTTATCTATTCTTCTTTCAAGCTCATCTAAACAGAAAAAATGGAAATGAAAAGGCTGAAATGAGAAAATAACAGATTTGTCTTCTATTCCCATTTCAACCCTGATGACTTTAACAAAGAAATTACCTTCCCTGTACCTTAATTTTTCAGTTTAAGATGGGGTTAGCAATAATCGTGTCTTACCCCAAGCCCCAGAAGTAATGACATGAAGTCAAATCTACTTTCCAGAAATGCCTTTACAAGGAAACTACTGCACATAGAAAATATGAAATTTCTACATCTTCTACAAGCCAGTGGCTCTTTATGTTGTACCAAACTTGAGAAACTAGGTGTCATTAGAAGACTATGTCAGAAGACAAGAAAAATGGCCACTGTATCTGACCATTTGTTAGTGGTTGTCATGCCAAGAATTGTCTTGTGAAGAGGCAATACCTTGGGGCATAGCAAGAAAAGTGGGCACCCAGCCTGAGGGCTGTGAGTCTGTGCATTTAATCCAGACCTGGAGACATGAATGGTCATTAGTCACAGACTATTATAACTAAGATTATTTTGATTATTTTAAGTGTTTTTCAGATGCCAGGGATCAGAGTATAAAAACACCCACTTTTATAGGCAACTTATGTCAGAAAATGTTCACTGATACCAATTAGCACCATTCAATGCAGTTTTAAACAATATCCCACCAAAAATAGCAGTATTTTAGATGCTCAACAGAATGGTAAAGTACAAGCTTCAGTTCTGCTGCAGGTGTCCAAGTCCTCCTTGGCTCCATTTTCATCACAGGCTGCAGCAGCCAAGGCAGAAGTTCATCCTAGATCTGTTCCTTGTTACTTATACAGCAAGGAGTATTCCACTCAGTGACAGTCAGCTAAGCCAACCTCAAAGTGAATATAACACATAGAGTTAAGGCTCTCTAGAGATACATGCACTCATCAATGTCCATTGAAACTCAAAGAAAACAAATCACAGATAAAATGCAGGTTTGCAAAGCCATGTTGATGAAGACTGGGCAAAGGTACATACTGGAAAATGACACCATGATATTGTATGGGGTTGGGAGGTGGGGTGTCCAGTATACAATTCATTCAAGCACATAAAATGCATGCGGTTTTATTGATGGGTTACTCAAATACCACTCACCTGCATGAGCACTAAGTGATTCAGGGGCCAGATGCAGTTTGGCGCCACCTAGTGGCACTGTCTGTTCAGACAGCAATCCCTTGTGACTGGGATTTCCAGAAGTACCCTGGAGATTCCAGGAATATCCACACAATTGGATGTAGATTTAATGTCATCTGCCAGACTGAAAAGAATGACTAGGGAGCACAGTACTGCTCAGAGGACTCTGTCTCTGACTCTCTGCTTCCTGGGACAGAGACTTCCTCTTCACCACATCTCTTATCCCAATGAAAAGTAATGGAACTTTGAGGCCACCACTACCTCTGGCCAGCCCGCTTGGCTGCAGTCTGGAAGCCAGTCCTCCTCATTCATTTCCTCAAAACCCCAAAACATAGGGTTTTGGGTGAGGCATATTTTGCAGAATGAGTAGAGAAATCAGAGAATTACAGAATAGGACAGTTTTCTTTCTTTCCTTTCTTTCTTTCTTTCTTTCTTTCTTTCTTTCTTTCTTTCTTTCTTTCTTTCTTTCTTTCTTTCTCTCTCTCTCTCTCTCTCTCTCTCTCTCTCTCTCTCTCTCTTTCTTTCTTTCTTTCTTTCTTTCTTTCTTTCTTTCTCTCTTTCTCTCTTTCTTTCTTTCCTTTGTCTTTTCTAGGGCCGCTCCCGTGGCATATGGAGGTTCCCAGGCTAGAGGTCCAATTGGAGCTGTAGCTGCTGGCCTACACCAGAGTCACAGCAACACGAGATCCGAGCCACATCTGCAACCTACACCACAGCTCATGGCAACGCTGGATCCTTAACCCACTGAGCAAAGCCAGGGATCAAACCCGCAACCTCATGGTTCCTAGTCGGATTCGTTAACCACTGAGCCACGACAGGAACTCCTTTTTCAATTTTATTTTTCCTACTTTCTTGAATTTACTCTTAATACTATTGTTCCTTGTAGTACATTAAGCAATCCAAACCATAGGAAAATTTCTTGCTAGCTGTGTCCTTTTACAAGTCCTTGCTAGCAAACAAAAGTTCGCAATCTCGCAATCTCTCTCTCTTCCCTCTCCCTCTCTTTCTCTTGCTTAATTTCTCATTTTTGCCGTTCCTTCTTGTTACCTGCAGTCTTGATATTTTTCTTCCTCACAGACACCAATTTGGCATTTTTCACCCTATCCTAAATTGAGCTTCTGGCCTATCTTTTCTTATCCCCAAATACAATAAGATCCTCAGCCAAAGCAACCATCATCTAATTTGTCCTCCTCTCTCAGATATATGAAGCCGGCAGAAACTTTGTATTTCATGTTTTTTTTTCTTTAACATATCCACCAGATAAAAATTTTAGGCATGATTATTAGCCACTTGCCTAAATCCATGCCTTTGTCCTACCCCTAAACAGACTTGAAGGAGGAGGGATGCAGGTGAGGGAGCTTTCTTTATGCAGGAGTCCAGTGTTTAAATATTTCTTATTAGAGCATTTCCAAACTCTGGAGCCATTCCTGCAACACATCTTCTATAAGACCTTTCTCTTTCCCTGAGAGCCTTGACCAAGAAAGTATCTGAAACAAGGACATAAGTCCCTGGGCTGATCAATAGCATCCACCACTAAACTTCACCATGAGAGTCCATGCTGGGGTGGACCAGTGAATTAACCATCTGATATCTTCTGGGAAGTTGCAAGTCTGATTGCAAACAACTGAAACCATCTCCCGACCTTCTTCTTAAGATGTTACAGGAATGTAGATCATTTATTTTTTGAAACTAAGTAAAGTAATAATAGATTTGTACTGCCATAAGATTAAAAATGTACTACAAAACCATGGAAATTGAGATGGAGGGGAGCAGATACCAGAAAAAAAGGGATAGAGTCAGGAAACAGAGCAAAGGCTCAGAAAAAGAGCCCTGTGAGTGTATAAGCTAGAAGTGCAATTTCAAATCAACAGGGAAAGGATGGCGTATCCAATCATGGTACTTGGAAAACTAAACAATTGTTGGGAAAAGGACATTTGGAGACTTTTCTCATAATTCTCACCAAAGTAGATCCCTGAAAGACCGAATAGTTGAATGCAAATAAATAAATAACCTAGGAGAAAGGATAGGTGAATGTTCTCATGACTTTGATATGAAAAACACATTTTAAGTATAATATAATAGAAGCCATAAAAAGTTCTTAGAAATTAATAAGGACAACATGAACTCCCTAAAGTAGAATTGAGTAAATTTTACAAGTGGTCAATTCAAAAAGGAAGAAATGGCGATGACTAAATAGCATAATTATAAACTTTCAATTTACAATCACTTGAGAATATTAAATGTAAAATAGAGGACCATGTAGAAACTATCCTATTGTCAAAGACAATTAAAAAAAAAACAAAAAAACAACAACAACAACAAAAAACCTCCCAAACCACTGCTGGTGGTATAAACTGGCATATATTTTCTGAAAAGTGAAAATATATACCAAACCTTTAAAAGTACTTTAACTTAATTCTGATTGACTAATCCTTGGGAAATAAGAAATAGAGCAAAGGTATATAGTTGAGGGTGTTAATTATAATTAACTTAAATATCAAGAGTTTTGATATTTTGATATTATTTAAATACCAAAACACTATAAATAACTCAGAGGTTCAAATTAGAAGCCTGGCTAAGTAACCATGTTGCTCCTCCATAAAATGGAATATTATTACAGCCATGAGAAGTTTTGTTATAGAAATGTATTTACTGACATAGAAAGATGACTTGGTGTTCTTTTTTAAAAGGCACTTATGTATATAGAAATATGAGCATGTGTGTAGAGAAGATATTAATCAATTTTATTAATTTCATTTCTATGTGATAGGATTATAGAAACTTGTGAAGTGTTTCTTTTTTCTTTTTGTAAGAGAAAAAATATAAGCAAGTTCTTCATGTAAATTTTATTTTATTTTATTTATTTTGGTACCTCAGAAGCAGTCTGGATCTCTCTGAGGGCAGCCAGACCATCACAACCCACACCCCAAGCACTGAGGCCCTTGGGGGCAATGGTATAGGAGCTAGGAGAGGAAAGAGCATGCACTTAAAAGGAACAGAGTCAGATTGGACTCAACCTTCAGGACTTCTGCTCCAGCAACTTAGAGCCTGACCCTACAACTGATGGGGCAGTGATAGCCACTGAGCCTAGGGGAAGCCTTGCCTCATCTGGCTCTGGCCGAAGCCTCTCCATCTCCAGCCCCACCTCTTACCAAGGTGATAGCTGCCAGCACACCCTAAGGATGACATGACTTGTATTCACATCAAATTTAACTCTCTGACCAAAGCCACTGGGAGAGGCAGACTATATAGGAACACTGCCACACAAGGACAAACCTTGAACACTGTAATAGGTAACTCTTTCACTTAATTTCAAAGAGTCAGAGAAAGATAAGCAAAATGAGAAGAGTCGGGGTTGAGGACTGGCATATGCACACTGAGGTATATGGAATGATTGGCCAAAGGGGACTTTCTATAGCGCACAGAGAACTCTACCCACTATTCTGTGATAATCTATGTGGGAAAAGAATCCAAGAGAATGGATATGTGTATATGTATGATTAGGTCACTTTGTTGTACAGCAGAAATTCTAACAGTCTTGAAAATTAACTATACTTCAATAAAACCTAGAAAAATACAATAAAACAAAATGTGTACGGAATCGCAAAGGACCCTGACTAGCAAAAACATTTGTGATCAAGAAGAACAAAACTGAAGAAATAATGCTTCCTCACTTCAGCCTGTGTTACAAAGCTACTGGCTACATTCACCTGTGGGTGGCAAAAACTCCACACTAAAATGGTATGGTACTGGCACAAAAACAGATAGAACAATGAAACCAATTAAGAGCCCAAAAAAAAACCCATGCACATAGGTCAATTAGTCTATGACACAGGAGGCAAGAATATACTACTGGGAAAAGACAATTTCTTCAGTAAGTAGTGCCAGGAAAACTGGACTGCTACACATAAGAAAATGAAATCAGGGGGAAATACCTAAATATAAGGCTAGAAACCATAAAACTCATAGAAGAAAACGTGGGCCAAACACTCTTTGACATAAATTATAAAAATATTTTTTTCTGCATCTGTCTCCTAATGCAAAAGAAACAAAAGTAAAAATAAACAAATGGGACCTAATTAAACTTAAAAGCTCTCGTACAGAAAAGGAAACCATAGGCAAAATGAAAGACAATCTACTGAATGGGAGAAAATATTTGCAAATGATATAACTGGTAAGGGTTTAATATCCAAAATGTATAAACAGGTCATTCATCTAAATACACACACATACCAAAAAATCTATTAAAAAATGGGCAGAGAGCCTGAATAGACATATTTCCAAAGAAAACGTACAGATGGCTAACAGGCACATGAAAATATACTTAACATTGCTCATGCTCAGAGAAATGCAAATAAAACTACAGTGAAATAACACCTCACACATATCAGAATGGCTATGATCAAAAAGTCTACAGGGGTTCCCATTGTGGCTCAGAGGAAACAAATCCGACTAGGACCATACGGTGGCGGGTTCTATCTCTGGCCTCGTTCAGTGGGTCAAGGATCCGGTGTTGCCGTGAGCTGTGGTGTAAGTCACAAACATGACTGGGATCTGGCTTTGCAGTGGCTGTGGCGTAGGCTGGCGGCTACAGCTCCAATTTGACCCCTAGCCTGGGAAACTCCATGTGCTGTGGGTGAGGCCCTAAAGAAAGACCAAAAAAAAAAAAAAAGTCTACAAATAACAAATATTGGCAAGGATGCATAGAAAAGGGAGCCCTTGAACACTGCTGATGGGGCTGTAAATTGGTCCAGCTATTATGGGAAACAGAATTGCAGTCTCTCGAAAAACAAAAAATAGGTGTTCCTGTCATGGCTTAGCAGTTAACAAACCCGACTAGTATCCATGAGGACTTGGGTTCGATCCCTGGCCTCACTCAGTGGGTTAAGGATGTGGCATTGCTGTGAGCTGTGGTGTAGGTCACAGACACAACTGGGACCTGACGTTGTAGTGGCTGTGGTGTAGGCCAGCAGCTACAGCTCTGATTGGACCCCTAGCCTGGGAATCTCCATATGCTGTGGGTGCGGCCCTAAAAAGACAAAAGTAAACAACAAAAAGAATCAGATGGGCTGAGCTCAAGATAGCATCAGCCCTGACTGTGAAGAGAATTTAGTCTCATAAAGGACATGATGGGACTCCGCGGCAAGGGTCTACGGTGAGAACTTGTGGTAAGGAAAGGAAGGTTACACAGCTTGGGAAGGGGTGGGGGGCTGAATCCCATGACTGAGTGATTGTGGCAGAGCCAATTATAGGGGAAGGGAAAAATGAGAACAATGAGAGAAGACAGTTTGGGTCTCATGACCAGGTAAGTGCAACAACAGGAATTGACATACTGGTTGCTGGTAATCTTTTTAGGTGGTTAATCTTTGCAGGTAGCTGTTTCCCTCTAGACCGTTGTCCCTTGCTATCCAACTCTAATGGCCACATTCCCAGGGAGGGGATATCTTCCATTCTTCTGGGAGCCTATCAGTATGGCATTTACATATGTGATAAAATATATATAATGTAAAATGATAAATTTTACAATGTTGTGCAAGCGTTACCACTATCCATTTGAAGAACTTTTTTAGCACCCCGGATTCTGTACCTATTAAACAATAACTCCCATCCCCATCCCTCAGCCACTGGTAAACTCTGTTCTATTTTCTGTCTCTGTGAATTTGCCTATTCTAGGTATTTCAAATAAGTGGAGTCATGCAATATTTGTCCCTTTGTATTTGGCTTATTCATTTCACATCATGTTTGCAGAGTTCATCCATTTTGTAGTACATACCAGAATTTCATTTTTTAAGGCTAAGTAATATTCCATTTTACATATATACCACTTTTTGTGTATCCATTCTTCTACTGAGGGGTATTTGAGTTGTTTCCACCTCTTGGCTGCTGTGAATATTGTTGCTGTGAACATTGATGCATCTGTGTTTGTTTGTGTTCCCACTTTCAATGCTGGGTGTATGTCTAGAGGTAGAATTGCTAAGCCATATTCCTATGTTATATTTATTTATTCAATTTCTTTTTCTTTTCTTTTTTCTTTAGGGCCACACCCATGGCATGTGGAAGTTCCCAGGTTAGGGGTCCAATCGGAGCTGTAGCCACTGGCCTATGCCAGAGCCATAGCAATGCCAGATCCGTTCCAAGTCTGTGACCTACACCACAGCTCACGGCAATGCTGGATCCTCAACCCACTGAGCAAGGCCAGGGATCGAACCTGCAGCCTCATGGGTACTAGTCAGATTCGTTCCTGCTGAGCCACGACAGGAACTCTGATATTCCTATGTTATTTTTAATTATCCCTATCAGAGGATGGACAAGCTAATGCTCTATCTATCTCTAGTATATTTTAATTGAAATTAAATCCATACTTTTTATTACTCTCAAATGAATAACAAACTTATTTTTCCTTCTTTCAAAAGAGAGGTTGAGGAGTTCCCGTCATGGTGCAGTGGAAACAAATCCACTTAGGAACCATGAGGTTTTGAGGGTTCAATCCATGGCCTCGCTCAGTGGGTTAAGGGTTAAGGATCCGGCATTGCTGTGAGCTGATCTGCTGACTGAGATCCAGCGTTTCTGTGGCTGTGGTGTAGGCTGGCAGCTGTAGCTCCCATTCGACCCCTAGCCTGGGAACCTCCATATGCCACAGGTGAGGCCCTAAAAAGCAAAAAAAAAAAAAAAAAAAAAAAAAAAGTTGATAAATTATGTTTACTGACTCAGCACTCTGTTTTAGAGTATCAATTTTATTCTTTTTTTTTACTCAGGCCAAAAGATCAGGACACGATTTCCATTGAAAAGATGGTTGATGACTCATAGTTCCCAAGAGGGAGGAGCACAACACCCCATACAGGGTCACAGGCAGAAAGCATGGGGAAGCTGGAGGAAATTATTTTATTGTGTTTTTGAGGGAAGGAATTGGTGAGGCAGGGAAAGCAGGCTTAGGATTGTCTAATTTGAATCATTCCAGTGAGCATCCATGTAGGGGCTGCCCCCTAGCTGTCTGAGGTGGCCCTGGGGTGCTTAGGGCAAGGGGATGTGTCCCTTGGTGTTAAGAACCCCAAGAAAGCAGACAGATGGAGGGTAGGGGCCCTGGGTTGTTTGGTTTGCATATAAAGGCCCTCTAGCAGGAGTCAACCCTAAGAATTTGCCATCCCTGGGCAGGCAGTCCCTCCTAGATTATCAGGAATATCTGATATGTCAAAGCATCAGATGCAAAAACTAGAACATGTGGCTAATACCCACTGAGGTGAAGTCATTAAATCTCAAAGAACAACGAATTCCAACAGGCTTGCAGGCCTTGGATCTGAAAAGATGGTTCTCAATGGTAGCTGTATTTCAGAATAACTTGAGAATTTTTTAAACTCTAATTTCCTGCTCTCATACTCATGGCCAGTTACATGAACATCTGACACTGATCATTTTAAAAGCTCCCTTGATGATTTGCATGTGACTCTGAGCTTGAGAACCACTGGTCCAAGGCAGTGTTTTCTCGGAGTCAACCAGAATTAATAGCAGCAAGTATCACTTGGGAACTTGTTATAAATGTAAATCTGACAATTATGGAGTGAGTGGTCCAATCACCTCCTTTATTCTAGAGAATATACTTCTGTTAATGCAGCCTAACTTTGCATTTTTCTTGGAGGGAGAGGAAAGTAAGATTGAACTTAACATTAACTAACACTGACATAGGTAAGCAATGAATTCAGTTCCCTCTCAACAATGTTTATTCTTCTCTTTTCATTCTGAACAGGAATCTCCATTGTGGAAAAAGTCCAGAAGAGAAACATAGGTTGAAGAGATTTGCTTTCTCTACTTTATCCATTAATATATCACCCACCCATCCAATGCAGGTGGCTAGCCTTATCATCCAAGCTTATTAATGGCAAATGCTGAGAAAGGTAGCTGTCAAGTCTTGACCAACCCCGTTATGTCTTGAACTGACCCCTCCCATTCACTTTGTTGCAGGTACCACATCTGTGTGACTGTGCTGATCTACTTCCTGCCCCTGCTGGTGATAGGTTATGCATACACCGTAGTGGGAATCACACTGTGGGCCAGCGAGATCCCTGGGGACTCCTCTGACCGTTACCACGAGCAAGTCTCTGCCAAGCGCAAGGTGAGCAAAAGGCAGGCAACACTTAACCCACCCTGGCACAGGTGACAGACTGGCAATCTTATGAGCCCCCAGAACTTCAGGAGGTCCAGAGTCAGCAGGCACAGAACATCCCTGGGTCCAGGAACAGTAGAAGGGAAGGGAGGAAAGAGGACAGGAAGGAAGAGATCTTTCCTCAAGGTATTTGTAACCCACGCCTACCTGTACAGGCAGGAGCTATCTCACTCCCGCCTTCGGACTAAGTGAAAACTGTCAAGTCTTTGAAACACAAACACACATATTTAACTACAAAAGCATTGACGAGTTACTCAGTACTGTTTTATTATTAAAGTTTGACAAAATAATACATCACTTGGTTCAAACATCAAAGAGAAACTAAAAGAAACCAAATTATGGTGATGGAGAACAGACTAGGAGTTGCCAGGGCTAGTACTGGGGGAAGAATTTGCCTATAAAAGGATGGTATGAGTGAGTTTCTATGTGATTATGGAGCAATTTTGTATCCTGATTTTGATTTTTTTAACTTCTCTCTGCATATGATAAAATTTTATAGAAAATTGCATGTAAAAACTGGCAAAATACAAGTGCAATCTATAAGTTAGTTAATAGTGCTGTGCTGTCATTGGTTTCCTGATTTTGATTATGTGGCATAGTTACGTAAGATGATATTGTTGGGAGAAGCTGTGTGATGAGTTGCTGGGAACTCTGTACTATTTTTGTAACTTCCTGGGAGTCTTAAATTATTTGCCAATTAAAAGCAGAAAAAAAAAAAAAACGGATTACATACTTATGGTTGCCAAGGGGAGGGAGAGGGACTGGGATGGACTGGGAGTTTGGTGCTACATTTAGAATGCATAAGCAATGAGGTCCTGCTGTACCGCACAGGGGACTATATCCAATCATTTCTTATAGAACATGGTAGAAGATAGTATGAGACAAAGAATGTATATATGTGTACGACTGGGTCACTTTGCTGTACAGCAGAAATTGACAGAACATTGTCAATCAACTACACTTTAATTTAAAAAAATTTTGTCAAAAAAATACATTGACTCTTACCATGAAAGGTCCCCTCCTTTCTAGGTCCTCCCTCTACCTAGTTACCAAATGTGAATGCATACACATACACAGACACACACACACACACACCAACACGCACTATGGTAATCACTGTTGATTGTTATTAATCCTTCCAGATATTGTAATGTATTTATAAACTGTATAAATATATGTTCTTTTCTTTTTAATACAAACGGTAAATACAACTCTTCTTCCCCACATTTTTATACTTAAGAGTATCCACAAAATCAAATATAGAAAGAGCTTTCTCATTCTTTTTTTTTTTTTCCTCTTTTGGTAACTCTTTGCCTAGTATTTCATTGTGTGGATGCTAGATAGTTTTTATTTTTTTATTGAAGTATTGTTGACTTACAGTATTACATTAGTTTCAGGTATATTACATAATGACTTAACATTTGCATACACTGTGAAATTATGAGCACAATAAACCTAGTAACCATCTGTCCCTATACAAAGTTAAAATATTACTGGCCATATTCCCAATGCTACCTATTACATCCCTATGACTTATTTATTACATAACTGGAGATTTGTACCTATTAATCCCCTTCACCCATTTCACCCACACCCATTCCTCTCCATTCTGGCAATGACCCATTTATTCTCTATGAATTTGCTTCTGTTTTGTGTTTGTTCTGTTTTTTTAAGATTCCAAATATAAGTTAAACCATGTGTTATTTGACTTTAGCTTAGGACAATACCCTCTGTATACATCTATCTTGTCCCAAATGACAAGATTTCATTTTTATGGCCAGGTAGTATTCCCTTGTACATATATAATACATCTTCTATACCCATTCTTCTATCAGTGGACAGTTAGGTTGCTTCTATATCTTGGCTATTATAAATAATGCTGATATAAACATTGGGTTGCATGTATCTTTTCAAATTAGTGATTTTGTTTTCTTAGGATAAATACCTACGAGTGGAGTTGCTAGATCATACGGTAGTTCTATTTTCAATTTGTTGAGGAATCTCTATACTGTTTTATGTTCCCACCAATACTTCACAAGGGTTCCCTTTTCTCCACATCCTCACCAACCCTCATTATTTGTTGTCTCTCTGATATAGCCATTCTGACAGATGTGAAGTGATATCTCACTGTGATTTTGATTTGCAGTTCTTCGTTGATGTTAAGTATCTTGACATGTGCCTTTTGGCCATCTGTAGGTCTTCTTTGGGAAACTATTCAGGTCCCTCCCCACTTTTTAAAGCAGTCATTTGGTTTTTTGATGTTGAGTTGTGTAAGTTCTTTGTATAGTTTGGATATTAACCCCCTATCAGTTATATAGTTTGCAAATATCTTCTCCCATTCAGTAGGTTGCCTTTTCGTTTTGTTTATAGCTTCCTTCACCATGCAAAACCTTTACATTTTGCTGTAGTTCCATTTGTTTTTGTTTGCTTTTTGCTTTGGTTTCCCTTCCATGAAGAGACAAAGCAAAAAAAAAAAAATTCTAAGACCAATGTCAAAAGGGTGCTTCTCAAGTTTTCTTCTGGAGTTTTTATGGAGTTTTTCTGGAGTTTTCAGTCTTTCATTTAAGTTTTTAATCCAGTTTGAGTTTAATTTTATATAGAATGTAACAATGTAATCCAGTTTGATTGTTTTGCATATAGCAGTCTGCTTTTCCCAACATCGCTGATGAAGAGGCTGTCTTTTCCCCCTCGTATATTCTTGCCTCCTTTGTTAGAGATTAATTGATCATAAGAGTGTGGGTTTATTTCTGGAATCTATATTCTGTTCTGTTGAGTTCTGTGTCTGTTTTTGTACCAGTACAATACAGTTTTGATTATTGTGGCTTTTAGTATAGTTTTTGAAATCAGGGAACATAATACCCCCAACATTGTTCTTCTTTCTCAAGATTGCTATTGTTATTTGGGGTCTTTTGTATTTCCACATAAATTAGAATTATTTGTTCTAGTTCTGTGAAATTGCCTTTGGTATTTTGATAGACTGCATTGAATCTGGTTTCCTGAGGCAGGTTTGTATCACTAGCAGCACCCGATCTGCACCAAAAAGAGCCAAGAGAGCCCTTAGGACAAGATAGATGTATACAGAGTGTATTGTCCTGCTGGAGCTGTGGGCTGCCTGGCTGGAGAAAAACACAAGCTACAGAGCACCTCCCAGTGGCCCTGCAAAGGCCTGCATTAATGGCACTCGTTCCATACCAAGTGAGACAAGGGAAGCCCATTAATCCACATTCCAATCCACAGTGGCAACAGAGAGCACTCCTACCAGCAGCCTGGCAGGGGGAGTGACCACCAGAAGCACACTTCCTCCAGCTACAGAGAAAGCCTGTTAGCAACAGTTAGGGAAAAGCCCCCTGCCCTTGGGGCTTTATTTTTTTATTTTTTTGCCTTATTCTAGGGCCGCTTCCCATGACATATGGAGGTTCCTAGGCTGGGGGTCGAATCGGAGCTGTAGCCTCTGGCCTACACCACAGCCACAGCAACGCGGGATCCGAGCCGAGTCTATGACCTACACCACAGCTCACGGGAACGCCAGATCCCTAACACACTGAGCAAGGCCAGGGATCAAACCCGCAACCTCATGGTTCCTAGTCAGATTTATTAACCACTGCGCCATGACAAGAACTCCCCCCTGGGGCTTTAGAGAGATATCCCTATAGTGGCCAAGCAAGGGGAGTGATAGCAGAATGGCGGCACCTGCCCCTACAGCTACAGAGCAGCCCCTAGAGCCTTCCCGACAAAGGGAGGGGTGTCAGGAGCAACTGCTGACATTGCAAGCTATAGGAAAATGTCCTGAAAGCTACCTAGTAGCAGGAGGGGTTTCAGAAGACACTGCTACCTCCACATGTTACAAAAGCAATCCTTTGAACTGTGAATCATTGCCACCTGCCTCACATACCCCATACCTAGCATCTACCCAGCTCCAGGAGAGGGAGTGTGATACCACTGCTCCCAACATGTGCTCTGGGTACATGTGAACAGACACCACTGCTGAGAACTCCAGGAGTGGGCACTGCTGCTGAATCTACGTACCTGCTGTCAAGGTGATAATAAACAGAAAGGTAGACATTTATGAGACAACAAAGTAGCTTTCAGACAAAGGAACAAGAAAAAACATACAAAAACCATTACATGATGAAGAGATAGGCAATCTACCTGAAAAAGAATTCAGAGTGATGATAGTAAAGATAATCCGAGATCCTGGAAAAAGAATGAAGACACAGCTCAAGTACTTAAAAGAAATGTTTAATAAAGAGATAGAGGATTTAAAGAGAAAGATGAATAGCACAATGTCTGAAATGAAAAATACACTAGAAGGAACCAATCGCAGGTTAATGGAGCCAGAAGAACAAGTAAGTGAGGTGGGAGATAGTGGTGGAAATCACTGCCATAAAAGGGAATAAGGAAAAAAAGAATGGGGAGTTCCCATCATGGTGCAGTGGAAACAAATCCAAGTAGGAAACATGAGGTTGTGGGTTTGATCCCTGGCCTCACTCAGTGGGTTAAGGATCCGGCATTGCTGTGAGCTATGGTATAGGTCACAGATGTGGCTTGGATCCTGCGTTGCTGTGGCTGTGGTGTAGGCCAGCAGGTGTAGCTCCCACTCAAACCCTAGCCTGGGAACTTACATATGCTGTGGGTGCAGACCCCCCCCCAAAAAAAAGAATGAAAAGAACTGAAGAGGGTCTAAGACCTCTGGGACAACTTTAAACATACAAACATTTGCATCATAGGCGTTCCAGAAGGAGAAGAGAAAGAAAAGGGGCCAGAGAAAATATTTGAAGAGATTATAGCTGAAATTTTCCCTAATATGGGAAAGGAAACACTCACTCAAGTTGAGGAAGCACATAGAATTCCATACAAAATAAGCAAAAGAAGAAACACAGTGAGACACAGACTAATCAAACTGACAAAAATTAAATACAAAGAAAAAATATTTAAAGCCACAAGGAAAAAGCAATCAATCACATCAAAGGGAACCCCATAAGGATATGAGCTGATTTTTTTAGCAGACACTCTACAAGCCAGAGGGAGAGGCAAGATATATTTGAGGTGATGAAGCAGAGGAACCTAGAACCAAGAATACTCTACCCATCAAAATTCTCATTCAGATTTGTGGAGAGATCAAAAGATTTATAGGTGTATTCTCTCTCTCTCTCTCTCTCTCTCTCTATATATATATATATAGAGATATAGATATACACATATATATGTATATATAGATATACACACACATATATACAATATATGTATATAGACAATGGAATACTATTTGGCCATTAAAAAGAACAAAGTAATGCAATTTGCAGCAACATGGATGGAACTAGAGACTCTCATACTAAATGAAGTAACTCAGAAAGAGAAAGACCAACCCCATATGATATCACATATGTGGAGTATAAAATATGGCATAAATGGTCTATCTACAAAACAGAAACAGATCATAGACATGGAGGGCAGACTTGTGTTTGCCAGAGGGGTGTGGAGAGAGGGGGACTGATGGAGAATCTGGGGTTGGTAGATGAAGACTATTACATTTAGAACAAATGAGTGATAGAGTCCTCCTGTACAGCACAGGGAACTGTATCCAGTCTCTTGGGTAAGAACCTGATGGAAAATTAAAAAAAAAAAAAAAAGCAGGTGTGTACAGGTAGCTGGGTCACTTTGCTGTACAGAAGAAATTTAAGGGACATTATCAATCGGTTATACTTTAATAAAAAATTTTTAAAAGATATATATCCCTCTTATCTAATGTGTCATTTAAGGTCAATTTTCCTTACTGATTTTTTGGTCTGGATGGTTTGTTGATTTAACTAGCTTAAGTTTCCTGTGTTAGTGTTGCTTTCTCCCTTTATGTTTTTTAAAATTTTCTTTATATATGGGTTCTCCAATGTTGAATGCTTATATATTTGCAATCATTATATCTTCTTCTTGGCTAAATTCCTTGATCATTATGTAATGTCTTTCTTTGTCCCTTATTAAGAGTCTTTGTCTGATGTAACTATTGCTATCTTAGCTTTTTTTTTTTTCACTTCCTTTTGCATGGAATAAGTTGCTCCATCTCTTTGCTTTCAGTCTGTGTATCTTTAGATCTAAAAACAAGTTTCTTGGGAGTTCCTGTTGTGGCTCAGTTGCTAACAGATCCGACTGGGAACCATGAGGTTGCAGGTTCGATCCCTGGCCTTGCTCAGTGGGTTCAGGATCCAGCATTGCCATGAGCTGTGGTGTAGGTCACAGACACAGCTCGGATCCCACGTTGCTATGGCTCTGGCGTAGGCTGTCGGCTACAGCTCCGATTAGACCCCTAGCCTGGGAACCTCCATATGCCGCGGGAACGGCCCTAGAAAAGACAAAAAGACAAAAAATAAATAAATAAATATAAATAAAAAAAATATAAAATAAATAAAAATAAGTCTCTTGTAGGCATCATATATGTAGGCCTTGTTTTTTTATGCATTCTGCCACTTTACATCTATTTATTGGAGCACTTAATTTATTTATATTTGTAATTATTATTGATAGCCATGCACTTATAGAGATTTAGTAAAATATTTTTGGTTGTTTGGTAGTTCTTTTTCATCCTTCTTATTTTCTCTCTTCCCTGTGATTTAACATCTGCCTTTAATGTTATGTTTGGATTCCTTTCTCTTTTTTCGTGTGTATCTATTATAGATTTTTGATTTGTGGTTATCACAAGGTTTATATATAGCAGCCTATATATAAATATACATATGTGAGTATTTTAAGTTGGTGACCACTTAAGTCTAACCACCTTTTATTTTTACTCCCCTCCCCCTCATAGTTAATGTTTTCTAATTTAGTTTAATTTAATATTGGAGCATAGTCGATTTACAAAGTTGTGTTAGTTTCAGGTGTAGAGAAGAGTGGGTTCGGTTATAAATATGCATACATCCATTCTTCTTCAGATTATTTTCCCATATAGCTTATTACATAATATTGAGTAGAGTTCCTTGTGCTATACAGTGTGTCCTTCTTGATTATTTACTTTATATACAGTAGTGTGTATATGTTTTTTTTAATTACTCAAATGAATTTATCACATGTGTGGTTGTATAATGATCATAACAATCTGATTTCACAGGGTTCCCATCCTACAGCCCAAGCACATCCCCCCACCCCCCAAACTGTCTCCTCCGGAGACCATAAGGTTTTTAATGTCTGTGAGTCAGTATCTTTCTGTTCTGCAAAAGAGTTAAGTCTGTTCTTTTTTCAGATTCCACATGTCAGTGAAAGCATTTGATGTTGGTGTCTCATTGTATGGCTGACTTCACTTAGCAGGATAGTTTCTAAGTCCATCCATGTTGCTAAAAATGCCAGTATTTCATTCTTTTTAAGGCTGAGTAATATTCCATTGTGTATATGTACCACATCTTCTGGATCCACTCCTCTGTCAAAGGACATTTAGGTTGTTTCCATGTCTTGGCTATTGAAAATAGTGCTGCAATGAACATTGGAGTACATGTGTCTTTGTGAGTCACGGTTTTCTCTGGGTAGATGCCCAGGAGTGGGATTGCTGGATCAAATGGTAGTTCTATGTTTAGTTTTCTGAGGCATCTCCATACTGCTTTCCACAGTGGTTGCACCCATTTACAATCCCACCATCAGTGTACTAGGGTTCTTTTTTCTCCACACCCTCTCTAGCACTTATTTTTTGCAGACGTTTTGATGATGGCCATTCTGGCTGGTGTAAGGTGGTACCTCATCGTGGTTTTGATTTGCATTTCTCTAATAATGAGTGATGTTGAACATCTTTTCATGTGTTTCTCAGCCATCTGTATGTCTTCTTTGGAGAACTTTCTGTTTACATCTTCTGCCCATTTTTTGATGGGGTTGTTTTTTTGGTATGGAGCTGCAAAAGTTGTTTATAAATTTTGGAGATTAATCCCTTGTCAGTCTATTCACTTGCAAAGATTTTCTCCCATTCTGTGGGTTGTCTTTTTGTGTTGTTTAGGGTTTCCTTTTCTGTGCAGAAATTTTGAAGTTTGATTAGGTCTCATTTGTTTATTTTTGTTTTTACTGTCATTATTCTAAGAGGTGGATCTGAGAAGATGTTGCTGTCATTTATGTCGGAGAGTGTTTGGCCTATGTTTTCCTCTAAGAGTTTTGTAGTGTCTGGTCTTATACCTAGGTTCTTTAATCCATTTCGAGTTTATTTTTGTGGAGGGTGTTAGGGAGTGTTCTAATTTCATTCTTTTACACGTGGCTGTCCGGTTTTCCCAGCACCACTTATTGAACAAGCTGTCCTTTCTCCATTGTATACCCTTGCCTCCTTTGTCATATATTAGTTGGCTATAGTTGCATGGGTTTAATTCTGTGCTTTCTATCCTGTTCCACTGATCTATATTTCTGTCTTGGTGCCAGTACCATATGGTTTTGATGACTGTTGCTTTGTAGTATAGTCTGAAGTCAGGGAGCCTGATTCCTCCAGCTCCATTTTTCTTTTTCAGGATGTCTTTGGCTATTCTGAGTCTTTTGTGCTTCCAAACAAACTTTAAAATATTCCATTCGAGTTCTGTGAAAAATGTCCTTGGCAATTTGATAGGGACTGCACTGAATCTGTAGATTGCCTTAGGTAGTATAGTCATTTTGATAATATTAACTCTTCCAATCCGCGAGCATGGTATATCTTTCCATCTATTTGTGTCATCTTTGATTTCCTTCATCAGTGGCTTGTAGTTTTCAGAGTACAGGTCTTTTGTCTCTTTAGGTAGGTTTACTCCTAGGTATTTTATTCTTTTGGATGTGATGGTTAACAGGATTGCTTCCCTAATTTCTTTTTCTGCTCTTTCATTGTTAGTGTATAGAAATGCCATCGATTTCTGTGTATTAATTTTGTATCCTGCGACTTTGCCAAATTCGTGGATGAGCTCTAACAGTTTTCTGGTAGAGTCTTTAGGATTCTCTAGGTATAGTATCATGTCATTGCAAATAGTGATAGTTTTACTTCTTCCTTTCCAATTTCGATTCCTTTTATTTCTTTTACTTCTCTGATTGCCATGGCTAGGACTTCCAAAACTATGTTGAAGAGTAGTGGCAAGAGTGGGCATCCTTGTCTTATTCCTGATCTCAGTGGGAATTCTTTCAGCTTTTCACCATTGAGAATGATGTTTGCTGTGGGTTTGTCATATATGGCCTTTATTATGTTGAGATAGGTTCCCGTTATGCCCACTTTCTGGAGGTTTTTATCAGAAATGGGTATTGGATTTTGTCAAAGGCTTTTTCCATATGAGAGGACCATATGGTTTTTATTCTTCAGTTTGTTAATGTGGTGTATCACACTGATGGATTTGTGGATATTGAAGAACCCTTGCATCCCTGGGATAAATCCCACTTGATCATGATGTACAATCCTTTTAATGTATTGTTGGATGCAGTTTGCTAGTATTTTGTTGAGAATTTTTGCATCGATGTTCATCAGTGAAATTGGCCTGTAGTTTTCTTTTTTTGTGGTGTCTTTGTCTGGTTTTGGTATCAGGGTGATGGTGGCCTCATAGAATGAGTTTAGGAGTATCCCTTCCTCTGCAATTTTTTGAAATAGTTTCAGAAGGATAGGTGTTAGCTCTTCTCTAAATGTTTGATAGAATTCACCTGTGAAGCCATCTGGTCCTGGACTTTTGTTTGTTGGAAGTTTTTTAATCCCAGTTTCCATTTCAGTTCTTGTGATGGGTCTATTCATCTTTTCTATTTCATCTTGGTTTAGTCTTGGAAGATTGTACTTTTCTAAGAATTTGTCCTTTTCTTCTATTTTTCCATTTTATTGGCATATAGTTGCATATAGTAGTCTCTTATGATCCTTTGTATTTCTGTGGTGTCCGTTGTTACTTCTCCTTTTTCATTTCTAATTTTATTGATTTGCGTCCTCTCTCTTTTTTGCTTGATAAGTCTGGCTAGGGGTTTATCAATTTTGTTGATCTTTTCAAAGAACCAGCTTTTTGTTTCATTGATGTTTTCTATGGTTTTCTTTGCTTCTATTTCATTGATTTCTGCTCTGATCTTTATGATTTCTTTCCTTCGACTAACTTTAGGTCTTGTCTGTTCTTCTCTCTTGAGCTGCTTTAGATGTAAAATTAGCTTGTTTATTTGAGCTTCTTGTTTCCTGAGGTGGGCTTGTATTGCTATAAACTTTCCTCTTAGAACGGCTTTTGCTCCATCCCATAGGTTTTGGAGTGTCGTATCTTTGTTGTCATTGCTGCTAGGTATTTTTTAATTTCCTCTTTGATTTCTTCAGTGATCCATTGGTTGTTTAGTAGCATGTTGTTGAGTCTCCACATGTTTGTGTTTTTTGCAGTGTTTTTCCTTGTTGTTGATTTCCGGTAGTATAGCGTTGTGGTTGGAAAAGATGCTTGATATGATTTTAATTTTCTTAAAGTTACCGAGGTTGGATTTGTAGCCCAGGATATGATCAATCTTAGAGAATGTTCCATGTGCACTTGAGAAAAATGTGTATTCTGTTGCTTTTGGATGAAATGTCCCATAAATATCTATTAAGTCCATCTGGTTTAATGCTTCATTCAGGGCCTGTGTTTCCTTATTGATTTTCTGTCTGGTTGATCTGTCCATTGCTGTAAGTGGGGTGTTAAAGTCCCCCACTATAATTGTGTTATTGTCAGTTTGTCCTTTTAAGGTTGTAGGCAGTTGCCTTATATATTGTGGTGAACCTGTGCTGGGTGTGTAGATATTTAAAATTGTTATATCATCTTCTTGGATTGATCCTTTGATCATTATGTAATGTCCTTCTTTGTCCCTTAAAATGTTCTTCATTTTAAAGTCTATTTGGCCTGATATGAGTATTGCTACTCCAGCTTTCTTTTGATACCCGTTTGCATGAAATATTTTCTTCCATCCTCTCCCTTTCAATTTGTTTGTGTCCCTAGAAGTGAAGTGGGTCTCTTGAAGACAGCATATATATGGGTCTTGTTGTTGTATCCATTCAGCCAGTCTGTGTTTTTGGGTTGGGGCGTTTAGTCCATTAACATTTAAGGCAATTATTGATATGTATGTTCTTATTGTCATTTTATTAATTGCCTTGGGTTTGTTTTTGTTGCTCTTTTTTCTTTCCTTCTTCTCTTGTTCTTTTCTGCCTATAGAAGTTCCTTTAGTATTTGTTGTAAGGCTGGTTTAGTGTTGCTGAATTCCCTCAGCTTTTGCTTATCTGTGAAGGTTTTGATTTCTCCTTCAGATCTGAATGAGAGCCTTGCTGGGTAGAGTAATCTTGGTTGGAGGTTTTTTCCTTGCATTTGTGTTAAGTATATCATGCCACTCCCTTCTGGCCTGCAGAGTTGCTGCTGAAAAATCTGCCAATAACCTTATTGGGGTTCCCTTGTATGTTACTTGTTTCTTTTGCCTAGCTGCTTTCAAGATTTTCTCTTTGTCTTCAATTTTGGTCGTTTTGATTAGGTTTTAATTTTAGTCAGTTTGTATGTGCCTCAGGGTGTTCCTCCTGGGCTTTATTTTATATGGTACTTGTTGTGCTTCCTGGATTTGAGTGAGTGATTCCTTGCCCATGTTAGGGAAGTTCTCGGCTATTACCTCTTAGAATATATTTTCTGACTCCTTCTCTCTCTCTCCTTCTTCTGGCAGCCCTATAATACGGATGTTGGTGTGTTTAACATTGTCCCAGAGTTCTCTGAGACTCTCTTCATTTCTTTTCAGTCTTTTTTCTCTTTTCTGCTCCACATCCGTAATTTCCACTAATCTGTCCTCCACCTCATTCTTCTGCCTCCTGTATTCTTTTTTTTTTTTTTTGTCTTTTTGCCTTTTCTAGGGCTGCTCCTGCAGCATATGGAGGTTCCCAGGCTAGGGGTTTAATCGGAGCTATAGCCATCGGCTTATGCCAGAGCCACAGCAATGTGGGATCTGAGCTGTTTCTGCAACCTACACCACAGCTCATGGCAATGCAGGATCCTTAACCCAACGAGCAAGGCCAGGGATCGAACCCACAACCTCATGGTTCCTAGTCAGATTCGTTAACCACTGCACCACCACAGGAACTCCTGCCTCCTGTATTCTGCTGTTGGCTGCTTCTAGCGAATTTTTTATTTCAGTTATTGTATTTTGCATCTCTTCTTGTTTAAGGTTTATATCTTGTATCTCTTTGGTCAGTGTTTCCTGTAAGTTATCCATCTTTGCCTCCAGCTTATTTCCAAAGTCTTGCATCAACAGTCTAAAGTCTTTTTCCTGGAGGCTAAGAATCTCCTCCTTGCTTAGCTGTTTTTCTGGCGTTTTTCCTTTCTCCCTCATCTGAGTTATAGTTCTCTGCCTTTTCATTTTTATAGGTTTTTGGTGTGGTGACCTTTTTAAGGATAATAGAGTTGTAGCCTCTCTTACTTCAATGTCTGCCCCCTGTGGCTGAAGTCAGTATGGGGGGCTTGCTGTAGGCTTCCTGATGGGAGGGGCTGATGCCTGCCCACTGGTAGGTGGAGCTGATTCTAATCCCTCTGGTGGGTGGGGCTTAGTCTCTGGATGGGATTAGAGACAGCTGTGTGCCTGAGGGGTCTTTAGGTAGCCAGTTTACTGAGGGGCAGGGCTGTGATCCCACCTGGATTGTTGTTTGCCCTGGGGCTTCTCAGCACTGACTGACGGGTGGGGCCGGATTTTCCCAAAATGGCCCCCTCCAAAGAAAGGCAGCTGCTGAATATTCCTGAGAGATTTGCTTTCAATATCCTTCCCTCACAGCAAGCCACATTCACCCCTGTTTTCCCAGGATGTCCTCCAAGAACTGCAGTCAGGTTTGACCTAGATTCCTATGGAGACCTCACTCTTCCCTGGGACCCAGTGTATGTGAAAGTCTTGTGCACCTTTTAAGAATGGGGTCTCCATTTCCCCTAGTCCCGTGGAGCCCCTGAGCACAAGCCCCACTGGCCTTCAATGTCAGATGCTCCAGGGCTCTTTCTCCCATGCCAGATCCCCACACGAGAGAGTTTGATGTGGGGCTCAGAACTCTCACTCCTGTAGGTGAGTCTCTGTGAACCAGTTACTTTCCAGTCTGTGGAGCTTCCCACCCAGGAGGTATGGGGTTGTTTATATCATGAAATCGCCACTCCTACTTCTTGATGTGTCCTCCTCTTTTTCTTCTGGAATAGGACATCTTTTTTAAGGTTTCCAGTCTATTTGGGTGAAGAGTGCTCAGTCTTTAGTTGTGAATTTTGTTGTTTTTAGGAGAGAAATTGAGCTCCAGTCCTTCTATTCCGCCATCTTAATCCTGTCTCTGTATACAGTAGTGTGTATATGTTAATCCCAAATCCCCACCTTTTCCTTTTGGTAACCATAAACTTGTTCTCAAAGTTTGTGGGTCTGTTTCTGTTTTGTAAATAAGTTCATTTGTATCATTTTTTGATTCCTCATGTAAGTGATAAAGATATCATATGATATTTGTCTAACTTACTTCACTTAGTATAATAAACCCAAATCTATCCATGTTGCTGAAAATGGCATTATATCATTTTTTATGGCTAAGTAATATTTCATTGTATATAAGTGCAACATCTGTTATAGCCATTCTTCTGTCAATGGACATTTAGGTTGCTTCCATGTTGGCTATTGTAAATAGTGCTGCAGTGAATACTAGGGTGCATGTATCTTTTCAAATTATGGTTTTCTCCAGATATATTCCCAGGAGTAGGATTGCAGGATCATATGGTAGTTCCATTTTTAGTTTTTTTAGGGAACATACATACTGTTTTCCATAGTGGTTGTACCAATTTACATTCCCACCAACAGTGTATGGTTCCCTTTTCTTCATAGCCTTTCTAGTATTTATTGTTTGTAGATTTTTGATGACAGTTCCCCATGTTCAATGTTTTCAACATACTGTATGTCTTTAGTATATTCCTTAACTACTTATTCTGGATATAGATGATTTTACTATGTTTGTCTTTTAATCTTCCTACTAGCTTTATAAGTGATTGACCTAATACTGTTACTATATGTTTGCTTTAACCAACGAGACTGTCTCCTTTCATAATTTTTTATATTTTCTTTTCCACTCAGAGAAGTTTTTTTTAACATCTAAAGGAATCCAGTACCTCCAAACTGGCACTGAATTCTTTTAGCTGCTGTTTGTCTTAAAATTTTTCTCTCTCCTTCAAATCTAATGATAGTCTTGCCAGATAGAGTATGCTTGGTTGTATGTTTTATACTTTCATCACTTTAAATATATGGTGCCACTCCCTCTGGCCTGCAGTTTCTGCTGAAAAGTCAGTGGACAGTCTTATGGGAGTTCCCATGTATGTAACTGTTTGCTATGATCTTGCTGCTCTTAACATTCTGTTTTTATCTTCAACCTGTGCTATTTTAAGATAAAGTGTCTTGGCATGGACTGCTCTGGGTTCCTCTTGTTTGGGGCTCCTTATGCTTCTTGGACCTAATATCTGTGTCCTTTCTTGGGTTAGGAAACTTTTCAGCTATTATCCTTCATATAAGTTCTTTGTCTGTTTATTTCTCTCTTATCCTTCCAGATGCAAATATGATGCAAATATGCTTTGGTTGTCCCAAAGTGAACTATCCTCATTTTTTATTAATTATTTTCTTTTTCTCTTTTTGTTCAGCTTGGGTGTCTTCCAGTCTGTTGATCCATTCACCTGTATCATCTAATCCACTGTTCATGCCTTCTAGTGTACAGTGAAATTTTTTAATTTTATAATAATAGGTATAAATAAATATAAAGAATATATTCTTAAGCTTTGTTTGATTCTTCATATTTTCTAATTCTGTTTAAATCCTCATTGTATTCATCCATTCTTCTCTTGAGTTAATTGAGTTAGTATGATCTTTATGATCATTACCTTGAACTCTTTCAAATAGATTGCTTATCTCTGCTCCATTTAGTTCTTTTTCTGAGGTTCTGTCTTGTTCCTTTGTTTAAAACATATTGTTCTGTCTCCTCAAATTGTGTGTGCTTGTGTCTATGTATTAGGTAAGTTGGTTACATGTTCTGATCTTGGAGATGTGGCCTTATGTTGGAGCATTCCTATGGAGCCAGTAGCACTCTCGTCTCTGATCAGCAGAGCTATATGCTCTAGGAGTGCCACCTAAGTGTGCTGTGTGGACTCTTCTATTGTGGGGGGTGACTACTGTGGGCATGCTTATAGGTGAGGCTGGCCCCCAACTCAGTTCACTGCCAGGTCCTGCCTTGTGTGGTGGCTGTTGGCCCATTGGTGGGTGGAGCTAGCTGCAAAGCTTGAAGGCCCTGAGTCTGGTGTTGGCCCACTGGTACACAGGCCAGGTCCTAGGGTAGATGGCTGCAGATCTGTGGGGGGCCTGGTGCTGGTTCTGGCCCATGATGGATAGGTAAGCTCCCAGAGCTAACAGGCTAGAAGGAAGACTCAAAAAGGGCATTTGCCAAAACTAGCATCCTCATGGTAGAATAAGCTCCCCAAAATTGCTGCCACAGCATCTCTGTCCCCCAGGGTGGTCCCTGTTGCCTCCAGTCTCTCTGGGAGGCTCCTCAAGGTCAGCAAGTGGATCTGATCCATGTTTCTTTTAAGTCATTGCCTCTGTGTTGGAACTCAGAGCATGTGAGATTTTTTTGTACACTTCTTAAGAGCAGAATCTGTCTCCTACAGCCCTCTGGCTCTTCTGTATGCAAGCCCTGAAGGCCTTTGAAACCATAGATTCTGGGGGCTTGTCTTACCAGTGCAGTCCCCCTGACTGGGGAACCTGATGTGGAGCTCAGACCTCCTGCCCCTGGGGGAGGACCTCTATAATTATTATCAGTCACCTCCTCAAGGGTGTGAGTCTTGACTATACTGCATCTCTGCCTCTCCTACCCATCTCATTGTGATTCCTTCTTTATATCTTTTTTTTTGTCTTTTCTAGGGCCACTCCCAAGGCATGTGGAGGTTCCCAGGCTAGGGGTAGAATCGGAGCTGTTGCCGCCAACCTACACCAGAGCCACAGCAATGCCAGATCCGAGCCACGTCTGCGACCTACACCACAGCTCAAGGGAATGCCAGATCCTGAACCCACTGAGCAAGGCCAGGGATCAAACCCGCAACCTCGTGGTTCCTAGTCGGATTCGTTAACCACTGAGCCACGATGGGAACTCCTCCTTCTTTACATCTTTAGCTAAGGAAAATCTTTTCTGCTAGTCTACAGGTCATTCTCATAGACAGTTGCTCTGAAATAGTTGTAATTTTGGTGATGTGAGCTCAGGGTCCTCCTACTCCACTATCTTGGCCACACCTCTTCTAGGTAGTTTTTCTCTGAAGATTTCTTGGGGATAAAAAGGAATGTATTACATTGCCCAGTGTTCATAAGACTTTTTTGTTAATATCCCCTTTAAACATCTGACACTCTTACTGCAGCTGTCCAAATCCTGTCATTTCTCTTTCCCTTCCCCTGAATCTTCAAGCCGAGCAGCCTACTCTGGCTCATTACGCATTTCCCTCTGCTGCTTCCTGGATCGTCTCCTCCTGAACACCCATTCTCCTTTGCTCATTAATCTGGTCTCCCTTGGCTTCTCCAGTCATTGCCCAGAATGATATAACACAGTTGTTCTCAAACTTGAGTGTACATTTGACTCATCAAAGGCCTTTTCAAACATTGAATTCTGGAACCCATACTCAGCTTCTGATTCAGTAAGTCCAGGAAGGGGTCCAAGAACTTGCATTTCTAAGTTGTCAAGTGATAGTTACATTGTTAGTCATATGGCCACCCTCTGATGTAACCAAAGTCCTTTGGCACTGTATATAAACTGTCCTTTCTCCACCTTGAAAGGTGTTATTATTATAATTACTTCCCACCACATATCACACTGTGCAGAGTAAGGAGGCAGGAGAAGAGAGAAAATAACCATGAAAAAAAGGAGGATGTGCTGATGGTCTCACCTGTCTCAACCTCTTGCCAGGTGGTTAAGATGATGATTGTCGTTGTATGCACTTTTGCCATCTGCTGGCTGCCCTTCCACATCTTCTTCCTCCTGCCTTACATCAACCCTGATCTCTACCTGGAGAAGTTTATTCAGCAGGTCTACCTGGCTATCATGTGGCTGGCCATGAGCTCTACCATGTACAACCCCATCATCTACTGCTGCCTCAATGACAGGTAAGGACCCCATCCCCCATACTCTCTCTGGGGACAAGGTCATTTACCTATGATCAAGCAGCCAACCCAAAGGAGCAAAGCCAGCTGTAAAGGTAAATGGGAGTGGTAGGGACTACAGAAAACTAATCATCACGCTGTTCAATCTCTGCCGATTAACACCATGAAAGAACATGAGCCCCAAGGAGCTATTTTTTCCTTCTTCCAGAGGAACCATAAATTCATATTTTGTGTGAAATCTTCTGACTTTTAAACACTGGTTACAAAGTCAGTTTTGGAGGGTGGAGGGGCAGGGGCAGATTGAAAACATTTGTCATTGATGCATATAATGCATGTTGCAAGACTGATCAAGGTCATGAATTTGTTCAGTCTACTCTATGGATCCCATGCACACAGGGTTTGTGCATACAGACAGAGAGTCAGCGAGTGAATGAGGAGTGAGAATCCTAGACTGAGAGAGAGAGAGAAGGGGATGCCACTAGAATATTATCCACCATAGGGCATCTTTTTCCTTCTCTGATCTCTCATTTTCCTCTTCCCATCCCATAATACAATCTGGACCACTTTTCCCAGTTTTTGTCCTTAGCATCTCCAGCTGTCAATTAATTTAAAAAATAATAATAACACAGGGTCACATTTGGATACGTCCAGTATTAAGGGGCTAACGCAATGGTGGGAAAGCCCGCTGAAAAGAGGCTATAGCCAAGGGTTACCTCTCCATCCACTCTCTCTCCAGGTTTCGTCTGGGCTTCAAGCATGCCTTTCGGTGCTGTCCTTTCATCAGTGCTGGTGATTATGAGGGGCTTGAAATGAAATCCACTCGGTACCTCCAGACCCAGGGCAGTGTGTATAAAGTCAGCCGCCTGGAGACCACTGTCTCCACTGTGGTGGGGGCCCATGAGGAAGAGCTGGAAGAAGGCCCAAAAGTCATGCCCTTATCCCTGGACCGGACCTCCAACGGCTCTTCTCGCAGCGACTCCAAGACTATGACAGAGAGCTTCAGCTTCTACTCCAACATGCTCTCCTAAACCACAGGGAGACACGGCCACCATGCTTTATCTTGTTTCATTTCATGCATGGATAACTACGCTATATAGAAACCATAAGCAACATCCTTGAGACTTGTGAAAGGGTCAGAATCATTTAGGGAAAATATTCCGTCCTCGAGTAAAAAACCTGAATTCTTCCATGTCTTTGACCCCCATACGCTGTATGACCCAAAGCAAATCATCCAGCTTCTCTGAGCCTGTAAAATGGGAAGGTTAGACTTGATTTTCTCTGCAATTCATTCCATGATCCTGGAATTAACTTTAATCGCATGTAGGTGCTCATTTCAGGGTGACTCCTGCAGTGCAGATCCAATGGATCTGCCTACCCGGAGCCTCTCTCTTACTTCAATAAAGCTGATCTCAGTCTTGCTTAGATTATTTCCCTTTAGCTGGTGGCTCACACTGCATCAGCCTGTGCTTGATAAGATGAACAAAAGGAGGAACCACAGAAAATCTGAATGAAAGATTTCACCCTGTCTTCTAAGCATCCATGAAAAGAAGACATACTTCTGCCCCCTTTTGGCATTTCAGTATCTCAGTGCATCATGGGATTGAGAGCCTCAAGTTCAACTACACTGTGTCCACAGTAACTCTCCTGAGCAATCAGTGCAGGTGGAACATGTCCACTGATACCAACTAATGTCTGTTTTGGACCAAGACTCAGGAGAACAGTGCCATACTTTATCTGATCCTCTCTTATTTGTAAAGCTATGAGGCTGAGTATGTCATCTAAGTGTCCCTTCAAATTTTGACATTCAAAGTTTCAATGATCATATGAATTTTTGGTTTGTTTCACCAAAAATTGGTAGTCTCAGAAAGAATAGGAGCAGCAAGTCTAGCGACTTAACATCCAGCTCCTAGAGATGTAGGAACTGCTAAGACCATGTATCAATATCCACATACAACATACTCTGATTTATCCCAAACTCTTGAGCACTTTCCTTCTTCTGGAAGATTTGGCCTTTGCCAGAGCAGAGGACTTGATGTCAAATCCTACTCTCTCCATCAGGCTTTTGCAGGCCGAGTCTCGCAGTTGGAGAATACCATCAGGGAAGACAAACATGTGAGCTCCCTGCTCAGCCTTCTGGGTATTCCAAGGCAGGGGCACTGGTCCCGAGTTTAAGCTTTGTCTAGCATCAGGCATGTGCTCAGATGCCCAGTCACTGAGGAGGGACCCCTGCAACAGCATTTGTGGGAAGATGCCATCTTGCCTCTTCCCTTTAGACGCTCGAGTCTCCCCTTCCTGCCCCCTGGCTGTGCTGGCCTCCTGTCTATAAGAGGTGGGATGACCGATCAACCCTACAGAACAGCCAGTGGACTGAAAGTCATGAACTTAAAGCTTGGAAACTTTAAGTTTGGGAGTTTCTGGCAAGTGAGCATGCAGTTTCTTTCTGTCTCTCAGATCTGTGCTTTGGCTGGACATGGCTGAAAGGAGAAACCCCATGAAACTACCAGGAATGCCTTCCTTGTGGTGTGAAGAAAGCAAGCACATGTGCTGCATCCATCATGTTGAGGGAGAACAATGCTGCACCTGGGGTTTACAGCTTTACCAGCCATACTCCAACCCTACCAGGGCATCACCAGGCCAGGAAGAAGTTGTATAGCAATAGTATAAGCCAGCAAGACCTGACAGCCATATTCTCCAAAGCAGCATGAGAAGGATTAAATAAACCAAGTAAAGCCACCTCAGTGCAAAAATATGAATGGAACACATAATTTAGGGACAACAAAAGTCAGTGCCCAAAGCATTAGTCATACTTCTGATAAAGAATCATGCCATGCATGGGCTTCCAAGGGGTGCAAAGAACCAGCATGATTATGAAGAAGTATCTAAGAAGAAGGTGTTAAGGAGTAGGGGACATCCTCTCTATGAAAGAGGTTAGAGTTGAATTCAACAAGGATGGTCGAGTACCTGTTTTGGATTTGACCCTGAGCTGGGGACACACAGCTCCTTCTGTTCTTCAGGAGCCTACCCACAGGACATTGCTAACTCCCCAGTATTAGTGGATCTAGGCTGCCCAGCAGGCATGCAGCCAGCTGATAAGCAGATTCTCCATGGGATTCTAAAGACTCACACTCAACATAGGAACTCAAGGCAAAGGCAGGGAACTTTAAGACAGCTTTTTTGCAATGAGAGCTCTCCCAGCTAAATCCAAAGGGAGATACCAGCCAGACCATGGGACCTAAGGGATGTGGTTGGACAGCATCATCACTGCACCTAAGAAGAGGGAGCAGGCAGTTTCAAATGTAGCAGAACATTTCCTCTGTGAGAGCCCAGCAAGCCTTCCTCTGGCCCACTGTCCACCACCCATTTAACTTACAGAATTGTTGTCACCTCCTATGGGTAAGGAATTATCATGATTTTCACTGTGCATGGATATCATTCTTATCATAATGTGTCACCCTGTGCTGATCTCCTAAGTGTTTTTCCTTAATGTACTGTTTAGTAGTAATAGAATATAAGACATCATGGGGTCATGTTTGTTAGATTACTTCCAAAACATGGGATCCAGTTGCTGTCAATGTGCTATTTGTATTGTGCCAATTCCTCTTTTTTTTTTTTTTTTTTTTTTGGAGAGAAGCTGATGTATATCATGGACTCACAGTAGGACCATAGCAAATTGAGGGCTGGGGAGGGAGACCTGTATGGGAAGAATTAAAGGATAGGAGTCCTTGTCTTCCGCCTCCCGCTAGAACGCTAAGATGCCCTGGAATGCCCTTGCTCCTGGAAGGACTCCGTGGAACCCTGGGAAAAGGGGACTTGGGAGTTGACCTTACTGACCTGGCTTTCAGGAAGAATTGTGTAAGTAGAGAGGGGTAATTCCTGAAGTTTCTATATGTTCCAGCCCAGGATCCTAGAAAGAATCTCCATACAGAAATAAAGTATGTTTTTGACTACCTCATGCCTCTTTCTCATCCTTCGGGAACCTATGCACCTACACACACCTGAATGGAGGTGGCACTATGAACCCCAATAGATTGCATAAATGGATGTATGGAACCCAACCTAACTCTGTGGCAAAATGGGTTGGCAAGACATGGGAGCTATTTCTGTGCAGGGATCTGGGAAGTTATTGTGTGAAGTGACCAACAGTGTCACCTATGAGTAGAGCTGTGTCCGTTCAGGTCCTCCCAGAAGCAGATACCAAGACAGAGTTCAAAGTGCAAGAGAAAGGTGAGGGGTGAGGAAGGTAGGAAGGGGTGGGCTTGAGACCCCTGTGCAGATCCAACATCTATAAAAAGGAGGGAGGGGAAGATAGGGCAGGAGGAGCCTCCATCTGTGCGACAGACCTGAGACAGTCTCAGCTGGCCCTGCAAGGAGAGGGTGCCCAGAGAGGAGCCCCGCCCTCGCGGAAATGGCCAGCCTGGTACCCCCAGCATGCTAAGTCACTGACTGGGGGCTCTCTGGGGGAGAGTGCTCTGCACTTGAATGCAGAAGCAGGTCCTGAAGGCACTGCAGCTGGTGACGGGCAGCTGACTGCATGCCCACAGCCAGTTCTCTCCTAGAGGGAGATCTGTGCCGTGATTTCCACAGCTGCCACCAGAGCATTGGCCCAGCCCCCCAGTGTTTAAAAACACATGTCAGGACACCATTGGCAATGTTAGAAACTTCAGTGGTTAATCTCTGGGCTCTCTGGTAACCTGGAAGGAAGCCCAGGACATAAGGTCCAGCCTGTACCACCTCACCCCTCAGGCACGTGCCCTCGAAAGTATGATGAGCAGCTGTTAGCAGACTTGCAATGACAAAGACTGGAAAGGGCTTTGAAAGAGGGAGTTTTGAGGAAAATCTAGATAGCTACCCAACACGGGTAGTATCAGAAACAAATAATAGACGTTTTGGTTAAACTAAGGCATCTTAAATTAAGGTGCCTGGATAAGTTTCAAGGAATCCACAAATTCTCTTCAAGGTCCCCACAAATCATATGTTCATACATAAAACGTGTGTGTGTGTGTAATAAAGGGTGCAAAACCTGAATCTTCTCAGAAGAAATCATTTTCCCTCTGCTCTCCAGAGAATGAGAGAAAATAAATTGTTAATAGGAGAAAATAGTTTATAGGCTTCAAGGAGGCTTGAAGCCTTGAGAGCACAGTGAGAAGTAGGTGAACCCCAGGAGAAACAGAGGGACTGCCAGGAAACTGGAAACATCTTTGGAACAAAATCATAATTCACCTCAGAAGCCCAGACGAATTAGAGCTGCTGAATGTCCTTAAAGATGTTTATGACAGTAAAAACACCAAATTCATGATTAAGGGGTGTGCTGACTCTTCCATGGCAGGATGAAAATTTGTAAGCTCAAGAAAGCCTATCCCACGTTACGGGTCAGCAAAGAATATCAGCTGCAGAGTGTGGACATTCCTGTGGAAATACAGGACTTTTTCATTTAGTCCCGTGTAGGCTCTTGTGGCCTCATAAACACGAGGCCTCTCCGCCTTCGGGGCTGTTCTGGCTTTGGTGGTCCTCCCTTCCTCAGAGCTGCCTCAGCTCCCTTTCATGAGTAAATGGATCTCCTCAGCTCTGGAACCCAAGAGGGGGTTCGGTCAAGGCCTCAAACAGAGGCAGGCGAGGCAGGGACACACCGAGAGTGTTCCTTTCCATCTTCAAAGACGAAGGAGCATCTGACTGTGGAAAGTGCTTTCCGGGACCCCGCAGGCAGTGTTCTCAGATAAATGCCCTTGTTTCTCTCTCTGCCCAGTCAGGAAAACGGAGAGGAAGGGGGATGAGGCCATTGGCAGGCATACCTCATGAACAGCAAATTCACAGCATAAAGTGGCTGTGATCTTCGGTTCTGGCTTCTTTCCCGAGCAGTGCACAAGTAAGAAGAAAGGGCTGCTAGTTAGAAAGAAGTGGCAAAGGGTCTCGGGAATGCCGTGAGCCCCACGGGGGGCTGCCCTGCCCCATCGCTCTTTCATGGCCTGCTCTTTCATGGCCTGTTAGCAGCCTCTGTTCTACCACCGTCAGAGATTTTCACACAGATGCAAACCCAGATCCTCTGCACTGTGTGTCCTTGTCTCTTTCCTCTTCTTCGTCGTCTTCTTCTTCTTTTTTTTTTTTTCCCTTGTCTTTTGTCTTTTTAGGGCCACACCCGCAGCATTATGGAAGTTCCCAGGCTAAGGGTCGAATCAGAGCTATAGCTGCCAATTTTTGGAACAAAATCATAATTGCCACAGCCACAGCAACTCCGGATCCGAGACACATCTGTGACCTACACAGATCTCTAACCCACTGAGCAGGGCCAGGGATCGAACCCGCAACCTCATGAGTACTAGTCGGGTTCATTAACCACTGAGCCATGACGGGAACTCCTTTCCTCTTTGTATGTCCGGTTTTTTTTTGCTCTCCACTCTTTAACCCAACATTGTTGTCATCCCTAGAAATCCTCTCCTGCTAACACACTCCCTGCTGAAATCTCTAGGTTTTAATCCCACGACTCTGGATGCCTTCCTAGTACATAATACAGAAAGCGTGTGGTATAATGGTGAGAACCCACCATCCTGAACAAATTCCCTGTTCCCATCTCCTCAAGTCCCCTGTTGCCCACCCCAGGTACCAGCTCACCCACTCTTTTCTTTCATCCCCTAATCCCCACCTCCCACTCACCCATTTTCTGAAATTAAGAGGTCTTGCAGAGCAAGACTCCTGAGTTAACACCAACATTTATAAAAAGCAGCCGAAGCAAGAGATCCAGCCACTAGGCTGAGTTGGGGGACCAGCAAACCCCAGAGGGATGCCAGATTCTAGAGCTGCCATGTCCTAACCATGCCAATATAGGAATTTAAAGAATAATGTTAGTGCATGGAGAGGCCAAAGGACAAAGCAGAGGGAGTTGGGTGAGGCAGTGCATGTTCACTGCCCATGAAGCTCATTTTGGATTTGGTCGCTCTTCTGCCCTTTTTTGATTCCTTGACTCCCATACTCATTGCCCTCTTATTCCATAACCACAACTTAGAGGAGTACCTGTTTTGGCACAAGTGTCCTGTGGAACAATAGCTATTCCCCAAAGATGGCAGCCACCTGGGCTGGTCCAGATAGTCAAAAAGAGATGCTGTTAGGGATGATTATGAACAGGATTCTGTGTTGACCTCAGAAATGTGGGGACTAGCCAAACACTACCTCAAAAAGGGATGCAAAATTTTCTGCTTATTTTATGCCTTAAGGATTTGGTAGCTGATAATTCAACTTCATCCACCAAAGATTTGCTATGATGTAACAGGTGGCGAGTTTGGAAATATAAATTTCAAGAGCACATGGTCCCTGTCCTGTCTGTCCCTCACAGTCCAGAAGAGTAGACAGATATACCCCCCATAGTCCAGAACTTCACCAAATGTTGTAGACAGACAACAAATTTTTTTTTTCTTTTCACAGCTGCACCTGCAGTATATGGAAGATTCCAGACTAGGGGTTGGATCAGAGCTGCAGCTGCCAGCCTACACCACAGCCACAGCAACACCGGATCTAAGCTGCATCTGCAACCCATGAACCAGCTTGCAGCAATGCCAGATCCTTAACTCCCTGAGCAAGACCAGGGATCAAGCTTGTGATCTCACAGAGACTCTACTGGGTCCTTAACCCACTGAGCCACAATGGGAACTCCAAGACTACAAAAATCTTAAGCCTAATGTTTTCCTCAATGGCAATGTACACAGTCACTCACAGAAAATGTTTTCCTGTCTCATTAACTTACTTCCAAAAGTCTCCCAAATTTTCTCATACCTGATGGACACTCTTGCTTTTTTAGGTGGTAAAGTTCCAAATTCTTTATCCCTCTTTCAATAGTTGATTTTTCAGTTGAGTTTACTGTTGCTTTTAAATTCTCCCAAATCAAAAGCCAGTCCTTCACAAGTCCTATAGAATTTGACCACCACCACCTCCATCCCTGTCTCTCTGAAGGTTCCACCTTAGGGCCACAGGAATGCTGAGTGCTCTCTGCTGCCCTCTAGAGGACTCTGTAAAAATGCACAGGTTAGGGACTCAGGAATGAAGTATTTTTCCAACAGCAGGTGGGGATGTCACTTTGATGTGTCCCAGGAGCCAGTGCTTCATAAGCATGATTTTCCTGTACCTGGGTGTTTTTTGGATTATATCTTTGAATAAAGAGTACACACGTTGGAATATGTGAACTGGAAATGGATGCCATTCAATTGTGCTTGTCATGCATGTAATCACTTCTGCTTCTTTTCCCACCAGAAGTCCCAGTTTGATTATAGCAGCAGATCGTGGGGCTCTGCCATGGACTCCTCATGTCATTATCCTTCTCTCCTCTCTGATCTGAAGATCCCCCATTCCCAAGCATGGTGAGCATTCTGCCAACTCCCAAATGCCCCTGTGTTGACCCTAATGTTTCAGTGGGCATTGTCATAATGGTGGAATAAAGAGCAGCAGAGAGCTACGCCCACTACCCAGGGATAAGCAGAGTAGGGAGCACAATATCCCAGCAACTGCCTCAGAGACACCATGCAAGGCCCTCTCTTTTAAAAATATGGAGTTCCCATCGTGGTGACGCAGCAGTAACGAACCAGACTAGTATCCATGAGGACTCAACTCTGATCCCTGGCCTCATTCAGTGGGTTAAAGATCCAGCATTGCAGAGAGCTGTGGTGTAGGTTGCAGACACAGCTCGGATCCCTCCTTGTTGTGGCTGTGGCATAGGCTGGCAGCTGTAGCTCCAATTCAACCCCTAGCCTGGGAACTTCCATGCTGCAGGTGTGGCCCTAAAAAGACAAAAGTAGAAAAATAAATAAAGAATAAGTTTCTCTGCTGCTGATATCAAGCTGTGGCAGGGCAGGCTCAGTTGCCCATCACAACACCTGTGAAGAGGGAGAGACTTACCTATTTTGTGTTGGATGCCTTAGGTTTAGCAGGGCTCCAAGCTATTCTGGCCTTGGATTTGGAACTAGATGCCATGCCTCAGAACTATCAAGCCTCACCAGCTTCTTAACCTTACTAGATGATTGTCATGGATATTCTGTAGATTGCCAGTGCAGAATTCTGTCCCTGTGTCTCATAGGACACAGAGTATAAATGCTTCAAAGGATGACTAGAGTAGGTGAAAGAGAGTGACCCAAACCCTGGAGCTGTGTTCTGGGAGGCCTCTCTTACTGCACTGGGATCAGGGGTCCCAGGGCTGAATAATATGTAATTCTGTCAGCTAGTTTTTCAAAAAGAAGATAACATTGAGGTTATAGACCATCATGCAGTGAACTCAAAACCCATTTCCCAACTATTATCAAGGCAAGATATGTGGATGGCCCATACCCATTCCCATTTGTTCCCCAAGAACTTGAGCTCTCTTTGGCCCTGAGTGTTCATATTGCATATGTACACAAAAGAGGGTGGGAGAAGGCACACAGAGTAAGATAGCCCTAAGGTCCTTGTGATCCAGAAAAGTTTGAAGCCTTGAACAGTGGAAGAACAGGGAGTTCCTACTGTGGCTCAGCAGGTTAGGAACCCCACACCGTGTCCGTGAGGACACAGATTCAATCCCCGGCTTTGCTGAATGGGTTAAAGATCTAGTGTTACCACAAGGTGTGGTATAGGTCCCAGATGCAGCTTGGATCTGTGTTGTTGTGACCATAGCTGGGAGCTGCAGCTACGATTCAACACCTAGCCCAGAAACTTCCGTATGCTGCAGGTGCAGTTATAAAAAGAAAGAAAAAACCAAAAAAATGGAAGAATAGGGAGTTCCCGTCCTGGCGCAGTGGTTAACGAATCCGACTAGGAGCCATGAGGTTGCGGGTTCGATTCCTGGCCTTGCTCAGTGGGTTAACGATCTGGCGTTGCCGTGAGCTGTGGTGTGGGTCGCAGACGCGGCTCGGATCCCGCGTTGCTGTGGCTCTGGCATAGGCCGGTGGCTATAGCTCCGATTGGACCCCTAGCCTGGAAATCTCCATATGCCGCGGGAGCAGCCCCAAAAATGGCAAAAAAAAAAAAAAAAGTGGAAGAATAGAAGAATTGCTTAGAAGGAAGTAATACTACTAATGATGTTATTCACAGTGTTAATAATGATAAATATTACACTCTAAATCTCTTGCATCAAGCATTTTATGGACATTATCATGTTTAATCTTCACATGCCATGGAATCAATGTTATTGTTGTCCTTAATTTGAGAATAATCATGCATAGAGAGTAACTTGTCTGAGATCTCACTTCCAGAAATGAATCTCAGAATTGCCCAGTTCCAAAGCACAGGGATTAAACAAGGCTCATATTCTGCCCTTTTCTTAAAGACGACCATCCCAAATGTGTTGCCAAAATGTTAATGCAATAAGTAGTATTTCCAGGAGTAGCAAATTTCCACAACTCCATTAAATCATCAGAAAAATGTTTCAAAGACTAAATTATCCTCAGAGTCTCCATAGTCATCCCTACAATTAGGTAAGATATGTGACCTGATTATAACTATGATCTGAAGAGTGCTCATCAAAGATTTCCAGCTGTAATAAATTCATTGAGTAATAAAAAAATTTTTTTTAATTAAAAAAAGATTTCCAGCTGTTATTAATCTTGGCACATTGAGACTTGCATGCATAGAATTCCCCAAATATGCCTCTTGCTGGGGGATAAAGTATTCTTTTAGAAAGATAACTATGTTAAGTCATTGAGAAAGATAATATTTGATGAGCCATGGCAACATGGGATCTGAGCCACATCTGTTGTGACCTACACCACAGGTTTGGCAATGCCAGATCCTTAACCCACTGAGTGAGGCCAGGGATCGAACCTGCATTGGACACTGTGTTATGTTCTTAACCCACTGAGCCACAATGGGAACTCCAAAATCTAGATATTAAGCCTCATCTCCAGAGATCCTAACTTCAGTAGATCTGGATTTTACCAAGCATGACGGTGACTATGATGCAGATGGCCCATGGAACCACCAGACTAGTCAAAACCAAAATAGAAAAGAGTGTGGACAAAGATCACTGCTTGTCCTATCAGTAAACAAAGGATGCTGCAGCCATCCATCAGCCAATGCAGCTGCTGTGTGCACCAGGTGAGAGGCTGGCCTAAGACATTTGCCTCCAGATAACACTCTAGCCAGATTTATGCATGTACAAAACTTATACTTATGTGGAGTTCCTTTCGTGGTTCAGTGGTTAATGAACCTGACTAGGATCCATGAGGATTCGGGTTCAATCCCTGGCCTCGCTCAGTAGGTTAAGGATCTGGCATTGCCATGAGCTGTGGTGTAGGTCGAAGATTCTGCTTGGATTCCACGTTGCTGTGACTGCGGTGTAGGTCGGCAGCTGTATCTCCAGTTTAGCTAGGGAGAAATTCGATCCCTAGCCTGGGAACTTCCATATGCCGCAAGTGTGGCCCTAAAAAGCAAAAAAAAAAAAAAAAAAAAAAAAACTTATGTAATTTGGAATTAAAAGGAAATTTCACCCTGAAAATGGCCAATGTGGGGCTCTTTTACTGCATACACAGTCAACTTAGAGAAAGCTGGCTTGATAAAACATCTTTCAGAATTCTGACCTTGCATTTCTCTTCCTATGTTTTTAAGATGTAAATGTCCTGCCTGATCATCTTTGGCATTGTGTGCGTGCGTGCGTGTGTGTGTGTGTGTGTCTGTGTGTCTGTGTGTCTGTGTCTGTGTCTGTGTCTGTGTGTGTGTGTGTGTGTGTGTGTGTGTGTGTTGAGAGCTTGGTCTCTACCATCCAGAAGGTATACATACGGTGTATATAGCAGCCAGTCAAATAGACTGGGATTCTGAGCAGTATTTTGTTTGGTTGTGCCAACTCTCAGGGGCCTTTCTCACCTCAACCTTCATTGCATCCACCTGTACAATGAAGGCCCTTTTCTTTCTTGGACTGTTTTGGGAGTAAACTTCCTAGATCTTATTTAGGCAGCATCGTTCATACTCCCTTGTGAGGGCGCTTCTTGTCTCATTGGTCTGAGTCACCACTAAGCTATATCTCACTAATGGCCAAATGATGGATCCTTCAAATTGGAGAAATGTCTAAACTGGTAAATTTTTAGAAAGCTCTCATTATAACTGTTTTATTGGTACTTATGGGGGAAAAAAAACAAATGAAAAGATGGAAAAATATATATTTATAAGGGCCAACCTAACAACTCCCTTAATTAAAAAAATGAAACAAAACAAAAACAGATTAAGAAGGCTTATTTGTGGTCTCCACTTCCCCTAAACAGGTTTAATGAATGCTAATAAAAACATTAGGATAATTAATGTTAATTAGGTTGATTAACAGGGAAGTAAGGGAAAAGCTAAAAAGAAAGTCTAGAGACTTTTTCACAACCAGGTAGAAATTTTAAGAAGGCCTCATCGCAAATAGATAAAAAATATTTAAAGGGCTATTTTAAATAAAATGGCCATTCATGGGATTAAAATGAAAATTTTTGATACAATACCACCTAAGATTGGATGGGGAACCCCTCTTGGTCCGATATGAAAGAGTCCAAAACAAGTCTGCTCTATTTACCCCAATTTAGTAATATATATATTATATATGTATGTATAATATATATACACACCCACAGGGCTGAAAAAAATTGCACTGAGATATCTGACCAACAGCTGCTTGGACCAATTAAATTTAAAAAGTAAAAAAAAAAAGAGGGGAGCTGAGTCCCTTGGCTCAAACCCTTACTGGGGATCCCAAAGCCTTTTAGATAAAATTGTGGGAATAAAAGGAAAGGCTTCTCAACTCCTTACAAGACTCAGGTTTGTCGATGGGGTCCTAATAGAAACTAAAGTTAAAGGTATAAAAAAAGTTGATAGACTCAGGATAAAAGTTTATAAAAATTGGTGTATTTCAATGGGTTTTCTATAATATGGTTACATCTCTTTTGCCTAATTATATTGTGGGATAGATATTATGTTTCACTGGGGAACATAATATTATAAGACAGGGCATGTAAATCTTCCCCTCAGATAATATTAATTAAACATACTAAAGATAATCAATGGGGTTACCTGAACCCACACAATGTGAACTAAAACTAGGAGCTAATATTCAGGGGCTAAAAAAAAATAACGAAGATTTTGCTCTGGATCTAACCTGTACTCCAGAAAGAGAATTTCGTTGAATGCCTTATGCAAGCCTTTGAAGACATGATAAATTGAACCCTATTGTTCTAAAACATAAAACTCTTAATTTTTTGTTTAGTTGGAAATCTTCTCACATATATACAAAAAAAATTAAAAATATACAGTTGGACAAATCAATCTCTTAAGATCTGTTGGGTAGCAGACCAGTTCTTTGGAGAATTAAAGTAACTGTCTTTGTCTTGCAAATTTTTACAAATCAATAATTTAAATACAGCAAACAAAGACCTGAAACTGAGCCTAATTAGCTCAACCAGGTAGAACCTGAAATCAAGGGGGAAAAAAGCCTTTTAAAATTCAAACTGCTGGGAGTTCCCCTTGTGGCTCAGTGGTTAACGAATCTGACTAGGAACCATGAGGTTGCGGTTCGATCCCTGGCCTTGTTCAGTGGGTTGAGGATCTGGTGTTGCCGTGAGCTGTGGTGTAGGTTAAAAACGTGGCTCGGATCCCTTGTTGCTGTGGCTCTGGTGTAGGCCGGCAGCTACAGCTCTGATTAAACCTCTAGCCTGGGAATCTCCATATGCCGAGGGAGCGGCCCCAGAAATGGCAAAAAGACTAAAAATAAGATAAAATATCTTTGAGTTATTTAAAAAAAAAAAATTCAAACTGCTGGAAAGTCTCCCTCTCTCAAAATGTAATTCTCGGCCTCCTTAATGGTTTATTGAGAACAAATACAAATCATAAAATTCTTTTCCACAAATAGCAAAGCCTTAGTCACTTGAGTAAAAAAAACTTAACTTATTCTAACTATTATTTATAAATCAGCAAGTTTTGTTGCAATACCTGATTCATAACTAAGCGAAGCTATGAGACCTCTAGTTTTATCTGTATATGTGTCTGTATGTACATTATATATATGAGATGTCTCTACCTCTGGAAAATATTATCAAAATTTAATTTATAGAGCTCTATTTAATTGACTTCAAAGTAAGTGCTTACAAACCAAATAGACCAGAATTAATTTCAGGTTGATGTGATCTAGGAAATACTTGATATTAAATTGATGTCTGGTATGAAAGCTGGCTTGATCTTACTGGTTTAATCAATATATGCATCTTATTTTTATTATATACCTAGGTACATTGAGTAGGATAGGATAGGGAATTGGACCTGGGTGATTCAAAACAGGCCATTTATCATTACCAACAACAGGAGGCCTTCAACCGAACAATAAGGACACACGAAAATACCAGAGGCATGCTCTTCAGAGCACTGCCCTGTACAAATGAGGCACACTCTTCATAGAGAACTTCCCTGTAACTATTCCCCATGCAGATAAGGCATTCTGCCTGAAACCCACTGGAGGATGCCCCCATACAGAGATCAAATAACACTCAGTCCTTATGCGCGGTGCCGGGGTGCTGGGACAGGAAAGATTAGTGGGCCTGGGATGGGAGAATTCAGGTCCCCAAACACAGCTGTATCCGGATACGAGGAAAGACCCAGTTGTAAACAGGGCCAGTCCCTACTCCAGGATAGCCTACTCTCTCTCTCAGGGCAAAATAAAATTTGTCTACACTGCTATGAACTTGACTTGAAGTTGATTGCGATCTCCCAGGCAACCTTCAGGAGCATTTTTCACTTGGGGAGACAGACCTGAACAGCTCATTAAAAGCACCCTAACAAGAGCTATAACTTTTGATCTAAGGCGCTGTTGGTTTGAGGGGAATTCCCTTCCACCCAGAACTGCTCCCATCCTAATGCTCCTAAATGCTCCTGTCTAGAGAGCCTGCCTGCCTCCATCCCTACGCCACAGCCAAGAGACCACTGGCTCTATTCCAGTGCCACTGCAGCACTTCCCAGCCAGAATAGTCGCCTGCCAGACTGCTCACACCTCCTAATCCTTGCCATGTGGGAGCAGAAATAGAGAGAAATAATGCAGAGGGACAACAGGTATACTGAAGGTCAGTATGTTCATGTTATTTCTATTACACGGTTTGTCAGCAAGAAAAAACTTGGTACGGAGGAGTTCCCATCGTGGCTCAGAGGTTAACAAATCTGACTAGGAACCATGAGGTTGAGGGTTTGATCCCTGGCCTTGCTCAGTGGGTTAAGGATCCAGTGTTGCCGTGAGCTGTGGTACAGGTTGCAGATCTGGCGTGGTTCAGATCTGGCGTGGCTGTGGCTGTGGCCTAGGCCGGTGGCTATAGCTCCGATTGGACCCCTAGCCTGGGAATCTCCATATGCCGCAGGTGTGGCTCTAGAAAAGGCAAAAAGACAAAAAAAAAATGAAAAAACCTGATATGATTTTTCACAAGTTTTAAAATAAAGGTAAATTAGATAATAATTTCCAGGTGAACTCCTTAAAAATAATTGTTTGAAGTATTTTTATCTAAAATACTTTCTCCAGATTTTTGATTACTTTAAACTTTAGATTTTACTAAATTAAGGTAAATGATAGGAATTCATTAAATATCCAGGTGATTTCAAATAAAATAAAATATTGGAACATTCATTTCTCAACAGGTCTAAATTTACCTATTTTTTCTTCTTATGAGAGGAAAACAAACAATGTTTGAGGTTTATTAGACTCCCGTCCTGCAACACACTGAGGAAAGAAATTATGCCATGAGAAACTGTACGTTTTATAATTACTTGCTGCCTGATGGGTTCCACCAGAAATTAATGTTTTTAAGGATTAAAATTGTAATATGTAACTGAAGTTACTAGAAATACTAAAGGAAACATTTCATTATGCAAGAAAAGTAGGATGTGAGTTTTCAGCAAAAGAGGCTGTGAGGAATGGCGGTGCACTCTCTTAATGGTGTTGAGTGGAAAAAAAATGTACAACCTAAAAGTTGAGAATTAATGTTTTATTCAGTGGACATACGAAGGACTTAAGCCTGGGTAACAGCATTTCAGGTAGCTCTAAGGGTCTGTTTCAAAGAGGTAAAGGGAGGAGCCAATATACATAGGAGTTCTTGCCCCCCCCCCTCAAAAAAAGTAGTCAGAACATCAAAAGATTACTGATAATAGAAGAAAAAACAAGCACCTCAAGTTAATGAATTTAGCACTTTTCTACCTATGGGAAAATGTAAGAGTCTGCAGGCTCATTGAAATCATTCCTTTGATTTGTACCTTAACTCTACAGGATCATTATCCTGTTTTTCTCCATCCTGAATCCTCTCGGGGTACACAGTCTGAGGCAGCTGCAGTGGCTGATGGCTTGATTGATGCAACATCCTTTGTTTACTGATATGGCAGGTGACATTCTTCATCCACAAAGGGAAAGAACAATTTTGTCCTGGAGATGGTTATATCTGGATGAAAAAAATAAATAAATAAGGGACAAACTAATGTAGATAACTTGTGGAAGGTTTGCAGAAAGAAAGCCTTGAGAAAAGAGTTTTTTACGTGGTAGCCTGGCTTAGATTAAATTTAATTGGGTAAATGGATTTGTTTATTAAAAATGGGCTGGTTCAGAACTGGATTTTGTTCCTCTCTCTGTTAAGAGAACTAAGTTTTCTTGGAATACTGCTTTGACAACAGGTTGTGTAAGTTCCTTTGCCTTTAAGTGATCTATATTTGCCTTTGAAATCTTTCATAACTTGGGTTAAGTGGATAAATATTAACAATAACCTATTACTTTACTTGACCAAGTGTTATGAAGCCTTTTTTTATGTTTACGGACTTCCCAAATAACAAATTCCAAGGTTTTTTTGATTTCCAGATAACTCTAGGATGCTTCAAAAAAGTCTGAGGCATCTCAGAGAGAAACGATAAACTAATCAGGCTATGCAAGAGAAGGTATGTTAAATTACATGACAAGCATTGTCAAGTGATGGGAGATAAACCTTAAGTTATATTATATGGGTAAATGTCATTAATATAGATGTTCCAGAATTTATATGGAATGCCTAAAAATCTGATATGTCCTGATATGTTATCAGTTATAATGCTAGTTATTATCTTAAAATGTTGTATGTCACATACAGATGGCCGAGAAACACATGAAAAGATGTTCAACATCACTCATTATTAGAGAAATGCAAATCAAAACCACGATGAGGTACCACCTTACACTGGCCAGAATGGCCATCATTCAAAAGTCTACAAACAGTAAGTGCTAGAGAGGGTGTGGAGAAAAAGGAACACTAGTACACTGTTGGTGGGATTGTAAATGGGTGCAACCACTGTGGAAAACAGTATGGAGAGTCCTCAGAAAACTAAACATAGAACTACCATTTGATCCAGCAATCCCACTCCTGGGCATCTACCCAGAGAAAACCATGACTCACAAAGACACATGTACTCCGATGTTCATTGCAGCACTATTTGCAATATCCAAGACATGGAAACAACCTAAATGTCCTTCGACAGAGGAGTGGATCAAGAAGATGTGTTACATATACACAATGGAACATTACTCAGCCATTAAAAAGAATGAAACACTGGCATTTTTAGCAACATGGATGGACTTAGAAACTATCCTGCTAAGTGAAGTCAGCCATACAATGAGACACCAACATCAAATGCTTTCACTGACATGTGGAATCTGAAAAAAGGACAGACTTAACTCTTTTGCAGAACAGATACTGACTCACAGACATTAAAAACCTTATGGTCTCTGGAGGAGACAGTTTGGGGGGTGGAGGGATGTGCTTGGGCTGTGGGATGGAAATCCTGTGAAATCAGATTGTTATGATCACTATACAACTACAGATGTGATAAAAAAATAAAAGTTTTCTCCTTTAGAAATTAAAAAAAAATGTTGTATATCACAGAAATATCCATTTATTATCAACTTCACTATAATTAGGTCTTTTTTAAGTCTTTTGTTGTTTTATAGACAATCATTGTTTAACTCATGCTTTTATAATCTTCAAGAACTTTCTTCAAGAATATTAATAAAAAAACTTTTTTGACAAATGCAAGTTTCTGATAACTTTTAGAACATACCACTGAACTGGGTAAGAAATTATAAAACTCATGAACAATGGAGGTTCAAGATGGAGCAAAACAGGATACTAGCCCTAGAGAGTTAAAGTGTTTATCAAAGAAATGATTTCAATGACCTCAGACCCTTGCATTTTCCCATATGGAGAAGAGTATTAAAATCATTAAATTGAGATGTCTACTTTTTCTTTAATTAACAGTAATCTTGGATGTTCTGACCACCAGGGGTGTGTGTTTGTTTGTTTTTGAAAGAACTCCTCCCTCATCTCTTTGGAACAGTCCCTCAGAGCTGTCTGAGAGGCTGTATCCTGGGCTTACATCCCCAGTAATGCCCCAAATAAAACATAATTCTCAACTTTCAGGTTGTGTTTTTTCTTTTCAGTAGACGATGGGTTAAAAAGTCCCTGAGGAGAGGAATTAATTCTAAGCAAGTGAAAGGAGGGGGTTCCTAACACTCAGGCTTGCCCCATTTAGTGAAAATATATTCTCCAGGACCTGGACTTAAGAAGCTGGTTGGGAGCAAGGCCTCAGGGTCAGAGTCACAAGAAAGAAGAGGAACAATGGGAGGAAATGTAAGAAGGGGTAATGACTCAACCCACTTCTCAACTTTGCCCTGTCTGAGTCCCCATTCCTATTTTTGCCTTTCAACATTCCAGAACTATCACTCAAACATAAAGAAGCTTACTATACCCCTCCTATCCCCTTCCCCTGTTTAAGTATTCCTTCAAGCAAGTGTGCACAACCAGAATCGAAGTACAAAATTTCCACTCCCCAGATTTCCAGATATAAGCCAAAGGTGCCAACTTCTAGGAGGCACCAGCAATGCCAGAGCAATGGTGTTGTGAATGCGCACTGAGAGAGGAAGCGGAGACAAGGTTCAACTATAACTAAGATAGGAATTCCTGTTGTGGCTCGATGGTAAGAAACACAAATTGTACCCATGAGGATGTGGGTTCCATCCCTGGCCTCACTCAGTGGGTTAAGGATCTGGCCTTGCTACAAGCTGTGGTGTAGTTCGCAGGCGTGGCATGGATGCTGGGTTGCTGTGGCTGTGGCGTAGGCCCGCAGCTCCAATTTGACCCCTAGCCTGGGAACTTCCATATGCCACACATGCAGCCCTAAAAAGAAGGAAGGAAGGAAGAAAGGAAGGAAGGAAGGAAGGAAGAAAGAAAGAAAAGACAAAAGCAGCAGAAGTTGGATATATTTTCCTTTTACTGTAAGAGACTTGTCTCCATTTAACCCCCTTGCAAGTTCCATTAGACATTATGACAGCAAAGGCAGCACCTGGAATGTGGTTGAGAGCTAGGGAGAGGATCCCTGGATGCCCTTCCTTGGCAACATAATCAGAGCAGGGAAAATTGTGAGATTCGCTGAGACACACTATTTCTTTCTTTCTTTCTTTCTTTCTTTTTTTTTTTGTCTTTTTGCCTTTTCTTGGGCCACTTCTGGGGCATGTGGAGGTTCCCAGGCTAGGGGTTGAATCAGAGCTGTAGCCACCGGCCTACGCCAGAGCCACAGCAACTCGGGATCCAAGCCACGTTTGCAACCTACACCACAGCTCACAGCAATGCCAGATCCTTAACCCACTGAGCAAGGCCAGGGATCAAACCCACAACCTCATGGTTCCCAGTCGGATTCACTAACGTCTGAGCCACGACGGGAACTCCAAGACACACTCTTTCAACAAACATTTACTGAATCCCTAGATATGCTCCCTCACCAATGATGAGTAACTTCCATAGAAGCCATGTTGGTGCCTTGGTACTCTAGAAATACTCTCCAATGATCCTTGTGACAAGAAATACGAAGCTTCCTTCAGGTCTGAGATTGTCTAGGTCTTCTTTCATTAACTCTTTGGTCTCCTACAATACAAAATCAGCCCTGTGCTGGTCATAAGGGATGCAACAAGAGTAAAATTAGACATGGTTCCCAGTTGCAAGCAGCTTTCATATTAATGAAAAGACACGATAGCTGTGTATAAAAAAAAAAAATCCCACAAAAGAGGGTATATTTAAAAACTGGGACAAGGACAATGAAAGGAAAGGGCTTTTTATGACAGCCTGTTATAAAAAGAACCAGATCGAGCACTGGGGGCCAAGGAAGTCTTCCATGAGAAAGAGAGGGCCATGGGGAGGGACAAGAGTTAACCAAACAAATAAAGGAAAGAGCCTTTCAAGCATGGAGAATTGTGTGCAGACAAGAGAGGATATGGCATTTCTAAGGTACTGAAAACAGAAGACCAATGTGCCTGGATGGAAAAAGAAGGAAAGAGTAGTGGAAGTCAAGGCTGGAAAAGAAACAGAGAATTGTGGACACCCTTCGAGGCCTTGATTAAGAATTCTGGTCTTTAGTCTTAGAACAACGCAAGTCGCCATAAGATTCATGAGGTGATAGGATAAATCTGCCTTTGGGAAAGATCACTCCAGCCACAGAGAGACCAATGAAGAGGCAATTTGCTATGGTTCAAGTTAGAGGAGATGTGGTATGTACACAAGTGGATGGATTTGAGAAGTTTTTATAAACTATAAGGTAAATATTTACTTGGCGATGTACTGCACTGGTGGTAGGGGAAAGAGAGGGTGGATTTGATGTTTCTTACTTGTGTAGCTAGTTGAATGATGACACCATTTACCGAAATAGGAAATATTGGAATGCCAGTGTTTGGGGAAGAGGAGAGGCAGAAGTATTAAGTATGATCTTAAACACGTTGAATGTGAGATAACTTTGCGACATCAAAGGAGGTGTTAAGTAAGAAGTTGGATATGCAGATCTGGAGCTCAGGAGGTTTTCTGACCTGAGAACATCAATTTGCAAGTCAACTACAGATGGCGGTTGATGCCACAGGCATGAATAAACTTGCCAAGGGTGACAGTATTGGGAAATCAACTGCAACATTTAATAGATCTGTAGAAGCGTCGGAATGTGCCTACAGAAACAGGAAAAAAACAGGAGAACGTGGTGTCTTGGAAGCTAATGAAAGAGATTGTTTCAAGGAGAGGATTCTGCAATGTTGAATGCTGGAAAAAGTAGTGAAAGAGGGGAAATGGAAAATGCCCGGTAGGTTCAGTGATGAAAATATCAGTGGCAGCTTAGCAAGAATAACGAGCAGAGTCTTGAGGCAAAGGCAGGTTACAGTGAGCTGTGGAAGTAATGTTTGAGGATGAAATAGAGACCTCAACTTACAGAACTCCTCCTAAAAGTCTAGGTTAGAAGAAGAGCAAGAGAAGGTGGTAGCTAGAGGGGAGGTGGGACCAAGGAAGATATTTTTAATTTGTATTTGTTGGTTAATAGAGGAAATGGGAGCATACTTCAATACCTATGGGAACGATCCTTTTGAAAAGATCAGTTAAATATATAGGAGAGAGAAGGGAGAATTGAGAGCAAACAATTTCTGTGAAAGCAGGAGGATGGCATGCAGACCACAGATGGAAAATGAAGACAAAGTGTGAAATGAGGTTAGGAGATTTGAAAACAGAGTATCTGAAAAATTCTTCCAGCTGATAGAGGCAGGATCATCCATTGGTAATGGAGCACGGGAGTGTGGAACAGGGCTATAAGCTAATGATAGGGGAGCGTATAGAAGATTTCAAATAATCATTGCTGATTCCCCAGAAACTATGATTGAGTAATTCTGGGGCTATGTCTCCAGATCTACACTTTTAACAAAGAGCACAGCTGATTTTGATGCAGGTGGTTCAGAGACCAGGCTTTGAGAACACTGGCCAAGATTTTGGAACATGTACCCCTTCATGTCCCCATCTTAAACTGACCATCAAGAATGGAAGAAATAGGACTGGCGCAGTGGTTAACGAATCCAATTAGGAACCATGAGGTTGTGGGTTCAATCCCTGGCCTTGCTCAGTGGGTTAAGGATCTGGCGTTGCCGTGAGCTGTGGTGTAGGTTGCAGACGTGGCTCGGATCCCGCGTTGCTGTGGCTCTGGCGTAGGCCGGTGGCTACAGCTCCGATTCGACCCCTAGCCTGGGAACCTCCATATGCCGTGGGAGCAGCCCTAGAAAAGGCAAAAAGATGAAAAAGAATGGAATAAAGAAATGTTTCCAAGAAGATTATACTGGTGTACAGGATGATCTATGTGAGTCTATCTTCTCACATGGCCCCATTCCCCCAGGAAGGTTCTTTGACCAAGAGGGCTCTGGAGCCGTTCTTGATCTTATGTGAAGTTTAATAAGTTTTAATTCAGTTCTGAGGAAGCTCAACATTAATTTGAACTAGTCTCTTGTTCTGAACTCGGCCTTGGTAGAGGAGCGAGAATCCCCCAACTTGCCACCCCAAAATGTCTCTAACATTATTTTGAGCTGAAGACAATCGAAGCCTAAAAGACTCTCAAAAAAAATTTGATCTTCCCCTTAACTGCCTAAAGAATGTCATAGAGGATCTGTTTTGGGAAGGGACTTATTACTATAGATAACTACAGCATGAACTAGGCAAAGGAGTGAACGAGGTGAGGCCAGTACCAAACCCAAGTTCGGATGCTCACCACTCTAAAGGCCAATACCTGAGAGACAAGGTTCCACTAGTTAGTGGAAAAGGAAAAGCTGCTTGATTCAGCGGGCCAGCAACGCGGGAAGATGGTGGACCAATGTCTTAATCCCACCTCTGAGTTGCTTGTTGGAGGGCAAAGATTTTAAAGGGGAGTCCCAAGGGTATTCAAGTGGTGGGCTATGTGTATAACAGCACAGTTAGCTCCAGTAACCATCTTGAAACTGGTTATACCATGGTCTGGTCAGCATCATCTTGATGGTTTTATGGACAATTCATCTCCTACTCCACAGCGAGTCTGCTCCCATCTCCTTGAGGTCAGTCCCTGGAATTCTTAAGCAAGCAAGATTAATTCTCTCCTGGCCAGCCGCTCATTATCTAAATAGCTCTAAGACATGCCAGGGGTGAGGAGGAAAGAAAAATGCATGTAAATTTTTAAATCTGTGCTGCTCAAGGTAGAGTAGTTTCTGCTATAGCTTCAGGAGGAAGCTGGCAATGTCTGTTTGTTAAGTCCTTTCTGTGTCCCATTGTCTTTGCATGGCTCAGCAAACATTTATTTACCAAACATTTGCTTTTCCAACTCCATTTTAATTGTCTTCCTCCTCTTAGAAGCCCCAAACCTCTACTCCCAATATCCTCTGTCTTTCTTTTCTGTTTTTTCGGTCTTTTTCTCTTTTAGGGTCACACCCACTGCATATGGAGGTTCCCAGGCTAGGGGTTGAATCGGAGCTGCAGCCGCCGGCCTACGCCACAGCCACAGCAACATGGGATCCAAGCCACATCTGCAATCTACACCACAGCTCATGGCAATGCCAGATCCTTAACCCAGTGAGCGAGGCCAGGGATCGAACCTGCAACCTCATGGTTCCTAGTCGGATTCGTTAACCACTGAGCCACGATGGGAACTCCCCACTATCTTCTTTTGTCTTTAGCTGAAGATGATACTTAAAGGTAGGGTTTGAGCCACTTTGGTGAGGTTCTCAGTTTTCCTGGGTCTCTCCCATGTATATTATTAAACTTTTGTTTGACTTTCTCCTATTAATCTGCCTCAAGTAAATTTAATTCTTAGACCAACCAGCAGAATCTAGAAGGGGAGAGAAGAATTTCTTCCTCCTCAACATCCTGATAAGGAGGATTGTATTTTTGTCCCTAGAAGAATGCCCCACACACTTAACCCTTCTGTTCCCAAAATTACCATGAGTCACAACATTAATCATTATCTAACTTATCTATGAGAATGCCAATTTATGGCTGTCATCAAAAGGTAACAATACATGAGTATGCACAGAAATAATCTAAAAACTGAATATAATATTTATAAATTTCAAGCAAGATGGATTAGACAACTTCATCCAGCTTAATTTTAGAAGAAAAATGATGGCACAAGTTTTAAAAAAGAATTGTAACTATGCCAAGATAATACAGCTTGACATATAGGTCATTTCTATTCATCAGTTTGAAAACTGAAGATAGATCAGTGAACTCCACAAAATATCTTACTTGATTTTAAGCCAGTTTCCTAATGACCCTCCCTTCACTCTTAGCTTGGCTAACACCCATTTCTCCTTTGAATCTTTGATCAAATCCTCACAAGTATTTCTGCCCACCACCAACATTAATAGATTCTCAAGGTTATTCTCTCTCTGCCTTCTTCGTGGCACTATCCTAATTTGTGAGTATAAATTATTTGCATGATTTTTTTAAGTTTATAATCCCTATTAGACTGTAAATCCTATGAGGAGCCCATGTTGATTTTGTCATATAATGTACACTTATTTTCTAGCCTTTTGCTTATAAGAACTTGGATTTTTAAATTAATTCCCTGCTCATCTGATGGATACTTATGGCTTACTGGATAACTAAGAAACATATTTGAGAATTACTGGTGCAGGAGGTGTGTGATCTGGCCATTTCTCTACATCCCTCTGTTCTGCCAGTGAGGACAAGCAGGCAGTCCCCTAGTTGGACAATGTTAGTTGTGACTTTTGTTGGCCACCTTCAACGAGTTGTGTTAACATCATGCTCTTGGCTAGAGTTTAAAGAAACAACTTCGGCATATGCTGTAAAAGTCACTGAAAATATCATCAATATTTATCATTATGTATTTTATATGTAACTTTATACAAGGATAATAGTTAATGTTTGAGTTTAATATGTGCCACTCACGATTCTAAGGGCTCAGCATGTTTTGCTTCATCTAACCTTTGCATATCACTGAAGAGGAAGGTATTATTATTAACCCACTTTTCCACAATGTCATACCGTACTCCTTAATCTGCTTCAGAATTTCTTTCGGAGTTTACTACCAGGAAAATTTTGATTCTATTGGGAAACTGGCATACGTCCCCCTTTCTGATCATGAGTAATGTAATGTTTATCACTTGCCTTTTATCTCTGGATTCCAGGAAATGTGCATGAATTTGGGTCTCATATACAGGCTGGTGCCATCTTATCATTACTATACTAGTTTCCACCTCTTTGTCTTTGTACTGACTTTATAACATGATTGCTTAAGAGTTTCTCCAAATCTTTTTGATAATTTAAAACTTTAGAGTAAGTTAAATGATGGAAGTTTATTGAATATCCAAGTCATTTCCAAATAAGATCAAATATTGAAAAATTAATTACTAAGCAAGTCTAACTTTATCTACTTTTGTCTTCCTGTTGGGAAAAAACTAAATATGTTTGGGTTTACGGGACACAGTCTTATCTGCCATTGAGGAAAGAAATCAGCCTGTGAGAAAATGTGGTTCCATAGCAGCATTATTTACCATAGTCAAGATATGGAAGGAGTTCCCTAGTGGCTCAACAGGTTAAGGATCTGGCACCATCACCAGTAAGGCTTGGGTCACTGCTGTGGTGCAGGTTCGATCCCTGGCCTGGAAACTTCTGCATGCCATGGCGTGGCCAAAAAAGGATTCTTAAAAAAAAAAAAAAAAAAAAAAGATGTGGAAGCAATCTAAGTGTCCATCAACATATGAATGGATAAAGAAGCAGTATAGCCATATACAATGAAATAACACTCAGCCATAAAAAGAATAAAATTCTGCCATTCGCAATGCAGTGGATAGACCAGAGGGTATTAAGTTTAGTGAAATAAGTCAGAGAAAGACAAACACTCTATGTTATCACTTATATGTGGAATCCAAAAAATAAAACTAACGTTATAAATCAACTATACTTCAATAATACTTTTTTAAATTAAAAATAAAAATAAAAAATAAAACAAATATATACATATATGTGTATATACACATATAAAACAAAATAGATGCAGACACAAAGATATAGAGAAAAAACTAGCAGATACCAGTAGCGAGAGAGAAGGGGGAGGGGCAAAATAGGGTTATGGAACTAAGAGATACAAAATGTTTTATAAAGTAAATAAGAGGGAGTTCCTGTCATGGAGCAGCGGAAATGAATCCAACTAGGAACCATGAGGTTGCGATTTGATACCTGGCCTTGCTCAGTGAGTTGAGGATCCAGCATTGCTGTGGCTGTGGTATAGGCCAGCAGCTACAGCTCCGATTGGACCCCTACCCTGGGAACCTCCATATGCCACAGGTGTGGCCCTAAAAAGCCAAAAGAAAGAAAGAAAGAAAGAAAGAAAGAAAGAAAGAAAGAAAGAAAGAAAGAAAGAAAGAAAGAAAGAAAGAAAGAAAGAAGAAAGAAAGAAAGAAAGAAAGAAAGAAAGAAAGAAAGAAAGAAAGAAAGAAAGAAAGAAGAAAGAAAGAAAGAAAGAAAGAAAGAAAGAAAGAAAGAAAGAAAGAAAGAAAGAAAGAAAGAAAGAAAGAAAGAAAGAAAGAAAGAAAGAAAGAAAGAAAGAAAGAAAGAAAGAAAGAAAGAAAGAATCAGGGCAAATCTGCTCTTAGCCTCTAGTTAGTCTAGTGGCTAGTTTTCAAACAGACTTCCCAGGTTCAATCCCTGAGCAGAAAAGTATGATCTCACTCCAAGCTATGACTTACTGCTGTCTCTCCAAGATCAGTGCAAAACTAGAATTTGATTTTCTCTCTGTTAAGAGGACTTTGGTTCTGATCAAAGCCCAGAATACACAGCTACCACCCCACACCCCATGTTCATCCCCCACATATATTTCCACCCTTAAAACATCAACACAAGGCTACAGCATAGAGTTGCTTTCTGTAAGAGTTAGGGGAAATGATGGGGGTAACCGCATAGCACAGAACCAGTGGCCACTTAAAGCTGAATGTCAGCCAGCATTGTCCTAAACTCCCACACCACTTCCAGGGAGGAATTTCTACCAGTCATGCAGATCCTCAGGGCCCAGGCCCTCCACCTCCCTTGGCTATCTCTTCTCCTCCGTCTCTTCTCCCCATCTAGGGCTCTCCGAAGCCTGGCTCTGTTTCCTCTACCCAACAGAGAGCACTGAACACTCCCGCTGCTATATTATGCAGAGCAATGCAAAATGTAAAATTTATCAACCAAATATTTCTCATTTACTCATCTGTGGGGCAAGGGCCCCTCCCTACTAACTCAGGCCCTTTTAAGTGTGGGTTTTTTTTAACCCCATTAACCACATCATCCTTATCTACTCAAAACAAACAAACACACACACAAAAAACCAGCAGGAGGAATTCCCTTGCAGTGTAGCAAGAGGGTTGGGGATCTGGCATTGTCACTGCAGCATCTTGGGTCGCTGCTGGAGCATGGGTTCAATCCCTGGCCAGGAGCTTCCACATGCCACAGGCCTAGGGGAAAAAAAAAAAAAACCCAAACAGCAGGAGCTTAGAAATTATAGGGCACTGGGGAGTTCCCATCTTGGCTCAGCAGAAACAAATCTGACTAGTATCCATGAGGATGCAGGTTCAATCACTGGCCTCGCTCTGTGGGTTAAGGATCCAGCGTTGCCATGAGCTGTGGTGTGGGCCACAGGTGGGGCTTAGATCTGGCGTTGCTGTGGCTATGACGTAGGCCAATGGCTACAACTCTGATTCGACCCCTGGCCTGGGAACCTCCATGTGCCACAGGTACAGTCACGGCCCTAAAAAGAAAAACAAAACAAAACAAAACAAAACAAATTATAGGCATTGGGAGGTCCCATTGTGGAGCAGCAGAAACAAATCCGACTAGTATCCATGAGGATGCTGGTTCAATTCCCGGCCTCGCTCAGCAGGTTGGGGATCTGGTGTTGTTATGAGCTGTGTGGTATAGGTCGCAGATGCAGGTTGGAACCCGAGTTGCATTGCTGTGGCTGTGCTATAGGCCGGCAGCTGTAGTTCCTATTCCACCCCTAGCCTGGGAACTTACATATGCAGTGGGTGTGGCCCTAAAAAAAAAAAAAAGAAAAGAAAGAAAGAAAAAAAGAAGAAAGAAAGAAAGAAATTACCGGGCACTAAGGGTATTTTCCTCCCTCTGCTACCAATTTGCACTCTCAGGAGGAATCTCACCACCAACATCTCTGTAAGTAAAAGAGGATCAAAGAAAACCTCCTCCCCTCTGATCCAGAGCAAATTTACAAGAATCCCATAGTTGTGGCCATGGGGGGACGAGTTTCTTCCTCTTGCACATGGAAAAGGCAATAGGTGAAAATGATTTTATTAATAATAAAGTAGCTAATGTTTTTTAAACTAAGTGCTTTAGATAGATTCTGGCACATAGGAGTTCACAATACTCCTATGAACTTTGACCTACAGTCACCCAAGCCTCCTGCCTGACCAGGAAGCTGAGCAGGTGCAGGCTGTCCAAGGCCTGCCCCATGGAGGAAGCCAAGGCGCTACCCCATGGATGTCTGAAGGAAAATAAGCAAATGCTTCTTCCAATCTTTCTTCTCAACCCTTGGTTATAAGCTACCATCCTGTGCTTTAAGCTGAGTCCCTGTCTCCTCACACCTATGCCTCCCCTCTCCTCACCTGTTCAGGTAGGTGACGCCTGACTCCTCAGGAGAAAACCAGGGTCATGATGATCAGTTGAACTTGCCTAAGCCATAGGGCCTAGTCATTCAATGACACACTTATCTAGGTGTTGTTGTGAAGTTTCTTTGAAATTGTGGTTAACATCCACAATTAGCTGACTTAAGTAAAGTTGGTCATTCTGAGGATAAGGTGTGTGGGCCTCCTCCAGTCAGGTGAAAGCTCTCAAGAACAAAACTGGGGTTCCCTGGGGAAGAACAATCTTCCACCTGAAGACTGCAGCATCTGCTCCTGCCTGGGAACTTCCAGCCTGCTGGCCAGCCTCACCGATTGCAGACCTGACAGCCCCCACAACAGCATAAATCAATACCGTGAAATAAATCTCTTTATACAGTTAACCCTTGGGCGATGAGGGGGTTAGGGACATGTACCCTCCATGCAATTGAAAATCCAAGTATATCTTTTGTGTGTGTGTGCGTAGTTTTAGGGCCACACCCATGGCATATGGAAGTTCCCAGGCTAGGAGTCTAATCAGAGCTGTAGCTCTGGCCTACACCATAGCCACAGCAACACAGGGTCAGAGCCGTGTCTGTGACCCAACCCCTACAGCTGACACCAGATACTTAACCCACTGAACAAGGCCAGGGATTGAACTTGCGTCCTCATGGATACTAGTCAGGTTCGTTACCTCTAAGCCATGATGGGAACTCCTGAAAATCCAAGTATATCTTATAATCGGCTCTTCCTATATGTGGTTGCTTTGTACCACATATGAGATCACATATCCTCAATCAACCGTGTATTGTATACAACTGTAGTATCTGCTATTGAAAAACTCCACATATAACTGGACCCAAGCAGAGTTCAAAGGTCAAATATATATATGTACATATACATGTGCATGCACACACACATGCACACACACACACCCTCGTGGTTCTGTTTTCTCTGGAGAACCATGCACTCACTGCTGTATGAACTCAGCTAGCTAATGAGGTTTGTTCGAGAATTAATTGGAGCTCTTCACCTGCAACCAGGCAGATCAGTGACAGGAGCTGCCAGCCGCTGGGCTAGTTGTTTCAAGTATCACGACTCAGTAGTAGACAGGCTTCATTAATAGGGTAGCTAGACGCAGAAGTACCAACCTAGATGCAGTCATCATCCGTGAAGTTTCATTGTTATCTGTGACATTTTTCTCTTCAAACTGCTTGAAATCCTCTTACAATGAGGTCTCAATGATCCAATCAGACAGCTCGGAGACAGCCCATGATTGGGAAAGAAGCAGTAGTCACTCATGTTAACGTGGAAGGGGATTTTTGGAATTATGTGGGTGACTCAGCCTGGTTTAATTTTTTTTCTGATTCATGATTCTTTGACATTAATTTTCAGACCACAAATGTATCGTTGAGTGTATCATACACCTCAGCTTATGACACGCTAAATAATTCATATTTCAACATGATTCAAGAACCTAGAGTCTGTCATCATGAAAAAGGAAACATTTGCAATAAAAAGAACTGCAGTTGAAGAGTCCTCCTCATCTTCTTTTTTAAATTGAAATATACTTGATTTTCAATGTAGTGCTATGACAAATATATATATTCAAATATATAATTTTTTTCAGATTCTTTTCCCTTATAAATTACTACAAAATATTGAGTATAGTTCCCTGTGCTATACAGAAGTTCCTTGTTTCTCTATTTTATATACAGTAGTGTATGTAGGTAATTCCATCCTCCTAATTTATCTCTCCCCTTTGGTAACATAAGTTTGTTTTCTATGTCTGTGGATCTATTTCTGTTTTGTAAAAAAATTCCTTGTTATTTTTTTAGATTCCACATACAAGTGATATCATATGAAATGAGTCTTTCTCTATCAGGCTTCCTTCATTTAGTGTGATAATCTCCAGGTCCATCCATGTTGCTGCAAATGGCATTATTTCATTCTTTTTATGGATCACATTCAATTGTATCTATATACCACATCTTCTCTATCCATTCCTCTGTTGATGTCCATCCATGTCTTGCCTATTGTCAATAATGCTGCAATGAATACTGGGGTGCATGTATCATGTCAAATTATGGTTTTCTCTGGATAGATGCCCAGGAGTGGAACTGCAGGATCATATTGTAGCTCATTTTTAGTTTTTTTAAGGAAACTCCATACTGTTCTCCATGGTCGCTGTACAAATTTACAATCCCACCAGTAGTGTATGTAGGAGGGTTCCCTTGTCTGCACACCCTCTCTAGCATTTATCATTTGTAGACTTTTTTATTTTTTAAAGGTTTATTGAAGTATAGTTGATTTACAAGTTTGTAATAATTTCTGTTCTACAACAAAGTGATTCATTTATACATGTGCACACATTCATTCTATTTCAGATTCTTTTCCTCTCACATAGATTATCACAGAATATTGGGTAGAGTTCTCCGTGCTATACAGCAGGTGCCCATTGGCCAATCATTCCATATACCTCTGTGTGCATTATTTATAGACTTTTTGTTGAGTGCAATTCTGACTGGTCTGATGTTGATACCTCATTGTGGTTTTGATTTGCATTTCTCTAATAATTAGTGATGTTGAACATTTTTTCATGTACTTGTTGGCCATCTGAATGTCTTCTTTGGCAAAATATCTATTTAGGTCTTCTGCACATTTTTGGACTTTGGTTGTTTGGGTTTGTTTGGGGTTTTTTTTTTAATATGGAGATGTTTATATATTTTGGAGATTAGTCCCTTGCTGGTTACATCATTTTCAAATATTTTCTCCCTTCCTGAGGATTCTCATTTCACTTTGTTTATGGTTTCCTTTGCCATGCAACAGCTTTTAAGTTGAATTAGGTCCAATTTCTTAAATTTGTTTTTATTTCCATTACTATAGGAGATGGATCCAAAAAGATATTTCTACAATTTACATTTTCAAAGAATATTCTGCCTATGTTTTCCTCTAGGAGTTTTATAGTATCTGGTCTTACATTTGGATTTTTAATCCATTTTGAGTTTATTTTATATTTGGTGTTAGAGGATGTTCATTCTTTTACATGTAGCTGTCCATTTTCCCAGTCTCACTTATTGAAGAAACTGTCTATTCTCTATTGTATATTCTTGCTTCCTTTGTTGTAGACTGATTGACCATAGGAGCATGGGTTTATTTCTGGGCTGTCTATTCTGTTCCATGATCCATATTTCTGTTTTTGTGCCAGTACCACGCTATTTTGATGATGGTAGCTTTGTAGTAAAGTCTGAACTCAGGGAGCCTTTTTATTTCTCAAGATTGCTTTGGCTAATCAGGTTTTTTTGTTTGTTTTCGTACTAATTTTAAGAAGTTTTGTTTGAGTTCTGTGAAAAATGCCATTGGTAATTTGAGAAGGATTGCATTGAATCTGTAGATTGCCTTGGGTAGTACAATCATTTTAAAAATACTGATTCTTTCAATGGAAAAAACATAATGTATCTTTCCATCTGTTTGTGTCATCTTCAATTTCCTTCATCAGTGTCTTAATAGTTTTCAGAGTATAGTCTTTTGCCTCCTTTGGTAGGTTTAATCCTAGGCATTTTATTCTTTTTGATATGATGGCATATGGGATAATTTCTCTTTCTGATATTTTATTGTTAGTGTAGAGAAATGCAAGGGATTTCTGTGTATTAATTTTGAATCCTGCAACTTGACCAAATTCGCTGAAGAGGTCTAGTAGTTTTCTGCTGGCATCTTTAGAATTTACTATATATAGTATCATGTCATCTGCAAACAGTGACAATTTTACTACTTGTTTTCCAATTTGGATTCCTTTTATTTATTTATTTTTCATCTCTGATTGCTGTTTCTAGGACTTCCAAAACTATGTGAATCAAAGTGGCAAGAGTGGGAATCCTTGTCTTGTTCCTAATCTTGAGGAAATGCTTTCAGCTTTTTACCTTTGAGCATGATGTTAGCTGTGGGTCTGTCATATATGGCTTTTATTATGTTGAGGTATTTTTCCTCTATGCCCACTTTCTGGAGAGTTTTTTTTAATCATAAATGGATGTTGAATATTATCAAAAGCTTTTTCTGCATCTATTGAGATGACCTTGTTCTTTGATTTGTTAATATGGTATATTTCATTGATTGATTTGCAGAGATTGGAAAAACCCTTTCATCCTTGGGATAAATCCCATTTGCTCATGGTGTATGATCCTTTTACTGTATTGGATCCAGTTTGCTAGTATTTTGCTGAGGATTTTTGCAGTTATGTTTATCGGTGATATTGGCCAGCAATTTTCTTTTTTTTTAGTGGTACCCTTGTCTGGTTTTGGTATCAGGGTTATGGTGGCCTCATAGAATGAGTTCAGAACTGTTCCTCCCTCTGCAATTTTTGGAGTTATTTCAGAAGAATAGATGTTAACTCTTCTCTAGATGTTACATAGAATTTACCTATGAAACCACCTGGTAGTGGACTTTTGTTTGTTGGGAGATTTTTAATCACAGATTTAACTTCAGTACAGATAACTGGTCTGTTCATGTTTTCTATTTCTTCCTGGATCAGTCTTGGGAGAGTGTATCTTTCTAAGAATTTGTCCATTTCTTCTAGATAGTCCCATTGACCTCGTTTTTGTCTGAGTTTACATAAAATTATGAAATTGACTTGTTTTGTTTCATATCACCCTAATACAGAGTAGCCTTGTCTGATGTTGGTGTTCTATAGATTATGTCCAACAGGTTAACATGGCCCAGCCATGAGTTCCCCAGCCACCTATTAGCAACACCAAGAGTAATAGTGCCAGTTTCTGGAGGTCAAGGGATGCTTTCTGAAAGAAGATGAGCATCTTAAAAAATCTTGAATCCTTTAACTGCTGAGTCTTTTGTCTTTGGGATCGCAAAATACCAAAAGTGTGAGAGGAAGAGAGATATATCTGTACAAGGTGAAGAGAACCAAGTGGATGGCCTCTACTGTCTCTAAGACGCACATATGTCATGTGTCAGGGGCATCCTGCCTGGGATACAGATAGTAAAATTGATTACATAATAATAATATTAATATAATTTTTTCTTTTTATAGCTGAACCTGCAGCATAGAGAAGTTCCCAGGGGTCAGATCAGAGCTGCAGCTAGAGCCTATGCCACAACCACAGTGACACCAGGTCCAAGGTGAATCTGTGACCTATGCTTCAGCTTGCAGCAACACCAGATCCTTAACCCACTGAACAAGGCCAGGGCTTGAACTCGCATCCCCACAGAGACTATGACATATTCTTAACCCTCTGAGCCATAATGGGAACTCCCCTTTTTTCAAATGGTGTCATTGTGTCATTGCCTGAGAACAATCACCCTGCAGAAACTGAAGCTCTGGAGAATAAATATCTAATATGACTCTTCAGAGAAAAATCCCCACATGCCAAGGCATTCAGTTCAGTAAAGATGCCCCCAAGTGGTCATAATTTTGATGAATATATTTTTTCACAGAGAGAATGCTAAGTAAGAAGTGTGGCTATTGTGTAGTTGCAGGTATGCAAATGTGTGTTACATAAACAAGGTAGGATGAGCAAAGAGAAAGAAGAAAGGTAGAGGAAAATATTTTTAAGAGAGAAAAATAATTGGTGAAAAGAGAGCAAATAAGAAATGTCTCTTTGCAGAGGTGCCAGGTTTCCCTGAGTGTGTGGTAACTTGGCATGCCCCTTCTCTGGCTGCCAAAAGCTTGGCTCCCTTCATTCCTCACCCTTCTGCCTACAGCTATCTCTCAGAGTCACGGTTCCCAAATGCCATAATTATTCCTGAGCAAGGAGAAGAAATGAAAAATAATTGTTTATGGAGTTCCTGTCGTGGCTCAGTGGTTAACGAATCTGACTAGGAACCATGAGGTTGCGGGTTCGATCCCTGGCCTTGCTCAGTGGGTTAAGGATCCAGCATTGCCGTGAGCTGTGGTGTAGGTTGCAGACATGGCTCAGATCCCACGTTGCTGTGGCTCTGGTGTGGGCCGGCAGCTACAGCATTGATTGGACCCCTAGCCTGGGAACCTCCATATGCCGCCGGAGTGGCCCAAGAAACGGCAAAAAGACAAAAAAATAAAAATAAAAATAAAAAATAATTGTTTAGCTTTTTTTTTTAGGGCTACACCCATGGCATATGGAAGTTACCATGCTAGGGGTCAAATCAGAGCTTCAGCTGCAGGCCTACACCACAGCTACAGCAATGCACAATCCTAACTGTGTCTGTGACTTACACCAAAGCTCACGGCAATGACGGATGCTTAACCCACTGAGTAGGGCCAGGGATCAAACCCATATCCTCATGAATAATAGTCAGATTCATTTCTGCTGAGCCACAATGGGAACTCCTGAAAAATAGATTTTTAAAAGCAGTTGTTTGTCCTAAAGTTACATTTATTGAATTTTTAGCTGTCCTTATTTGGAGACTGAGTCCTTTTCTATTAATTTTTAAATAAAATTACTTCAGGGTGGTAGAAGTTTAGGGTTTTTTGTTTTGTTTTGTTTTTTAAATGGTCTACTTTAAGAAAATAAAATGCTGACCCATGGATCAGTTCTTAGATTATTTGTAGGGGTGGGAGGGGTAAGGTCTGTCAAATCCAAAAGGATGAAATTACTATTTTAAGGAACAGAATTCTTCTTTTTAAAGGCTTATACCACTTATATATAGATAATAGTATCAGAAGGAATCTACAAGAATTTAAAAGAATTACAATAAAATTATCAAATAATTTTCTAATCCATATTTTTTATTTTAAAAATAATTTTCCTTTTTTTTTCTTTTTTAGGGTCTTACCCACGGCATATGGAAATTCCTGGGCTATGGGTTGAATCAGAGCTGCAGCTTCAGGCCTACACCACAGCCAGAGCAACACCAGATCTGAGCCTCATCTGCAAACTACACCCAGCTTACAGCAATGCCAGATCCTTAACCCACTGAAAGAGGGTTCTTAACCCCCTGCGCCACAACAGGAACTCCTAATTTTACTTTTTAAAATAAAAATACATGTGTATTATAGGAAATTAAAAGCACATAAATACATTAAGAAAAAAAATTAAAGCATCCATAAGCCCAACATTTAGCAATACACCCTGGTGACATTCCTCGATTTTTTAAATGGTTAATATATAGAGACTATAAAAAGATGACAAAATTTCATGGTACTGATTCAAGACATAAATAGACAGCCATATTCTAGAACACAGAATAGCATAAATGTAGTAAATGAAGCATCAAAATTAATAAGAAAGAGATGAATTATTTAGTACCCAAAGTTGAGAAGATTGGTTATTTTTTTTTCTTTTTGTCTTTTTAGGGCCACACCATAGCAAGGCGGTATCCAAGCCATGTCTGTGACCTTCCCCACAGTTCATGGCAACACTGAATCTTTAACCCATTGATCGAGGCCAGGAATTGAACCTGCGTCCTCATGGATACTACTTGGATTCGTTGCTGCTGAGACACAACAGGAACGCTGAAGACTGGTTATTTTCAAAAGCAATAAACATAGAAACTCACTTAAAAGTACATGTAACTTCTTTAAAATTTTTTATTTTAGTTTATTTACAGTGTTCAGTCAATTTCTGCTGTACAGCAAAGTGAACCAGTTATACATATGTAGATATGCATTCTTTTCCCATATTATCTTCTATCATATTCCATCACAAGTGATTGGATATAGTTCCTTGTGCTATACAGCAGGATCTCAATGCTTATCCACTCCTAATTCAATAGTTTGCATCTACTAACCCCAAACCCCCAGTCCATCCCACTCCCTTCCCCTCTCCCTTGGCTTGGATGCGGTCTTGCTCTGGCTGTGGCGTAGGCCAGCAGCAATAGCTCCAGTTTGACCCTTAGCCTGGGAACTGGGAACTTCCGTATGGTGCAGGTGTGGCCCTAAAAAGACAAAAAGAAAAAAGAAAATAACCAATCTTCTCAACTTTGGGTACTAAATAATTCATCTCTTTCTTATTAATTTTGATGCTTCATTTACTACATTTATGCTATTCTGTGTTCTAGAATATGGCTGTCTATTTATGTCTTGAATCAGTACCATGAAATTTTGTCATCTTTTTATAGTCTTTATATATTATATTCACCTTCGGTAAGGTAAGTCCTTCCCATATATCTTCCTTTCTAAATATTTTTCTGTATTTATTTATTTAATTTTTACAGCTGTATTTTTTTCTCATTGTAAAAGTAATGTATGGATTTTTGAACTAAAAATGGAATATGAAACTAGAATAGTAATATATGTATTTTTAGTACAAAATACAATCTGAAATAGGAGTTTTTCAGGTAACTTTTGTAATTATTGTGTTGAATTCCTTTTAATTTCCTACCAGTATGCTAATTAGGTATATATTATACCCATAGGTTAATTTGAAAAATTGCCTCTTCACCACCTTGAAAATGATCCTCATTTGCTCTTTTATGTTCCTCTAGAACATTTTTTGGTTTTCTTCATAGAGATCCAGTACATTCATTATTAATTTCATTTCTACTTTTATATTTTATGGTACTTAAATATGATACTGTTCCTATTCTATTTTTAACCAGTGTTGCTGATATGTTATAGTTGGTCATACAGTTTTTCAATTGATTTTCTTAAATTTTCTAGAGAAACAATCATATCATCTAAAAATGATGATTTAGGAATTTTCTTGTGGTTCAGTAGGTCAAGGATCTGCCATTGTCACAACTGTGGCTTGGGTTGCTGCTATCCCGCAGGTTCCATCCCAGACCTGGGAACTTCCACATGACGTGGGTACAGCTAAAAAAAAAAATTTTTTTCACAATTTAAAAATAAATATATAAAAAGAATGACTTATTTTGTAAATAAATGCATAGCTCTTCTTTTTGGTCTTTTTTTTAGTTCTTGCCTCGTTGCATCCCCTACAACAGTGTTGTTCAACCCATGGTCCACAGACCTCTAGTGTCCCATAACTTGGAAAATGCTGGGTACTTTGTTTTCTTCTCATAGGTTCCCAACTTACACTTTGGTGTTGAGGGATGTGAAATGACATATGGTTAAGAAACTTAGTTAAACGTATTTAACCTTGCATTGCTGGTATATCTAGTACCCAGAAAACATCCATTGATATACATCAGGAAAATGGCAGTCCCAGTCTCCAATATCCCCATCCCACATGGGTATGTTCTTATAGCCTTTCCTACGTAGAAATTCTACAGTCATCATTGCTTCTAAAACCTGAATTCATAGATTGAAGTTAGGATGATTCTGGACAACAGATTCTAAACAATGTTGAAAAATGACTATGACTAAAAAAGCATCTTAGAACTATTATATGATGTAACATAATACTTAACTCTCTGTGTTTTCTTTTTCCTTGAATAGACCTCCCAGAAGTTCATATAATTGTTTTTGTTTAGTTTTTGGTTTTTGGTTTTTTTGCTCTTTTTAGGGCCACACCCTCAGCATTTGGAAGTTCTGAGGCTAGGGGTCAAATTGGAGCTGCAGCTGCTGGCCTAAGCCTCGGTCATAGCAACGCAGGATCCAAGCTGCACCTGCAGCTCATGGCAATGCCAGATCCCTAACCCACTGAACGGGGGCCCTGGATACTAGTTGGTTCGTTACCGCTGAACCACAACAGGAACTCCTATGTTTGATTTTTTATTAAGAATCTTCTCTGATTTATCAATTCTGTACTTTCTGTAGGCTTTAGTTCATTAACTTCTGCTTTTATCTTTACTCTGTTTTCCTCTTGCTTTCCTTGAATATACTTTGCCATTATCTTTTCTAATTTCATAATTTAGGTCCTTACTTCATTTATTTTCATCTACATATCAAAATGTATGGGTTTTAGTCAAATGCTAAAATGTTCCTATTGTTAGAGAAAGGATAGAGGGAAAAGATTAACCTATTAAATTTCAGGCTGATTGCTTCTCTTATAGAATGCAATTCATTAATTAAATTTTATATCAGAAAAGGTAATGTCGATGGAAATAAAGAATTTTCAGCTTTGGAAACAACTTTGAAAAATAATGAGGTGTTCAAAATAATAATAATAATAATAATAAAGGAGTTCCCATCATGGTGCATCGGAAATGAATCCAACTAGGAACCGTGAGGTTGCGGGTTTGATCCCTGGCTTCGCTCAGTGGCTTAAGGATCTGGTGTTGCAGTGAGCTGTGGTGTAGGTCGCAGATGCGGCTCAGATCCGGCGTTGCTGTGGTCCAGCTCCAATTAGACCCCTAGCCTGGGAGCCTCCATATGCCGTGGGTGCAACCCTAGAAAAGACAAAAACAAAAACAAAAAAAGAAAGAAAGAAAAATAATGAGGTATGAAGAACCCAAACATGTAGATTCCTTTCAGCTAATGGCAAATCAAAATCATAAAATAGGCAAAAAAGAGCTCAGGTGAAATGAATATACCATCTTCAAGATCTCTTCTGGAAATAAAAATTGGCCCTATATTCAGCCCAAATTTGTCTTATGATTTTAGAGGCTGTCTTCATTTGGGGTCTTTCAGAAGCCAGCCCTGAGGCAAGAATCCCCAGGCAAGTAGTTTGTTTAGGAAGCAATCCCAAGAAACAGCACTATGGGGATGGGAAATGAGCCAAGGAAGGAAGGAAGCCAATGAAAGGAGCATCATCAAGCAAGTTCCCACGATGGTCCACTGGAGCTTGATTCTGCTATGGAACCCTGGAGTTCAGGGTAGAGCATGCATGTCAGGTGAGGAGCTTCAGTCTTTATACATACAGTAGCTCCCATTAGTTGATGGAAGGCTGCTAAACATCCAGGCCACTACTGACCTGCAGCTGGCACAAGAAAAGCCCACAGAAGAGGTTATGTGGATCCTGGCAGTCACAAGTCAGACCAACAAGTGGTAAGTGTGATGGGATATGATGAGGGTGACAGCGAAGGCATGAGGAGTATCCTTACAGCTGCCGCAGGGGCAGTGGATTTCCTTCCCTTCCACCAGCCATAAACATCTCACTCAGGCTTGATACCAGTGTCTTGAGTTACTTATGGACTAATTTGTCTTCTGGGACACATAAAACTTTAAAGGGGATTTCTTTCTAGTCTAGATGAGACTATGACCTACTATAGTCTCGTCATGAGAGAATCACCCTCTGGAAATGCAACCAAGAAAGAGAGAAGCCTGAGCCCATGGATGCTGCCCAGAAGGGGAAAAGCTGCTTGGAAGCCAGGGATGAGGAGGTGCCCTCTTCAGTTAGGGCACAACAGAGATTTCTTTGAGGTTGTTGTTTCAGGGGGTTAAGGGGGACAGAGGAGTAAGAAAGGCAAAGGAGACAAATTGTACCTTCATGACAATTTTGTCATCTTAATAATTGCTTCACTCTTCTAGGGACTCCTACTGTTTCAAGACCCTAAGCCACTGTTAAGAAAAAAAACATACATAAATGCCCATCGAAAGATGAATGGATTAAGAAGATATTGTGTGTGTATATATATATATATATATATATATATATATATATATATACACAATGGAATACTATTCAGCCATAAAAAAGAATGAAATAATGCCATTTGCATCCAGCAACATTGATGTGATTAGAGATTCTCATACTAAGTGAAGTAAGTCAGAAAGAAAAAGACAAATACCATATTATATCACTTATATATGGAATCTAAAATATGGCATAGATGAACCTATCTACAAAGTAGAGACATACTCACAGACATAGAGAATAGGCTTTTGGTTGCCAAGGGGGAGGGGGAGGAAATGGGATGGATAAGGAGTTTGGGATTGGTAGATGCAAACTATTATATTTAGAATGGATAAGCAATAAGGGTCTACTGTATAGCACAGGTAACTATCCAATCTCTTGGGATAGAACATGATGGAAAATAGTATGAGAAAAAGAATATGTGTGTGTGTATATATATGTATATACATATATATACACACACTATACATATATACACACACAGACACACACATGACTGGGTCACCATGCTGTACAGTAGAAATTGACACAACGATGTAAATCAACTATACTCTAATAAAATTAAATTAAAAAAAACCATCATTTCTCCTAGCTCTAGCTCACCTAGATGACCTTAAGCCAATTTCCTCACTTCTAAATAGGGAGGGAAATAAAAACTGCTACACCCAGGGAGTAGTTGTAACAACTGATGAAATGTAGGGAAAGCCTTTTGATTTGTAAGTGTTTGCTAATAAAAGCAAGTTGTTCTCACAAGAATTTGCTCAGCTTAATTAGTGTGGCAATCCGTTTTCCAAAGCACGATGCAAATGCAATATAAATAAAAGGGATTCGACCCTATTTTTCATTGCCAATTTCCCATGAGCTTTCCAGCTAGCTTTTACTCTGATGAATTTACTTTCCAAAGTGTTATTTTGAAAATTGAAATGTGTTCCCCTCAATAACCATGCCCTATGAATAAATGTAGTTCTCTTCCATTCATTAGTTGAGTTTTGTAAGCTGCTTTCTACGGCCACAGTAGAATAGTCACGGATAGTACTGGCCTTTACATATTTTGCTGTGTAGACCTCCAAGGAGATAGCAGCTAGATACTTTTCCTCTGCAGAAAATATTTTACCTAGGTCCTTGTCACCTGTCTGCTTTTTTGATGAGTGGCTTTCTCAACCAAAACCTTCACATACCAATTTGCAATTCTATGTCTTCCTCCTCATTTCTGGTGACAAACAACTGTGTCCCCATATAACTCCTTCCTGATTTCAGCTTGTATGTATGTATGTATTTATTTATTTATTTATTTATTTATTTTTGGCTGCACCCGCGGCTTGCCAAAGTTCTTGGGACAGGGATCAAGCCACGGCTGTAACCAAAGCCACAGAAGAGACAACGCCAGATTCTTAACCTGCTGAACCACAAAGGAACTCCTGATTTCAGCTTGAATTTAGAGGGCACAGGAACACGGTGCAGGCTCAGTTTTTGCACTATTCAGATCTGTTCATATGCCTTGTTTTCTGGCCCTAGAGTCAGCTTGTGATTGTGGAGCCGGGTCACTGCTGCTGCCACCAATGCCACAGATCATGAAATCTCCCCACACAGAACAAATAAAAAGAGATTCTGCCCCAGCAAACCAGCCAGCTGCCTGCAGAGGCCAGGTAGCAGAAGCTAAAAGTATAGTACCCTGGGTGTAACTGATCCCTGGGAAACAAACTGGAGGTTGTAGCTGGGAGAGAATTAATTTTCTCTTTTCCTCCCAGATGAACTTTTTGGAAACTCTGAAGATATCCTGTGAAACCAAGCAATTAGCTGACTCTGAAACCAGCTATGTAACATTTTTTCTCTTTTAAGAAGTGTGGTTAAAAAAAAAATACATAGGAGTTCCTGTCGTAGCTCAGTGGTTTAACAAATCCGACTAGGAACCATGAGGTTGCAGGTTCGATCCCTGGCCTTGCTCAGTGGGTTAAGGATCTGGCGTCGCCGTGAGCTGTGGTGCAGGTCACAAACGCAGCTCGGATCCCGAGTTGCTGTGGCTCTGGTGTAGGCCTGTGGCTACAGCTCCAATTAGACCCCTAGACTGGGAACCTCCATGTGATGTGGGAGAGACCCTCAAAAGGCAAAAAGACCAAAAAAAAAAAAATACATAACATAAAATTTACCATAGCCACTATATTTAATTGTACAGTACAGTAGTGTCAACTATATGCACAACGTACGTTGTGCAACAGAGCTACAGAATTTTTCCAATTTGCAACATTGACACGCCACCCTTTTCCTCTCTCCCCAGTCCCCGGCCACCACTATTCCATTTATCATTTCTAGCAGTGACTACTTTCGATAGCTCATATAAGTGGAATCATGCAGTATTTGCCTGTTTGTGATGTCCAGCAATGCTCAGTATCAATGCTGCAAAGAACAAGAGCTTTATTTGGCATTCTCAGGAACTGCAATTTGAGAGACACAGATTTGGTGAAAACCTAGTGCTCTGGGGAAGACAAAGAATCAGGGGCTTAGGAGTTCCCATTGCAGCTCAGCAGTAAAGAACATGACTAGTATGCATGAGGATGCAGGTTCAATCCCTGACCTCACTCAGTGGGTTAAGGATCCGGCGTTGCCATGAGCTGTGGTGTACGTTGCAGAGGCGGCTCAGATCTGGCATTGCTGTGGCTGTGGCATACACTGGCAGCTGCATCTCTGATTTATCCCCTAGCCTGGGAATCTCTACATGCCATGGGTGCAGCCCTAACAAGACAAAAAAAAAAAAAAAAAAAAAAAGAATCAGGGGCTTATACAGATAAAAGACACAAGGTTGTTAACAGTTCTCTGAAGAGAGCCATGATTGACTCTGAGGCAAGTTAGGAAATATTAGTTCTTAAGGAATCGAGAGTTATTTCAGGGTAAGAGTTTGATAGGGGTCTTGTGTTCCTGGCAGATGTTCTGGATGCCTGCCTGCAATAAGACAATAATTGGTCTAAAGGTTAGATTCTATCCTGAGACTTGCATGGGTCCCACTTCCTCAATGGCCTCCTGGCTTTATTTTAGAAAACCCTCTTAGCCATACTGAATCCATTTTTATTTTCCTTTCACAGTGCCAGGCTTATTTACTCAGCATAATGTCCTTATAATTCATCCATAAGACAGGATTTTCTTCTTTTTAAGGCTGAATAATATTTCATTGTATGTATATATCCCAGTTTCTTTATTCATTCATCTGTTAATGGACATTTGCTTCCACCTCTTGGATATTGTGAATAGTGCTACAGTGAACATGGGCATGAAGATAGCTGTTCAAAACCCTGTTGCGATTCTTGGGGTACACACCCCCATGTCCTTGTAGTTGAGCTGCCTCCTTCCCTTCCCTCCCCTCTTGCCCTCACTCCCAGTTCCCTGGGCTTGACCAGTGGTGGGCAGGTGAATATTCAACAACTGGCTCTCCTAGGGTAGTCCCAAGATAAATATCGGCTGATGGTTTCATTTATAATGAATAATATGAAGGTGAAACTACAAAGACATATCAGAAAGACAAGTCAAGCCCTGATGATATTTCTATTTCCGTGGTGTAAATACTCCCACCAGGGCTGCTTCCAAGCTGCTAACATAATGTTACTGGAAGTGGAGTTGGGAAGAGCTGTGCAGTAACACACCATGATTTGGTATTTCTGCCACATTCAAAGCACAAATAACCTCCAGAGCATAGAAAATAGGAAAATATAAACAAATAATCAAGACGCAATGGTTGGGGTATTCATTACTTTTGCTTTTCATATAATTTCTTTCATTGGAAATTTACATAATTTAAGTTTTAATGATAGCAGCATTTTGCAAAAATCCCTGAAAATTAAACACTGAGCTCTTGCGAGACAGCACAAGGTAGTTCTAAGACAGCACTGGTTTGGAACAAAGTATCAGGCCATAAGCTTTTCCTTCAGGGCTCCTGCTCTCTAGGAAATGTAGACTATGAGAAACCCTCAAAACATGTGTTACAGTGCTTTCCTAATAAATGTTTCTTATTAGTTTTGCCTTTTCGTACCCATTTATCCTTCTCATTAAAAAGAAGAGAGACAAAGAAGGAAAGAGGGAGGGAGAGAAGGCAGCAGTCCATAGCCGCCAAAGACCTGGAGTCCTCCTTAAATAGCTGATTTTGCACAAAGCCCCTGGAACCTTTATAGCATTCCGAGGCAAAGAAAAAGTAAAGGAAAAAGCCCCAATATTGATGAGATTCAATCTCCTTCTCATCCAGCAGTATGCGGACTCAGAGTTGTGTTCACTTTGATGTATATGTACAAGCTTGTGCCTCAGTTCACAGCCCCTCCAAGTCTAACTTCTTTCTGTCTTACTTTTTCTTCCTTCCTTCCTTCCTTCCTTCCTTCCTTCCTTCCTTCCTTCCTTCCTTCCTTCCTCCCTCCCTCCCTCCCTCCCTCTCCCTCTCTCCCTCTCTTCCTTCCTTCCTTCCTTTCTTCCTTCCTTCCTTTTATTTTTATTGGCAGTACCTGTGGCTTGCGGAAGTTCCCAGGACAGCGGTCAAATTGGAGCTGTAGCTAGGGCCTACCCATGGCCATAGCGACGTGGGATCCAAGCAGCCTCTGTGACCCACACCACACCTTATGGCAAGGCCAGATCCTTAACCCACTGAGCAAGGCCAAGGGATCAAACCTGCATCCTCACAGAGACAACCATGGGTCTTTAACCCTCTGAGCCAAGATGGAAACTCCAGGTCTCCCCTGTTTCTGTCACTTAACAACTGCATAACACATGGAAGGAACACCATCAAAAGAGCCTAAAGGAGGCATGCCAAAATACAACTGCCATGCCCCCTCCTACTTCAGAGCTGTTGATCCCAGGAATCCCCTTTCATGGTCAAAGCTTCTCTCCTTGGGGTTCTGTTGACCCCCTGTGACATTTACCTCATTTATAAACAGCACAAGATTCGCCACTCTTACCCATTTGTCATAAAATATTACAGCTGAGGAGTACATTCCATAAATGCCAAATATTTCATAGGGGAAAAATAAAAGTAAATTCTATTCTTACAAGCATTCTAAGTCACAGGCCCTATTTTCTCCGTAAATACGGAAATGTAAGGTGTTAAGAACGGCTAAAGTACTATCCAGAAGAAGCAGGAGAATCTTGGCCAAGGGAAATTGTCTGAGTGATTACAAGTCACCTCAATCACATCTAAGTACCCCCATTTTAAGTCCTTCCCAAACATGTCTTTTGCCCATTTTATATTGGGGATAATTATCTTTTCCTTCCGAAGAAATTAAGATATAATAAAAGCTAACTTGTTTTCTAACATTTGCTGTAAATGCTGTTTTGTTGTTGTTGTTGTTGTTGTTTTGTCTTTTTGTCTTTTTTCCTTTTCTAGGGCCGCTCCCGTGGCATATGGAGGTTCCCAGGCTAGGGGTCTAATTGGAGCTGTAGCCGCTGGCCTATGCCACAGCCACAGAGACCTCAGATCCAAGCCACGTCTGCAGCCTACACCACAGCTCACAGCAACGTGGGATCATTAACCCCCTGAGCAAGGCCAGGGATTGAACCCGCAACCTCATGGTTCCTAGTCGGATTCGTTAACCACTGAGCCACGACGGGAACTCCATAAATGCGTTTTTAATTTCATTTGGCTTGCAATTCATTCATAAACATGCATGTAGCCACATCTACAAATATTTTGTAACTAATTTTCTTAAGGAACCACTCTTTTCCCATTATTTCCTTCAGTCATGCCCCTTTCCGTTTTTTAACTGTGTCTTGGCAGTGGTTGGACTTCTCTGCCTGTTGGCTCTTACTATTTCTCTGGCTAACTATGGCCATATAAGGCTTTTGAGCAGCAGATGGTTCATTGTCAGTGCCAACACTGGGTGCATGTGTGCAGGTTCTCCAGAGAGCCCAGAAGGACAATCACCACTTGGTACCCTGGTGAGGGGGGTCTGGCTCCACTTGATCTCTTCCTTCCTGTTGCCACAGTGGTATATACCATGGCATCTTACTACTGAAACACCTGTGTGAGCAGTATCTTGGGTACAGTACTTGCTAAATAATGCAAGCCTAGGTAATGTTGGTGAGGTTGAGCTGACCAATGGAATACTCACAAACCTTTCCTATGGTGATTTCAAAATATGTTCATAAACCTTTGGTACTCCCTTGATAAAGCAGAACCTAATTCTGCTCCCCTTGAACATGAAATTGACTTAGTGACTCACTTCGAACTAATAGAATTAAACAGAAGGGATATGTCATTTCTGAGATTAGGTCATAAAAGATACTGTGGCTTTCATCTGGTCAATCCCTTGGGTTGCTCCTTCTGGGGGAATATAGTTGCCATATTGTGAGGACACTCAAGCAGCCCATGGGGAGGCTCATATGGCAAAGAACTGAATCCCCCTACCAACAGCCAGAGAGGAGCTGAGGCCTTTTGCCAACAGCTATGTGAGTGAGCCATCTTGAAGGCCAATCCTCCAGCTCCAGCCAAGCCTTCAGAAGACTGCAACCCCACCAAAATCCTGACTGCAACTGTATGAGAGATCCTAAGCCAAAATCATCTGGTTAAGCTGCCTCTAAATTTCTGACTAAATTAAATTTGTTGATGTTGTAATTAGGATGCATCTATATCCACAAACAGCTGCCGCTTCTTTTGCAAATCCCATGCAGCCCACATGCTCTGCAAACTTCCTACTCATCAGTGTCCAGACTCCCACTACTTTCCCTTGCCATTACCTGCTGATTGCCTACTCCCACCACTGCATTCTAGAGGTATTCTATTGCTCACCTAGCGACTCCAGACCAGCTTCAGACTAAGACAAATCAGCAAACCTTTATACCATCAGTTGGGTTGAATCACACCTTCTTCAATGAGGTCTGAAATCCTTCCAAGTTATCCTTTTTCCTGAACTATCCCTCAGCCTTAAGTTACCATATAATTTCCTTATAGTGACCCTTTTATCATAGTTGGTAATTCTTATATTAAACTCCTTCTATTTAACCTACTGTATAGTTTATATTACCTGATTTGACCCAGACTGCTACAACCAAGAAGAAATTTACGAGCATCTCTTCCTTGGAGCTGGAGACATCTGGAGACTCAAGTCACCCCTGAGGAAAATCCAGTTCTACCTGCAGCAGTGGGTCCTCAAGTCACCCTTCCCAGTCTGTACCTACTGCTTCTGCCGTCTTACTACCCTCCCAGATAGCTGCAGCCTGAAGGTGGATGAATATTGGCCTAGTGTCCTATTCTTGAGTCCACACCATTTCTTCACCATCTTCATACAAAACCCCTGCATCCCATAATACTTACAGCATCTTCCTTTGGGTGAGAGGCAATGAGGTGATCTTCTCACATCTGCTAATCTGGCTGATTAGCCTGGTTCTTTCTTGTCATCTCTGCCTATATCCCTTCTTTGGCCTTTGGCTCATAACGTTCCCCACACCCTGGTACAGAACAGTGCTTAGGAGTGTGGGCTCTACCAGCCAGTACGCGGCTCAAGCACCACCTCAGTGACTGCCTCTGTGACTAGACGGGCTACTTCACCACTCTCTGCTTAATGTCTTCACCCATACAATGAAGATGAAATAGTAGGACCTATGTCATAAAAGTGGTAGAGGTTAAATGAGTTAATGCATGTGAAATGCTTAGAAGATTTCTTAAACCAGAGTGCCTAATAAATTTAGCTAATATTATTATTCATTTTATGGTAATCTTCCTGGAAGTTTTTATCTTCCATATAGATGAACCATCCCACACATTAACCTTATAGTTAGACTACCTTGGGTAGTCTGGTCCTGGCCTTAACTTGGGGGCATAGGTCAGAAGCAAGTAATTTCCTGAGTGTGCCAAAGGAAAAGCACTACATGCAATGGCCCAAGGAGGGGTGACACTTTTGTTGGGACCCAGGTCAACAGAGGTAATTATAGGTATGAATCTTGCCGGCCAGCACTCTGAGCCACCCATCCCTGCCTCAGACAAGCCTTACAAGCACTCTGTCCCTTCTGAAGTCCCATGGGAGACCCAGAACCTCCTCTCCTGTTTCTGCGATGCATAGGTGTCCTCCAGTCTCCTCAATTCTATAGTTGCAAGAGGAAGGTTTGGGGTTGAGGCATTTCCCATACAAGTTGCCTCCCCGTCTCTTTCTAGGTTAGAGCAACTCTGCCTGTTGGTTAAGTCTGCAGATGGCACACAGCTCCCAGCTGGTGAACACTCCAGTAGGACTGGGAAGAGAAAATTAATCAATTGGGATGGAGTGATTGGCATTTAAATAGGATAATTTGCTTTAAAGGATCCAAGTCACCATAATGGAATCATTCTCTTCCTTGTGGTGAAAGCCAAAACAACAGAGATTTTCTCGGTTATCTCTAGTCCTCGGGGGACTTCTTTCTGGAAGGCAGAGGCTTAGGGTGGCTGTTTGTAGAGTAAATCCTCTTTGTGGGGGAATTCTGGGGTTATGGTGAGGGCATGTTTGTCAAGTGAAGTATTTTTTTTTTTCCCACTGTACAGCAAGGGGGTCAGGTTATCCTTACATGTATACATTACAATTACATTTTTCCCCCAGCCTTTCTTCTGTTGCAACATGAGTATCTAGACAAAGTTCTCAATGCTATTCAGCAGGATCTCCTTGAAACTCTATTCTAAGTTGTGTCTGATAACCCCAAGCTCCCGATCCCTCCCACTCCCTCCCCCTCCCCCTCCCATCAGGCAGCCACAAGTCTCTTCTCCAAGTCCATGATTTTCTTTTCTAAGGAAATGTTCATTTGTGCTGGATATTAGATTCCAGTTATAAGTGATATCATATGGTATTTGTCTTTGTCTTTCTGGCTCATTTCACTCAGTATGAGATTCTCTAGCTCCATCCATGTTGCTGCAAATGGCATGATGTCATTCTTTTTTATGGCTGAGTAGTATTCCATTGTGTATATATACCACACCTTCCGAATCCAATCATCTGTCGATGGACATTTGGGTTGTTTCCATGTCTTGGCTATTGTGAATAGTGCTGCAATGAACATGAGGGTGCACGTGTCTCTTTTAAGTAGAGTTTTGTCCGGATAGATGCCCAAGAGTGGGATTGCGGGGTCATATGGAAGTTCTATGTATAGATTTCTAAGGTATCTCCAAACTGTTCTCCATAGTGGCTGTACCAGTTTACATTCCCACCAACAGTGCAAGAGGGTTCCCTTTTCTCCACAGCCCCTCCAGCACTTGTTATTTGTGGATTTATTAATGATGGCCATTCTGACTGGTGTGAGGTGGTATCTCATGGTAGTTTTGATTTTCATTTCTCTTATAATCAGCGATGTTGAGCATTTTTTCATGTGTTTGTTGGCCATCTGTATATCTTCTTTGGAGAACAGTCTATTCAGGTCTTTTGCCCATTTTTCCATTGATTGATTGGTTTTTTTGCTGTTGGGTTGTATAAGTTGTTCATATATTCTAGAGATTAAGCCCTTGTCAGTTGCATCATTTGAAACTGTTTTCTCCCATTCTGTAAGTTGTCTTAAGTGAAGTATTTATTCATTAAACATTCCGACTGGGTCCCAGACTCTGTGCAAGTATATCAGTTCAAGCATATTTAGCTGCAAGTAACAAAATCCCTGGCTGATGGGGGCTTAAATGATAAAGACATGTAATTATCTCACAGGACCAGAAGTCTGGACTCAGACAGTGCCAGGACTGGTGCAGAGGCTCACTACACCAGCAAAAGTGCAGGCTCTTCCCATCTCTTTCCTCTGCTACCCTCAGGGGGTCAGCTATATCACCCCTCATGGTTTCAAGATGGTTTCCACAGCTCCGAGTATCATAGACTTGTATATGATGCTATACGATATATGTGATGCTATGGACTGAGTATTTGTGTTGATCCAAAATTTACATGTTGAAGCTGAATCCCCAATATGATGGTGTTTGGAGGTGGGGAAGTAATTAGATCATGAATGGGATTAGTGCCTAATAAGAAATGACATCAGAGAAATGATCTTTCTCTCCCTCCCATCTACAAATCAGGAAGAACTGAACTGGCCAGCACTAGATCTTGGACCTCCCGCCTTCAGAACTATAAGAAGTAAATATTTGTTGTTGAAGTCACCCAGTTACGGCATATTTGTTGTGGTAGCCTGAGCAGAGTAAGACATGTGATAACACACTAAGGAGGAAGGAAAGGATCAGAGGCAAGCAACATTTTGCCCCTCATGGGATTGTTGTATTCACTAAGTGAGGAGATCTTCCCAGAAGATCAGAACTAGGTCACATGGTCATCTGCAGACCAATCACCAGCAAAGGAAAAAAATGGGATTACCTCATTGGCTTGGACAGCCATGATTTGTCCCTTGGGGGCAGCAGAGTACTCTGGAAACAAAACTGAAATTGAATCACTAAGGAAGAAGTGAAGCAACTGGTGGTAGACTACCCACGCTGTATGCCACATCCAGGCATGAGCAACATAGGGATAAACACGATAGACACATTTCTGCCTTTAGAGTTAAGTGATGAAGACAACGAAGACAGACAGGAAACAGCCATTATTTATACAACCTCAAATTTTATTAATTGCTACGAACGAAAACTGGGCTTTTTTGAGACAAAACCTCAGTGACATTAGAAGGTAAGATAATTCCCATTGTCCATTATGTCTTTCATTGTATGTGCATCTGTAGATGGATTCCCAAGCCACCTGTTTCAGACCAGGTCCTCTGGTTTGCATCCAGTGTGGTAGGCAGAATAACGCCCCCTACTAAAGGTGTCCAAGCTGTCTGGTCCTTAGAGCCTACGAAGTGTTATTTTAGTTGACAAAAAGGACTTTGCAGACATGATGAAGTCAAGGATCTTGAGATGGGGAGATTATCTGACATTATCCAGATGGATCTGATATAATTATAAAGGTCCTTAGAAGAGGAAGGCCAGAGGGTCAAAAGCAGAGAAGGAGATAGGATGCTAAAAGCAGAGGGCAGAATGGTTTGGCTAGGATCTGAGGAAAGTGGGCAACCTCTAGAAGTTAGAAAAGGCTGCAGGAGTTCCCCTTGTGGCTAAGTGGTTGATGAATCCAACTAGGGGTTGCGGGTTCAATCCCTGGCCTTGCTCAGTGGGTTAAGGATCTGGCGTGGCTGTGAGCTGTGGTGTGGGTTGCAGACGAGGCTCAGATCCCACATTGCTGTGTCTCTGGCGTGGGCCGGTGGCTACAGCTCTGATTGGACCTCTAGCCTGGGAACCTCCATGTGCCGCAGGAGCGGCCCTAGAGCAGGCAAAAAGACAAAAAAAAGAAAAAAAGAAAAAAAAAGAAAAAGAAAAGGCTACAGACTGGGGACCTCCAGAAGGACCACTGTCCTGCTGATACTTTGATTTTAGCCCCTTAAGGATTCATTTCAGACTTCCGACCTCCAGAACTGTAAGATAATAAGTTGGTGCTATTTTAAGTTTAATAACTTTGCAGTAGTTTGTTATAGCAGCAGTAGGAAACTCATAGAACAAATTAGTCCCAGTTCAAACTCTTCACATCTGAGTGTACCTACAAATAGTTAGCAGATGAAAGCCAGAGAGAGCGCATCGCCCAGGTGCTTAGAGGAAGGAGGTCACTGTTAATCATTCTGAACAGCTTTCATCCAGGTGTAGACAGCATAAAAGGCTTTTCTGTAATATTTTAATTAATCCTTTCTCTTCCTCTCTCTAAAGAGACAAAAAGTGAGGCTTATAACTTTCCAAGTATTTTCTGGAATACGATTTCAGGAGTTATACTTTTCTCTCTAAGCTAAACTTCCCAAGGGCTCGTCATCAACTCTACATAATAGAGAACTTGATTTATGATCATAGATTTTCTCTTAGAGAAACATGAAAACAGCTAACAGTATTTTTCCAGCAATTCCCTGGATCTGATGCTGGTGCTGGACATAATCTGTCTCTGGAGGAGGATTCTGACCCGCAGGATCCTATGAATCACGAGTGTAAGTAAATTTTGAGCCTTCCCTTGAGAACTGTCATGATCAAAGATCAAGAGGTGGGTGCTGAGGAGATCTTTGTAGAACTCGGGAAGAAAATCCAATGAGAAAAAGGCAGCCAACATCATTTGCGAGAGAAACAGTTATTAGAACACAGGCCTTTAAAGATGGTAGAATAAGAAAACGGGAATATCTAAATAAAAATGTAGGCATTCCCATGGTGGCTTAGTGGTTAATGGATCCAACTAGGAACCATGAGGTTGCAGGTTTGATCCCTGGCCTTGCTCAGTGGGTTAAGGATCTGGCATTGCAGTGAGCTGTGGTGTAGGATGCAGACATGGCTTGGATCCTGCGTTGCTGTGGCTCTGGCGTAGGCTGGCGGCTACAGCTCCAATTAGACCCCTAGCCTGGGAACCTCCATATGCCACGGGTGTGGCCCTGGAAAAGACAAAAAAAAACAAAAAAAAAATTTTTTAATAAAATAAAAATGTAAAAACTGCTAATATAAAGAACTAAAAAACAAACAAACAAACAAACCCAATGAACAAACAAACACTCTATGGGTCTGAAAGAGCATGTCATGGAATTTACATAGCAAGCAAAAAAGCCTTTATCTCTCCTCCATCCCTTCCTGCCCAGCCCTGTGCCACTGCCTCGGCATGCTCACTAGACATCTCTTGCCTCAATGATGAAACAGCATTATCACTCATCTTTCTGCCTCATCCCTTTCCAGTCCATTTCCCACACTGCTGCCAAAATGGATTTTTAAAACATAGATCTTATCAAGTCACTTCTCTACTGAAAATAATTTGCTGACTCCCAGCACCAGGCACCTGGTTAAAAGTGTGTTTTTTTTTTTTTTTATATGGCACATCTATCTCTATGGGAACTGCCCCATCTCTCATTCACACTGTTCCCACCCTTCAGCCTGCAAGTCAATCACATTGAGCTGCCTTGAGCCTGCCAGGCTACCTCAAGACTTCATATATTCACACATGCCCTTCCTCTGCCTGGAATGCCCCTTCTCCCACCCCACCCTAAATCCACCTAGTGAACTCCAACTCATTCTTTTCACTTTTTTCTCTTTGTAGCTGCGCACCGTGTTATGAAAGTTCCGAAGCCATGTCTGCAACCCACACCACAGCCCACGGCAACACTACATCCTTAACCCACTGAGCAAGCACAGGGATCGAACCCATGTCCTCATGGATGTTAGTCGGATTTGTTCACCACTGAGCCATGATGGGAACTCCAGATCCTTCTGTTTTAAGTGGCCCATAAAGGGAACTATTTACCAAAATATTCCTTTAAGGAATATTTAAGGAGTTCCCGTAGTGGCACAGTGGTTAACGAATCCGACTAACATCCATGAGGACATGGGTTCGAACCCATGAGGAACCATGAGGTTGTAGGTTCGGTCCCTGCCCTTGCTCAGTGGGTTAAGGATCTGGCATTGCCATGAGCTGTGGTGTAGGTTGTAGACACGGCTCAGATCCCGCATTGCTGTGGCTCTGGCGTAGGCCGGTGGCTACAACTCCGATTCGACCCCTAGCCTGTGAACCTCCATATGCCACGGGAGTGGCCGAAGAAATAGCAAAAAGACAAAAAAAAAAGGAATAACCATCCACAACTACAACATGCAAAGTTTTGGATGTCAGCTAACAACTGTAGAATGTACATTTTTTTTCAAGTATACATGGAGCATTATGCCAAAACTGAAAATTTGCTAGGCCATAAGTCCAAGTCAATTTTAATGTTTGAAATCGTATAGAATATATCTTCTAACCATAAAGAAATTTTTTAAAGATAATTAGAAAAATCCTAAATTAAGCAATACATTTCTAAAATAAACCTCCTAGGCAAAAAAACAAAAATAAAACAACAACCCCACAGTGTAAATTAGAAATTATTCTAAATGTGAAAAAAATTAAATATTTTAGGCATTCCCACTGTGATGTAACAAGACTGGCAGCTTCTCTGGAGCACTGGGACACAGGTTCAATCCCCAGCCCCAGTACAGTGGGTTAAGGATCTGGCATTGCCACAGCTTCAGCATGGGTCACAGGACAGCCAAAAAACAACAACAAAAAATGAGTTCCCATTGTGGCACAGCAGGTTAAGAACCCAATATAGTCTCCATGAGCATGCAGATTCGATCCCTAGCCTTTCTCAGTGGGTTAAGGATCTGGCATTGCTGCAAGCTGTGGCATAGTTCACAGATGTGGCTCCAATGTTGCCATGGCTCTGGTGTAGGCCTGCAGCTGCAGCTCTGATTCTGCCTCTAGCCTAAGGACTTCTATATTCCACACATGTGACTATAAAAATTTTTTTTAATTTTAATTAAGTGAAATGATAGTTAAAATATAACATATCAAAAATGGAGTTCTCATCATGGCTCAGTGGTTAACAAATCCGACTAGGAACCATGAGGTTGCGGGTTCGCTCCCTGGCCTCACTCAGTGGGTTAAGGATCTGGTGTTGCCATGAGCTGTGGTGTAGGTTTCAGACATGGCTCGGATCCCATGTTGCTGTGGCTCTGGCAAAGGCCGGCAGCTACAGCTCCAATTAGACCCCTAGCCTGGGAACCTTTCTAGGGTGCAGCCCTAGAAAATACAAAAAAAAAAAAAAAGTTAGGCCTCAGCTAAAGTAGTATATAGAAGAAAACGTAGAGCTTTAAATACTTCCATTAGTATCATTATATCAAAAAGAATAAAATACCTAGGACTAAACCTACCTAAGGAGGCAAAATACCTGTAATCTGAAAACTGTAAGATGCTGATGAAGGAAATTAAAGATGACACAAACAGATGGAAAGATATACCATGCTCTTGGATTGGAAGAATCAACATTTTCAAAATGACAATACTTCCTAAGGCAATCTACAGATTCAGTGCAATCCCTATCAAATTACCAATAACATTTTTCACAGAACTGGAACAAAAATGTTTAAATTTGTATGGAAACATAAAAGACCCCAAATAGCCAAAGAAATCTTGAGAAAGAAAAACAGAGCTGAAGGAATCATGTTGCCTGACTTCAGACTCTACTATAAAGCTACAGTCATCAAAACAGCATGGCACTGGTACAAAAATAGAGATCTATGGAACAGGGTGGGAAACTTAGAAAGAACCAACACACCTATGGTCAATCAATCTATGACAAGGGAGGCAACAATATACAATGGAGAAATGACAGTATCTTGAGTAAGTGATGCTGGGAAAACTAGATGGCTACATGTGAAAGAATGAAATTAGAACATTTTCTAACACTACACACAAAAATAAACTCAAAATGGATTAAAGACCTAAATGTAAGTCTGGATATTATAACACTCCTAGAGGAAAATGTAAGTAGAACACTCTTTGATATAAATCACAGCAATATCTATTTGGATCCACTTCCTGGAGAAATGAAAATAAAAATGAAAATAAACAAATAGGATCTAAATAACTTAAAATCTTTTGAATAGCAAAGGAAATCATAAACGAAAGAAAAAGACAACCCATCGAATGGGAGAAAATATTTGCAAATAAATCAACTGATAAGGGATTAATCTCCAAAATATACAAATTCATTGGGCTCAATAAAGTAACAAACAACCCAATAAAAAATGGGCAAAAGATCTAAATAGTATTATTTTCAAAGAAGATGTACAGATGGTCAAAAAGCACATGAAAAGATGCTCAACATCACTAATTACTAGAGAAATGCAAATGAAAACTACAATGAGGAATCCCCTTGTGTCACGGGGGTTAAGGATCCAGCATTGTCACTGCTGTGGCTGGGGTCACTACTGTGGCAGAGGTTCAATCCCTGGTCAGGGAATTTCTGCATGCCATGGGCAAGGCAAAAACAAACAAACAAACAAACAAACAAACAAACCAAAAAAACCCATACCTTACTCTGGTCAGAATAGTCATTATCAAAAAGTCTACAAATAATAAATGCTGGAGAGGGTGTAGAGAGAATGGTGGGAATGTAAATTGGTGCAGCCACTATGCAGTACAATATGGAGGTTCCTTAAAAAACTAAAAATAGATTCACCATATGATTCTGCAATCCTACTCCTGAATATATATCTAGAGAAAACCATAATTTGATTTTTTTTTCTAAGGCCACACCCATAGCATATGGAAGTTCCCAGGCTAGGATATAATAGGAGCTACAGCTGCCAGCCTATGCCACAACCACAGTAATGCAAGATCCGAGCCATGTCTGTGACTTATATGACACATCATGGCAATGCCAGATCCTTAACCCACTGAGTGAGGCCAGGGATCAAACCCACATCCTCACGGTTCGTTAACTGCTGAGCCACAAAGGGAACTCTGAGAAAACAATAATTTGAAAAGATACATTCACCCCAATGTTCATTGCAGCACTATCGGCAATAGCCAAGACATGGAAGCAACGTAAATGTCCATCAGCAGAGGAATGGATAAAGATATGGTACATATATGCAATGGAATATCCTTAGCCATGAAAAAGGATAGGATAATGCAGCAACATGGATGGGCCTAGAGATTATCCTATTAAGTGAAGGAAGCCAGACAGAGAAAGAAAAATATCACATGAGATCACTAATATGTGGAATCTAAAAAATATACTAATGAACTTATTTACAAAACAGAAATAGACCCACAGACATAGAAAGCAAATTTATGGTTACCAAAAGGGAAAAGGGGTGGAGGGATAAATTAGGAGGATGGGATTAACATTTACACACTACAATATATGAAACAGATAAGCAACAAGGACCTCCTTTATAGCACAGGGAACTAACTATACTCAGTATTTTGTCATATCTATAAGGGAAAAGAATCTGAAAAAGAATATATATAAACACACATTATATATATATAAAACTGAATCACTTTCCTGTACACCTGAAACTAACACATTATAAATCAACTATATTTCAATAAAAATGAATAAATAAGTAAATAAATAAATACTTGCATTAAAGGCTAAAAATTGATTACCTAAGGAAGTATTTCAAAAGTTAGAAAATAACAAATTAAAACATATCCAAAGCATGATTAGACTGGTACAGGATAAATACCATATAAGTGTTAGTTATTATTATTATTATTATCCTTATTACCTAGCTTGGGAGGGAGTGGGGAATGAGTGCTATATATGCTACCTGGTTTGCTGAAAGAAACTTACCAGATTCTCTGCATCTGTTTAAATGTGGGTTTAAAGTCCCATATATTGGAGCTTCCGTCATGGTGCGGCAGAAATAAATCCGACTAGGATCCACATTTGATCCTTGGCCTTGCTCTGTAGGTTAAAGATTCGGTGTTGCTGTGAGCTGTGGTGTAGGTCACAGACGCAGCTGGGATCTGGCATTGCTGTGACTATGGCTTAGGCTGGCAGCTGTAGCTCCGGTTAGACCCCTAGCCTGGGAACCTCCATATGCAGTGGGTGTGGCCCTAAAAAGACAAAAAAGACAAAAAAAATTAAAAAAAAAATAAAGTTCCATATTAACAAAATAGCAGTTCTAATTTTTTTGCACATGAAACAAAGCAAAGAGCAATAGTTGAGAGCCCTAATGCTAAAGCTACATGGGATGGACTCCAGAATCTATGGTTGAAAAGCTATATGACTGTTGCAATTACCTCTTGCTCCATAACAAACTATCCCAACACTCAGTGGCTTAAAAATACCACTCTTTTATTGCACACAATTTTGCATATTGGGAATTCAGACAAAGCTCAACAAGCAAGCCTCTGCTCCATGTGGCATTAGCAAAGCTCCTGCAGGTGGCTGCATTCAGCTAGTGACTAGGCCAGGCTAACAGGATGGCCTCACCCACAGGATGAGGCGTAGGTGGGGCTGTCAGCTAGTACACTGTGGTTCTCCTCTACCTGGCTTCTATCTCCCGTGGCCTCTGTCCCCAGCAGAATAGTCTGGACTTTACTTTGGCCTCAAGGTACTAGGAGAACGAAAACAGACTTTGCAAGGCCTCTTAATGCCTTCATCGGAAGTTGCTTTCATATCACTTTCATTGTATTCTGTTGGTCAAAGCAAGTCACAGGCCAGTCTAATTTAAGGAAAAGAGAAAGAGACTCCACCTTTTCATGGAAGCAACAAAGTCAGATTGAAAAAGTGTAATGGATTGTTATCACCATCTTTGGAAACAATACACCACAGGGACCTTGAGCAATTTACTCATATTTTCTGTGCCTTGGTTCCCCCACCTCTATAGGCAGAGGATGCTAATTCCTAGGTGGTTGTGAAAATTGAGAGAAAATATGATGCACTTAGGTGCATCTAGTACAGTGCTCCTCAAACTTGGCATGTATAAGAGTCACCTGGGGGCACTTATTAAAAAGAGATTCCTGGAGTTCCCTTCATGGCTCAGTGGTTAACGAATCTGACTAGGATCCATGAGGATGCAGGTTCTATCCCTGGCCTCGCTTGGTGGGTTAAGGATCCAGGGCTGCCATGAGCTGTGGTGTAGTTCTCAGATGCAGCTCGAATCTGGCATTGCTGTGGCTGTGGCAAAGGCTGGCAGCTGTAGCTCTGATTCAACCCTCAGCCCAGGAACTTCCACATGCGGCGGGTGCGGCCCTCAAAAGCAAAAAATAAAATAAAATGTATTTTCAAAAAATGAAATAAATAAAAGATAAATAAAAAGAGATTCCTGGACCCCACTCTCTAGAGTTTCTGATTGACCATGTTTGGGGTACAGCCTTCAAATTTCTATTGTTTTAGTTTCCCAGGTGATGCTGATGCTGCTGGTCTTCAACCACACTTTAGTTCTGGGGTAGTAGTCAATCAGCATTCAATAACTGCTAGCAGCTTTTTTTTTTTTTGTATTTTTGCTTTTTTTAGGGCTGCTCCCTCGGCATATGGAGGTTCTCAGGCTAGGGGTTGAATCGGAGCTGTAGCTGCCAGCCACAGCCACAGCCACAGCGACTCGGGATCCAAGCCTCGTCTTTGACCTACACCACAGCTCACTGCAACGCTGGATCCTTAACCCACTGAGCAAGGCCAGGGATCAAACCTCATGGTTCCTAGTTGGATTCATTAACCACTGAGCCACTTCGTCTACGGTAACTCCTACTGCTAGCTGCTTTTATTGTAAAAGAAAGAGGAAACATTGTTATAGACAGCTTTGCTATTTTTAGACCTCACAGGCATAAGGAAGTAACATTTATTGTCTTTCCCTCCCCTAAAGGAGAGGGTTTGTTGTTTAAAAAACAAACAAACAAACAAAAAACATTGCAGGAGTTCCCGTCATGGCTCAGTGGTTAACGAATCCGACTAGGAACCATGAGGTTGCGGGTTCGATCCCTGGCCTTGTTCAGTGGGTTAAGGATCCGGTGTTGCTGCGAGCTGTGGTGTAGGTTGCAGACGCTGCTCGGATCCCGCGCTGCCGTGGCTCTGGCGTAGGCCGGTGGCTACAGCTCCAATTCGACCCCTAGCCTGGGAACCTCCATATGCTGCGGGAGCTGTCCGAGAAATGGCAAAAAGACAAAAAAAAAAAACCAAAAAAAACCCAAAAAAAAACCTTGCAAAAATGGGACTAAACGCGTGACAGAGTTTTTCAATGCAGCGGTTCACTGAGGGCTGGTGGCTGAGGACCCCTCCCTGAGGAAGTGTCTGGAGCTACACAGCAAAGGATAGATAGAAACAAGACAAAGGGGAGAAGTGCCTTCCAGGGAAACGCACGAATAGATGTTTATCAGTCACAGTCATTCTGTGTGCTGTTTAATTTAATGGGTAATTTTTTAAAATCAGGCAGTGTGGCAGAAATGTAAGGGAAGAATAGATATTCATTCTACATAACCCACAGGCCTCCACGGCCCCATTTTTTTCATCTAGAATCAGGATGCCAGGCTTTGTCAGCTCCATTGTATCATTAGCCAGCCTGGGCCTCTCCAGGTTGTCATGGTAACAGAATAACTTCATCTCTCTTGTGTGTGTGTGTATATATATACTCTCTCATATATATACACACTATTCAAAAGAATGAAATGCCATGACACCAGCATCTCTCCCATTTTTCAGCTGAATTTCTTTGGAAACTGCATGTTCTCAAGAGCAGATTCATGAGTTCTCAGGATTGGGCCCTCTCTGTTTGCGGGTAACCCTTGTCAGAAATCTCTCCCTTTGTGTACCTCAGCTCTGGGAGACTTTGACTTTTGCAAACTGAGTCCCATGTGCCCTGTGGCTTAGAATGTATCTCTGTTTTCTCAGTAAGAAAGAAGTAAACGCAGTTTTAATACCAAAATGATCCCGGCCCTATGCCACATCACTCTGCCCAATAAAAATCCTCAAAAAGTAAAGAACACACTTTAATTTCTAGATACTGTAGGAGTAATGCTTTTTCCCCCCTAGAGTCAGCTTTTATGGTTTCATATCATCTATTTTAATTTAAAAGAATCCTCAAATTGTAGGGTTTTTTTTTTTTTCTGTCTTTTTAGGGCCACACTCAGGGCATATGGAAGTTCCCGCCAACAGGTCAAATCTGAGCTGTAGCTGCTGGCCTACACCACAGCCACAGCAATGCCAGATCCTTGACCCCTTGAGCAAAGCCAGGGATCAAACCTGCAAACCCCTCATATTAATCAGGTTCATTACTGCTGAGCATGACAAGAACTCCTCAAATTGTAGTTTTTAGATCACCTGTGACAGTGGTTCTCACACTTAAACTTGCATTAGAATCACCTGGAGGCATGTTAAAACACACTGCTGGCATTTCTAATTCAGCAGGTATGGAACAAAATCTGAGAATGTATTTCTAACAAGTTCCCAGGTGATGCAGATGCTGCTGGCTGGGGACCACACTTTGAGAACCAGCAACCGTTGCTGAGGCTAGTTAGTAAGGCTATGCATGACCAACAGACAGTAAACTCCTGGCACTCCCGTTAAAAGCAGGAATGGGTGGGGGTAAGAGCTCTCACAGCACCACGTCTATACTCTGCCCCCCCCCCAACTAAATAATGGGTCCTCTTAGGCAAGTGACTGAAGTTCTCGCCTTGAAAAAATAGTAATAATATCCACTTACGTGACCTTGCAAAGTTATTGTTCTAATTAAATACAGCAAAAGGTGTGAGACTACTCAGTTAGTAGGGAACTGTCATATAAATAGAAGTCATTAACAATGTTCTGCCAGAAGCCCCTGGTTGCTCAGCAGGTTGGGGATCCAGCCTTGTCACTGCTGTGGCTCAGGTCTCTGCAGTGGTGCAAGTCTGGTCCCTGGCCCGGGAACTTCCACATGTCAAAAAAAAAAAAAAAATTGGGGAGTCCCTGTCACGGCTCAGTCTTAACAAACCTGACTAGCATCCATGAGGATGTGGGTTTGATCCCTGGCCTCACTCAGTGGGTTAAGGATCCGGTGTTGCTATGACTTGTGGTTAGGTTGCAGATGCAGCTCGGATCCCAAGTTGCTGTGGCTCTGGCAAAGGCCGGTGGCTACAGCTCCGATTCGACCCCTAGCCTGGGACCCTCCAAATGCTATGGGTGCGGCCCTAAAAATAAATAAATAAATCAATGGAAAAAAATTAAGTTAGATATCCTTGGCTTCAGAAGATATATACATTGTATCTACCTGCATTCCCCACTCCTCTTGCACAGCCTCACTATCCAAAAATATATATATATATGTATATGCTATATATATACAGACAGATAAATAATAAAGACTGAACTCAAGAAACTAAAACCTGTGGCCATATGACTGGCCTGAGACCCAGCATGGCTCTCCCAGCTTATGCTGTTTGGGCCTCCTCATTGTAGACTCTGAAAGATGGAAGCAAGTGAGATAGTGAGCAACTCTCACCCCAAACCAGACAGTTCACCTCTACCAGGACCAGCTCCCAAGAGAAGAAGTGGCAGGACAGAGATTGCCAGACCTAAGTTTTCCCTTGGTAATATGGCTCCCAATGCTGGGCCACGGGCATTGGCCTTGACCAATTAGTAAAGATCTCTATGTTTTCAGCAGGCTGGGCCACTGGAATTCTGCATCTTCGGAACACCACCCAAACCCCTCCTTTTCTTTCTTGAGGATCTTGGTCACAAGAGAAGACTGGGTGAAATGTAAGGAATGAAACACCATAGTTTTGGAGTTCCTATTGTGGCTCAGTGGTTAACGAATCCGACTGGGAACCATGAGGTTACGGCTTCAATCCCTGGCCTTGCTCAGTGGGTTAAGGATCTGTTGTTGTCATGAGCTGTGGTGTAGGTCGAAGACATGGCTTGGATCCCGAGTTGCTGTGGATCTGGGGTGGGCCGGCAGCTACAGCTCCAATTCGACTCTAGCCTGGGAACATCCATATGCCGTGGGAGCGGCCCAAGAAATGGAAAAAAGGCGAAAAACAAAACAAAACATAGTTTTCATGAAGCCCATCCAGGAATTAGTGGATGCCTTCAACTAACCAGGAAGCCCCCCGCACCTTGGCAGCATCTTGACTAGGAGAGGGGGCAAGCCTGATGAACACCCCATGAGCAGGTACAGGTGACGTGCCAATAACCTTGGCCTCAAGCTCAGAGGGGAGCCCCAGATCAATTTCACAGGGCTAAACATGCCAGGGGTCACTTCTTTCTCTCCATATCTGGAAACATCTTCCCCTAGGCAGTGTGTTTATCTGGAAGTCTTGGCATAGGGTGCAGAGGGTAGATTCTGATGGGGAAGCTAAGCAACACTGCCTACAGAAGTTTGAGATAGGAGTTCCCATAGTGGTGCAGTGGTTAACAAATCCGACTGGGAACCATGAGGTTGCGGGTTGGATCCCTGGCCTTGCTCAGTGGGTTAAGGATCTGGCATTGCTGTGAGCTGTGGTATAGGTCACAGACATGGCTTGGATCCTGCATTGCTGTGGATCTGGCATAGGCTGGGGGCTACAGCTCCGATTAGACCCCTAGCCTGGGAACCTCCATATGCCACGGGAGTGGCTCTAGAAAAGACAAAAAGACAAAAAAAAAAAAAGAAGAAGAAGAAGAAGAAGTTTGAGATGAAGTAGAAGAGATGGGCCCTTCAAATGGCCCAGCCAGGGACCTCAGCCAGAGGAAGCCACAGGTAGACGAAGGAAAGGTAGACCGAGGACCACAGCAGTGCAACAGGCTGCACCTGCCATTCATCCTGTCCACAGCCCTCTGCAGGTTCAGTCTTCAAGGCCCTCACTCTTACAGGGTATGGGCTGCCCAGATACATAAGTCTCCTTTGGATCTGGTGTTTCTGAGACTGTCTGAACTCCTGGAACAAAAAGCAAAGACCCAGTCAAGAGAATGATGGACTGAAACCTCTGGGGCCCTAACTTCAGCACCTAAATGGCCTTGTTCTCTCTTGGCTTCACTTCGGTCCTCTTTAATGTCAATAATGAACAGAAAATTGGGAGTTCCCTTCGTGGCTCAGCGGTTAACAAACCCAACCAGGACCCACGCCGAGGTTGCAGGTTTGATCCCTGGCCTCCCTGGGTTAAGGATCTGGTGTTGCCGTGAGGTGTGGTGTGAGTTGCAGACACGGCTGGGATCTGGCGTTGCTGTGGCTGTGGTGTAGGCCAGCAGCTGTAGCTCTGTTTCATCCCCTAGCCTGGGAACTTCCATATGCTGTGGTTCCCAAAAAGCAAATGATGATAAATAATAAACAGAAAATATTTAAATATTTATATGAAACTTACAAATTCAATTTATATTTATAAAATATTTTAATCAGCCCTGGTTTTTGTCATCTGCAGTTGAATACTACTTTATTATTATTGTGTAAATATTCCCAAAAGTATGTTTTCTCATTTAATTACCACAGAAAATTGAATACCTAGGAGGGCTGTCATTTGTAACTGTCACTGAACTTAGAGTCCAGCAAGATAAATGTTATGGAGAATTGTCTTTCTTTCTGCTCTGCATCTCAGTGTCTGCTCACCTAAAATCATTCTTGCTCTGTGCTATAAAATATCTTTTAAAAAATTTTCTGTTTATCTTTTAAAGTGCAATTCTGGTGACATTCTGTATAAAAAAATCTCTATAAAAAGCTCTCCTCCAAAACGTGTTCACTGGAGCCCCGCATAACCTTTAAAATCACCCTCAGTATCGCCCTCATCTTCTGTCACTTGTCCACATTTTGTGGATGCGTTCACTACTGCCATGCTTGTCATCAGATTCATACCCTCCCTTATGTAATTTAAGGAAATGGTCAACAGGATGCATGAGGCACTGTGGGGTTTTGGGGTCTGTTTTTTGTTTTTTACGTTTATTCTATCGGGTAATTTGAAAGTGCTTTCATCAAACCAGCTAGAAAGCCAGAAATACTGATATGACTCAGACAAAAGAAGACAACAGGAAATCACTTTGATGGCATGAGGCAGAAGCTCATTCAATCCAAGGCACTTTTTTTTTTTTTTTTTTTGCTTTTTAGGGCCACTCCCACAGCATATGGAGGTTCCCAGGCTAGGGGTCTAATCAGAGCTGTAGCCACCACCCCCCGCCAGATCCACAGCAGATCCGAACCACGTCTGCAACCTACACCACAGCTCACAGCAACGCTGGCTCCTTAACCTGCTGAGCAAGGCCAGGGATCTAACCTGCAACCTTGTGGTTCCTAGTCGGATTCGTTAACCACTAAGCCACGATGGGAACTCCCCAAGGTACTTTTTAATCTGCTACATTCTGTTTGGTTCAGTAGAAACAAGCAAGAGAAAATAAAAAGCAAAAAGGGATGGATAGAATGAGCAGCACATATTGGTGGTCTACCCAAAGGGGAAACAAGGATTTAATAGCTATAAACCTTGAACTTTTCTAAATTTAACATTTTTCCAAATTTTCTAACTTCGACCTTTCTAACTTTTCAAAGTAAAATTTTACATATATTATCTCTTTGTATTCTTCTAGCAGGATAGCAGTAAGGATTGTTTCCATTCATATTATCATTGTTATCCTAATTATTATTTCTGTTTAACAGAGACCAAGGTAGGGTCTGGAGGAATCTGGCAAATAACCTCGTCGACATCAGAGCAAATGACTTTTGTCCTTAAAAGAGTCTCCTGTTTGATGCTTCTGTTTTACACATTACAAACTACAATTTTCCCAAGGTCCCTCCAAATGAGTTCAAGATGGAACACAAGTAGAAAATGAGGAAGATAATTGACTGGGGAAGAAGTCGGCTACAGTGGTCCCACATGTGCGCTGTGAGGCCAACACGTGAAGACCAACCAGCCTCACAGCCAGCTGCACAGGGGATGCTTGGGCTGTCAAGATCTAGCCAGAAGATTCTAAGATACATGGGGTTTACTGGAAAATGGGTGAAGCTACACTAGTCAATACCCATTTGTGGTCTCCAACCCAAATTAGGGTATATTAGGGAAAACTCTTTTGGTGGCAGACATAAATTTTTCATCGTTGCAGGGAGTTCCCATCATGGCTCAGCAGAAGCGAATCTGACTAGTATCCATGAGGACGCAGGTTCGATCTCTGGCCCTACTCAATGGGTTAAGGATCCAGTGATGCCATGAACTGTGGTGTAGGTCACAGATGTGGCTCAAATCTGGTGTTGCTGTGGCTGTGGCCTAGGCCGGCAGCCGCAGCTCTGGTTTGGCCCCTAGCCTGGGAACCTCCATAAGCTGAGAGTGAGGCCCTAAAAAGTAAACAAACAAACAAACAAAAAACAGCACTAACACAACTGTTAACATCAACCCATAAAGACACAAGCAGGCAATTTATAGACAAAGAACTACAATTGACTTACAAACATGAAAAATGCTCAATCTCATAATTTATGAATTGGCAAGGTTCTATTTTGTTAAACCTCTGATACTGGCAAAGATCAAAATATTTGATGATACGCAATTATCTGTATAGTTATGAAGAAACTATTGGTAGCAATATAAGTTGAGGAAATTTCTTTGGAGGATCATAAATTTAAGATTTACATACTGGTTAATTCAGCGCTCTTCCTTCCGAAAATGTATTTTATAAATACCCTCCCACATGCAAGCAAAAAACTGAACAAAGGGTGTTCATTGCCACTTGGTATGTAAAAGCAAAGATTTTGGATTAGAATTGGAAAAATCCTCATTGTTTACGAATAGAGGAATGGCTAAAAAAAAAACCCCATAGTTTTTATATACAATGTAATACTACATAACAGACTTAAAAAATAGATCACAAGTGTGCCGGTAAGGAAACATCTCTAAGATCGGTCATTAGGTAAAAAGCAAGGTACAGAATCATAGGTAGAGAGTATGGCCCTATTTGGAGGATTGGGTTTGGGGGAGAGGTGGGGTTTTTTGTTTGTTTGTTGCTTTTCGGTTTTTTTGGGGATGGAGCCATAATCAGGTGGGATAGGATCCATGAGAAAAGTAAGTTCATTCTTCTTTCACCAATTCAACTTCAACTCAGCTTGTAGATGTGTTCGTTTTCCCCCCTCCGGATGAAAGAGCTGGTAGGTCCTATAGTTTTTCAGCCACCCCTAAATAATGTAAAAGCCCCCAGTCACATTCAGTTATAAGAACAACCTCATTTTAGTAATGCAACAGTCCAAGCCGTGTAGGAGCTAAAACTCCAGACTCAGCCAATGTCACACCTCTCCCTGTCAGTCGGGCTGCTGTCTGCAGCTTGGGGTTGTCAGGGGCTGTCAGGAGTGGGGCTGGGGTGGAGTGAGGCTGGCTGCTCTCTTCCCCACTCAGCTTCCCCAGTCTCTTGCTGCCTGAAATTTCTGATCCATCCACCCACCCTAGAGTGCAGAGGAAGAGGGTCCGTAGGGAGAGGGTGGTCCTCTGTGACCCATGCAGAGAAAACGGAGCCTGGTTCTCTGCATGGAACACATGCGGAGTTGCCAGATGTTTTATAGAGAGCTGTCATAAGATTTGATTGTGTGGATAAGGTATGTATGTGTGACTGGGTCACTTTGCTGTACAGTAGAAAATTGACAGAACACTAAACCAGCTATAATGGAAAAAATAAAAATCATTTAAAAAATCAAAAAATGAAACTGTATTCATTAAAAAAAAAAAAAAAGATTTGATTTTTCTTTTTTTCCCTCCCCTTTTGGAGCTTCTCACAATGGGGACCGATAGCTGTGGCTCCCTTTCCCCAGGAGCAGCGTCTTGTCTGGCTGTGGGCAACCTCTTCCTCAGGCCCACACATTCCCTCTGTTGGGATCACGTGGTCCCATCAGGAAATCCTCCTGAGTGGAACCCCAAGCAACCCTAGGCTACACCCAAAGCCCAAGAGATCTGACATCTGGCCCCCTCAAAAAATGCCTTTTTGCTCCACAACTACTAAAAATGCAGCTCAGTTCTAAGGTAGCCACCTCTTGGCTCAAGCCCCAGGTGAAAAATTCCAAAACAGCTTTTTCACCTTCTTCAGATTAAAAACAGATGCAACAGGGTCTAGCTCTCTAGGAGATGGCCTTGCAGGCAACTCACTTGAGGAAGCACACTGACAACACTCTCCAAAGAAATCTCTCAGCCTCCGCACTCACTGCTCTCATTGGCCAGGAGGGGGCTGCTTCTCCAGCCAATCCTCCCTCACAATCTCTCAGGGCAAGCTACAAAGGCAGTTGAGCCCCTGTAAGTATAAGGCATCTGCAGTACTTTTGCAGGCCTTTGGGCCTCACTCAAAAGGAAGAAAGGGCACCACTTCAACATCTTATTGCATATACATATATATATCCAGGTAGAAGCAAAAAAAAAAGTTATAGAAGGATTAAACAAGAAATCATTCACGGAGTTCCCATCGTGGCTCAGTGGTTATCGAATCTGACTAGGAACCATGAGGTTGCAGGTTCGATCCCTGGCCTTGCTCAGCAGGTTAAGGAGCCAGCGTTGCTGTGAGCTGTGGTGTAGGTTGCAGATGTGGCTCAGATCCCGAGTTGCTGTGGCTCTGGCGTGGGCCGGTGGCTACAGCTCTGATTAGACCCCTAGCCTGGGAATCTCCATATGCAGCGGCAGCGGCGCTAAAAAAGGCAAAAAGACAAAAAAAAATTATTCACGATAATAAACTCCGAGGGTTAACTGGGGGACCAGGATGAAAAGAAAATTTACTTTTCATTATATACTTCTCAAAATTTTTAGTTATTTTTATAATGTCACATATTACTTTTAAAACTAAACAAAAATCTAGTTAATACATTTTAATATGAGGGAGGGAATTCCTGTCATGGCTCAGTGGAAATGAACCCAACCAGTATCCATGAGGATGTGGGTTTGATCCCTGGCCCAGCTCAGTGGATTAAGGATTCAGCATTGTGGTGAGCTATGGTGCAGGTTGCAGATATGGCTCGGTTCCTGAGCTTCAGTGGCTGTGGCGTAGGCTGGCAGCCGCAGCTCTGATTCGACCCCTAGCCTGGGAACTTCCATATTCTGCACCTGCAGTCCCCCAAAAAAAATTTTTTTAATTTAAAAATAAAATAAAATATGAGGGACATTTGTATACCCAAGATCCCAAAGAAGACTTCATTGATACAATGGTAAGTGAAACACCAAACAGCTACCAAATATGTTAGAAGAAATGATCTCATTTACAAAAAGCAACCAAAGAGATAAAATATAAGATGAAGGCAAAATCCACACAAGTCAACTTTAAAATTCTACTGAGGAATATAAGAGAATAATTGAACAAATGGAAAAATATACTCGGTTCTTGAAAGACTCAACTTTTTTTTTTTTTGTCTTTTTGCCATTTCTTGGGCCACTTTTGAGGCATATGGAGGTTCCCAGGCTAGGGGTCCAATCGGAGCTGGAGCCGCTGGCCTACTCCACAGCCACAGCAATGCAGGATCCGAGCCGAGTCTACAACCTACACCACAGCTCATGGCAACGCCAGATCCTTAACCCGCTGAGCAAGGCCAGGGATCGAACCCGCAACCTCATGGTTCCTAGTCAGATTCGTTAACCACTGAGCCACAACGGGAACTCCAAGACTCAACAGTTTTAAAGATGTCAATTCTCCCTAAATTAAACAATAGAATTGGAGTTCCTGTCATGGCACAGTTGAAACGAATCTGACTAGGAACCATGAGGTTTTGGGTTTGATCCCCGGCCTGGCTCAGTGGGTTAAGGATCCGGCATTGCCATGAGCTGTGGTGTAGGTCACAGACTCAGCTCAGATCCTGCATTGCTGTGTCTGTGGTGTAGGCCGGCAGCTGTAGTTCCGATTAGACCCCTAGCCTGGGAACCTCTAAATGCCATGGTGCGGCCCTAAAAAGCAAAAAAAATAAAATAGGGGTGAGACTAGGCAGGCTGATTATAAAATTCATACAAAAAATTAATAAAAATGAAAGATGGACCAGGAAAACTCTTTTAGGCCAACTAGACAGCAGAACATTTTGTATTGTTCCGGAAATTAAAGCCACTTACTTGGAAGACTTCTGAGCAAACACAATCACTGACACACCACCAAAAAGACAGTGAAGTAATAAAAGTGTAAACTAACAATTTAAAGAGAATGGAAGAGGGTTCCCATCGTGGCTCAGTGGAAATTAACTAGCATCGGTGAGGACACAGGTTTGATCCCTGGCCTCTCTCAGCAGGTTAAGGACAGCATTGCCATGAGCTGTGGTGCAGTCACAGATGCAGCTCAGATCCCGAGTTGCTGTGGCTGTGGTATAGGCCAGCAGCTGTAGCTCTGATTTGACCCCTAGCCTGGGAACCTCCATATGCTGCAGGTGCAGCCCTAAAAAGGCCAAAAAAAAAAAAAAGAAAGAAAGAAAAGAAAAAAGAAAAAGGAAAAGGAAAAGAAAGAAAAAAGAAAAGAGAGAGAGAGAATAGAAGGAACAGAGATAGAGGAAGCCATGAACTGGTGCTGTATTGAATGGAGGGAGAGAAGGATGAGAAGAGTTTGTTCCTACAGAAACTGGAAAAGCCTCAGGCCACAGAGGAACAAAGCTCTGAGGGAGGCAGGAATGAGGGAAGGGGCTAAAAACATAGATTGGTTGAAAGTCTGTTTACAGGGAGATTCAAATCCCCTGCACCCCTTCCCCAAGCCTGCCAAGGTCAATTATTTCCCCCCCTTCTCCACCAGATATACTTTTGATTTCTTTTCTGGGAAAACAGAAGACAAAAAGTAGAATAATTTTTTTTGGTTGTTTATTTTGTTTTTTTGGAGTCCCAGTTGCAGCATAGGGTCAAATTGAACTGCACGTGCAGGCTAGGGGTCGAATTGAAGCTGCAGCTGCTGGCCACAGCCACAGCCACAGCCACAGCCACAGCCACAGCAACGCAAGCTCTGAGCCACGTCTGTGACCTATAGCACAGCTCACAGCAACACCAGATCCTGAACCCACTGAACCTCATGGCCAGGGATTGAACCTGCATCCTCATGGATACTAGTCGGGTTTGTTACCACCAAGCCACAATGGGAACCCCAAAAAGTAGAAGACTTTCAACCTAGCATCTAGCCTATACCCAACCGAACTATCAAGTCAACGTGAGACTAGAATAAAGACATTTTCAGACATGTAATGAATCAGAGAACATACTGCCCTGAAAAAGTAAGCGCCTGTGTTACTGTGATTTATAATATGAAATATATATTTGGTCTTCACCTCCTTCCTGACACAGAGCTCCTATAACCCTCAGAATTTGCTAAGACCCTTAGAAGAGCACTAGCGGCATTTTGTTCCAATTATTTGGTCTTTGAACCCAGTTTCTTTTTTTTTTTTTTTGGCTTTTTCTCCTTTTAGGGCCGCACCCTCCACATATGGAGGTTCCCAGGCTAGGGGTCGAATCGGAGCTGTAGCCGCCGGCCTATGCCAGAGCCACAGCAATGCCAGACGCAAGCCGCATCTGCGACCCACACCACAGCTCACGGCAAAGCCAGATCCTTAACCCACTGAGCGAGGCCAGGGATCAAACCCAAAACCTCATGGTTCCTAGTCAGATTAGTTTCCGCTCTGCCACAACAGGAACTCCTGAACCCAGTTTCTGAAACAGCGTTCCTGAATCCCTTGAAATTTCCTGGGTGACAGGAAATTTGTTCTAATAAGGTGCCTCCTGGTTGGCTCCTGGAGAGGGGTTGGTCACAAGAAAGATAATTAGATGATTAGATGCTTGGAATTTTTGGTTCCAGCCCTCTATTCTCTGGGGAGGGGAGAGGGGCTGGAAACGAAGTTAAATAATTGACCATGCTGATATGAGGATGCCTCCATAAAATCCCAACAGTAGGAGGTTCAGAGAGCTTCCAGAGTGGTGAGCACAGAAGCTCCTGGGCTAAGGTCCCTCCCACAGCTTACCCTATGCATCTCTTCATCTGGCTGGTGTGCACTAGCGTTTGGCACTTGCTATGACTTGCCATCTGGCTCTGCATGGATTAAATCATGAGCCTCTTCAGGGCTCAGGGTGGAGATCAAGAGTGAGGCACTCTGTGCTCTGGGAAAACTGCCAGAACAATTATTCTGACAGTTAGGTATTTGTAGGAGAAGATTTTATGTGCCCAATCCTTGCATCTCCTTGTATCCAAAAAAACAGTAAAATCCTTCATGGTGACTGACATCTATCCCTCATGACTATAGTAACTTTCAGGAGACCAGCCCCAAACTTTTGTAAAAGGTGTGCCTGGGAGTTCCCGTCGTGGCTCAGTGGTTAACAAATCTGACTAGGAACCATGAGGCTGTGGGTGCGATCCCTGCCCTTGCTCAGTGGGTTAAGGGTCCGGCGTTGCCGTGAGCTGTGGTGTAGGTTGCAGACGAGGCTCAGATCCCTCGCTGCTGTGGCTGTGGTGTAGGCCGGCGGCTACAGCTCCAATTGGACCCCTAGCCTGGGAACCTCCATATGCCACAGGAGTGGCCCAAAAAATGCCAAAAGACAAAAAAATAAAAAATAAAATGAAATAAATAAAAGGTGTGCCTGGCTGCATGCACCTCCCCCTTCACCTTTATCATATACACTGATATTATTTCCTCCTGCCTCTTTGGAGTGGCATTTCAGAGCTCTGAAATACCACCACCCTGGCTGGTTTTTTTGTTTGTTTTTAAACGATGGCATAGTCATCAGTGGCACAGTCATCAGCCAGTGCAGCCACCTCCAAGGGTGAGCCAGTGAGCCCTGAGGGAACTCAGGAAGGAAACAAAGAATACCTGCCATCTAGCAGCCATCAGACAGTCCTCTAACTAGCTCTGGCCAATGCTTTGACTGAGCCTTTATACTGAGAATTAATGGTGCAAAGAGGGGAGGGGCAGGGCTGGTGGCAGCGCAGCAGCAGCCTTTGCTGGTGAGATAGTGGTGGCGGCGGCAGCAAGCAGGACTGACAGAGGTTGAGGGAGGGGAAGCAGAGAAGTCCCTGCCCAGAGGACAGCAGAGGTGTCCTCACCAGCCCTGCGCTGTGAGGGCATCTGGCTGTGCTGCTAGTTGTCCACCTTCTCATTCCTCTGCCCACTTTCCAAGCCCGCTGTTTCGATGCTACAAGCTACTTGACACTAACTTCCTTTTCTGTTTCCAATCAACCACGGCTCATTTCTATCGCTTACCACATAGAATGTTAACTACACAAACACATATGCACACTCACACATATTCATTTTTACACAAATAGTATATGTACGTGTAGATATCTATATCGAAAGATAGCTTGACTTAAAAAAAAAAATTGCACAACCTAAAAGTTGAGAGTTAAAATTAGGACTTAAACCTGGGAGGCAGACTATCAAGTAACCCTGAGAAGACAGCTCCAAGGAGGCGAGGGGGTAGTCAGGATATACAGGAGTTTTGCAACAAAAGGCAGGTCGTAGGGACAAAAGATGACTGCTAATAACAGAAAACCAGACATCTCAAGTTAAGGGATTTCGAGCTTCTCTATGGGAAGATGTTCAGGTCTAGGCTCTCTGAAATCATTCCTTTGATATGCATCGCAGTCATCTGGGGCCAGTATCCTGGGTTTTCACAGCCTGAGTTTCTTCAGGGCTTGCTGTTAGGAGTGGCTGCTGTCTGATGGCTGCCAGATGACAGGTATTCTTTGTTTCCCTCCTGAGTTCCCTCAGGGCTCACTAGCTCACCCTTGGAGGTGGCTGCACTCGCTGATGACTGTGACATCCTTTGTTTAAAAAAAAAAAATTGCCAGGGCAGCGGTACTTCAGATCAGATAGCTCTGAAATACTGCTCCAAAGAAGCAGTGCGAAATAATATCAGTGCATATGATAAAGGTGAGGGAGGAGGTGCAGGCAGCCGTGCACACCTTTTACGGAAGTTTGCTGCTGATCTCGTGAAGGTTACTACTAGTCATGAGGAGCAGACATCCATCACCATGAAGATTTTCAGTGTTTTTCTAGGTATGAGGAGATGGAAGAATTGCACACATAAATCTTCTCCTAAAAATATGTAACTATCTGAATGCCGAGTCTTCCAGTTTTCCTAGAGCACCAAGTGCCTCACTGCTGATTTCAACCCTGAGCTCCGCTCAGTGGGTGTTGTGAGTTGGCAGCTGCAGCAGCTCATGATTCAATCCCGCAGTGGCTCATGATTCAATCCAAGTACAGGCTGATGGCAAGCGCCAAACTCTAGTTCATAGATAGATAGATAGATAGACAGACAGACAGGCAGACAGACAGATATCAGTCACATATATGACATTATGTCTTATTTTTCCCCTTTTTCCTTTTTGCCTTAAAATTTTACATGAAAACATATACAAATGGTTGGAAGGCTAACACAACAAACTGGTAACAGAGGTTACTGTGGGGATGGGGAGTTTCGTGGTGGGCCTCGACTCCAGAGAACTTCCGCTTTTCAATCTATCTTCTGCATTATTTAAATTTTATCACAGCTATCATAGATTCACAGACTGCGTTTTAAATTATAAATATTTTAATACAAATTTTTTCAAACAAATCTTTTACTTGTTTACACCAAAGCCTAAGTGGGGGCACTATGAAGCAGGCAGACCCAGTGCCCAGCCTCATGAAGCTGGTTGTGTCCTGGGGGAGAAGGACAGAGAAACCGGCACTGATTCAGAGTATGGAGAGCTGAGCGATGAGGAGAGATGAGGCAGGAGGGGACACAGAGCAAGGCACCTACTCCACCTAGAGGGTGGCCTGGAAAACTTTCTCAGCCTTAGAACTTAAAAATGAGTAGAAGTTGGAGTTCCCGTGTGGCTCAGCAGGTTAAGGATCCAGTGTTGTCACTGCAGCAGCTCAGGTTACTGCCACGGCACAGCTTCCATCCCTGGACCCTGGACTGGGAATTTTCACATGCCACAGGTGCAGCCAAAAAAAAAAAAAAAGAGTAGAAGTCAAGAGGCAAACAGGGAGAGGAGAATGGACAGAAGAGTACAGCAGGAAGAGGGAACAGCACCTGCCAAGTCAGAAACCATGGCTCACTCAGGAAACCCAGAGTGACTGGAGCACAAGCGGAGAGGAAGGAGAAAGAAGAACAAAGGGATACTAGGTCTGATCAGCGACCTTGTAAAGTCTCATTCAACTTTAATAGACATTCTCCCCCAGAGCCAACTATACCATCATTCCTAAACCACTAGCTGTTTAATACCATGAAAACCAAACCCAGAAAAACCACGCCTAGAGGCAAAGAGGTATTCAGAGAGGACCTGAAGCAGAAAGGCTGATAGACTTGCCTTTCAGTATGATCAGCATCTCCTCCCCTAGATGCATCAGCGGTAAAGCATGGCATTCTTAACTCTCATTGTCTCACAACGGCACATTTTTCTCATATTTAAAACACTGGGTGGTGTTTCCCTAGTGTCAGCTGAAGGAAGACCACCCACCCATCTGTAACAGCCTGTGATTCCTGGCTCTCACTGCCAACTTTTTTTTTTTTTTTTTGTCTTTTTAGGGCTGCACCCATGGCATATGGAGGTTCCCAGGTTAGGGGTTGCATTGAAGCTACAAGCAACGGGACTACACCACAGCCACAGCAGCTCAGGATCTGCAACCTACACCACGGCTCCTGGCAATGCCAGATCCTTAACCCACTGAGCAAGGCCAAGGATTGAACCTGCATCCCTATGGATACTAGTCGGATTCTTTGCCGCTGAGCCCAATAGGAACTCCCCACTGACAACTTTAATAGACATTTTCCCCCAGAGCCAAATGTACCATCATTCCTAAACCACTAGCTGTTTAATACCATGACAACCAAACCCAGAAAAACCCCGCCCCTTCTGGAAATTTAGTGTGAAGGAATCCCTTTGTGAAATCCTCGGTGGGTAGGTCTGTAGGGCCACTCCGTTCCAGGCCTGCAAGACCCAGGCTGTATTCACCTCAACTGCTCCTTGCTGGCACAGCCACTGATCTGCTGGAACCTGCTGGCAGTCACTCTCCCCGCCCCAGCCTCCCAGTGCCACCCTTGGTTAAGCTTTCCTCTTGTCTTGTGCCCAAACATCTGCTTTAAGGCTGCAGCCTACCTCTAACTCTGAGCTTGAGGGTTTCCAATGACAATGAGCTCTGTTGGGAATTTCCTCTTTCTATTACGTCAAATTTTCTTTCTTTTTTTTTTTTTTTTTTTCCCTATTAGGACACAAGTTCTGACTTACAGACCTTTTCACTTTTACAAGCTGCTTTCTGAAATCACTAATTCATGTCATTCACAATTAGGAATGAGAGAGAAAACCAATTTTGTGTCTGCTTTTAGCATGTGCCTAGGAACAGCAGCAAAAGAAGAATCCAGAAATTATCCCTAAAATTTTCACTCAGCATTTACTTGATATTCTGCTATTTCAAAGCACCAAAGGTAAATAATAAATACTATTGGAGTTCCCGTTGTGGCTCAGTGGTTAATGAATCCGACTAAGTGAAGTAAATCAGAAAGAGAAAGATAAATGCTATTCGATATCACTTATATGTGGAAACTAAAATATGGCACAAATGAACCTATCTACACATTGGAAACGACCTCATGGACATGGAGAACAGATTTGTGGTTGCCAAGGGTGAGGGAGAGGGGTGGGATGGACTGGGAGTTTCGGTTAGTAGGTGCAAACTAACTGCATTTGAAGTGGATATTAATGAGATCCTGCAGCATAGCACAGGGAACTATATCTAATCACTTGTGATGGAACATGATGGAGGATGATGTGAGAAAAAGAATGTATACATACGTTAACTGGGTCACTTTGCTGTACAGCAGAAATTGACAGAACAGGACAATGTTTCCGTGACACAGCAGAAACGAATCCGATTAGGAACCAAGAGGCTGCGGGGGTTTGATCCCTGGCCTCACTCAGTGGGTTAAGGATCCGGTGTTGCGGTGTAGCTTGCAGACATGGCTTGGAACCAGCGTTGCTGTGGCTGTGGTGTGGGCTGGCAGCTACAGCTCCAATTAGACCCCTAGCCTGGGAATCTCCATATGCCGCAAAGTGGCCCTAAAAACATCCACAAAAGACAAAAAGAAAAGAAACTGACAAAACATTGTAAATCAATCATAATAAAAAAAAATTTATTTAACTAAAAAAAAAAAGGAAAATCATCTCCTAAAACATTCCTCTAAGATCAGAGACTACAAAAAAGTAAGAAATTAGTGTTTTTTAAAAAAATTGTTTCCATTTTCGATAGTATAAACTAATTTTACATGAAAAGTGAGGTCTGCCACCTCCCCTTCATTTCTTTAGCTTTTGAATTCTTATTGTATTGAATTCATGTTGTTATATTATGGTGTAATCCAAAGCATTTGTGATGAATTTTCTTCTGTTTTTTATTTACTTCTGGATTGAGCGCTTCGTCTTTTTTTTTTTTTTGTCTTTTTGTCATTTCTTGGGCTGTTCCTGCAGCATGTGGAAGTTCCCAGGCTAGGGGTCTAATTGGAGCTATAGCCACAGCAACGCGGGATCCGAGCTGTGTCTGTGACCTACACCACAGCTCACGGCAACGCCGGCTCCTTAACCCACTGAGCAAGGCCAGGGATCGAACCCTCAACCTCATGGTTCCTAGTCGATTCGTTAACCACTGCGCCACGATGGGAACTCCGAGCTCCCTGTCTTTTGGACACTATGTTTCTATTTTTTGTGTTTTGCTGTTGCTCATTTATATAGTTGTGCTATTTATTTTCCCTCTGCTCAGTCTCGGCAGTCTTTCCAGACCCTTCATAGGCTCTGATCAATAACAGCAGTACAACCTAGCACTTAACTATGTGGTACTTTCTATGTTCCAGCTATTGTTACAAGTGTTTCCAAATATTAATTTATTTCATCTTCACAAGAATCCTGAGGTATTATTATCATTCCCATTTTACAGATGAGGAATTTCAGGCATAAAGTAATTGACCTTGTTCAGGTAACTTATAAGTAATAGAGGCAGATTAGAAACTAAGCATACATTTCTCTTTTTTTTTTTTTTGTCTTTTTGCCATTCCTTGGGCCACTCCCATGGCATATGGAGGTTCCCAGGCTAGGAGTCTAATCAGAGCTGTAGCCACTGGCCCACACCAGAGCCACAGCAACTCGGGATCGCAGCTTTGTCTGCAACCTACACCACAGCTCACGGCAACACCGGCTCCTTAACCCACTGAGCAAGGCCAGGGATCGAACCTGCAACCTCATGGTTCTTAGATTTGTTAACCGCTGAGCACAATGGGAACTCCCATCCATTTCTCTTAATCACTTTACTTCCCACCATTTGTTCTCCACTGAGCTGCAGTTTTGAGGGCTGGATATTTCCTATAGCCTGAAGATATGGTGAGTAGAGAGGGAGAGTTCATCTTAAAAGGTGGGGTTTGGGGAGTTCCCTTCGTGACACAGTGGTTAACGAATCCGACTAGGAACCATGAGGTTGTGGGTTCGATCCCTGGCTTTGCTCAGTGGGTTAAGGATCCGGTGTTGCTTCGAGCTGTGGTGTAGGTTGCAGACGCAGCTCGGATCCCACATTGCTGTGGCTCTGGTGTAGGCCGGTGGCTACAGCTCCGATTGGACCCCTAGCCTGGGAACCTCCATATGCCAAGGGAGCAGCCCTAGAAAAGGCAAAAAGACAAAAAGACAAAAAAAAAAAAGATGGGGTTTGAAGATTTAACTTAGGGTACTAGGATTCACTCCACCTTGTAGGAGGCTGTACTCCAATCTCCTTATAAAGAGTGTCCTTAGCCTTTGGACTCATCTAGTTTAGCCTGTAGCCCTCTTAGCCACTGAAAAGGGTGAAGTTGCTGTATCTGCTTCACCCATTTCTCTCTAGCAACCCTCTCTCCTTCTCTACAGTCAGAGAAGATAAAGGAGATAACTCCTTGGTTTTCTTCTCTCTTGATTGAGGGTGTAAGTGAGGATTCTCACGAGTGCGAGGGACTCAGCTATGACTTCTAGAAGAGGAGGTGTAGGAATCTTCTACTCATCCTCTCAATGTCAGGATCTCCTATATTATTCCTTATTTGCCACATTCTGAAGTTCATGGCACTGCAATGTGCCCTATTCCTTGTTAACTGTTGCAGTAAAATATTTTGCTCATTTATATAACGGTGGGGAGTATGTGGGGGCGGTGTTGTTCGTTCATTTAATTAAGTAGTAATTAGGTAGGTATTAGAGAAAGGTACTTTGAGACATGTTGACTCCATCATCCTGAACCAAATATGTATGCCACAGTTAAGTATTCATTGTTTCTTGGAGATCCCAGGTTATCTAAATTTTATAGATCTGACAGAGGAAATAAGGTTCCTATGGGAACAGGATGGAGGAAGAAACATAAATCCCTAGGGAGTCCCTATTGTGGCGCAGTGGAAACGAATCCAACTAGTATCCATGAGGATGTGGGTTCGATCCCTGGCCTCCCTTAATAGGTTGGGGATCTGGTGTTGCCATGAGCTATGGTATAAGTGGCAGATGCAGCTCGGATTCCGACTTGCTGTGGCTGTGGTGTAGGCTGGCAACTGTAACTCCTATTCAATCCTTAGCCTGGTAATTCCCATATGCCTCGGGTGCGGCCCTGAAAAAGAAAAAAAAAAGAAAGAAAGAAAAAGAAAGAAACATAAAACCCTAAAGACTTAAAATTAAAATCCCAGATAAAGTGGAATATCCTGAACCACTTAATTCATAAAATAAAGAAAAATGCCTTAGAGTTCCCTGGTGGCTCAGCAGGTTAAGGATCCAGCATAGTCACTACTGCAGCTTGGGTTGCTGCTGTGGTATGGGTTCTATCCCTGGTCCTAGCTTTTCTGCATGCTACCGGCATGGACAAAAAAAGAAAAATGCTTTAATCACTGGGATGCTCAGACTATTTAGCTTTTAAGTGAAGAATGTCAGACCCCAGGTTCAGATACAGAGGAAGAAAAAAAAAAAGGTTTTCTGTTTTTTTAGCATGATTTGCATTTATCCTTTTTAGATATTAGGCCTTCATATTGTTAACATCAGGTTTTGGTAGCTTCATCCTGCTAAATATCTGGCAACAGTCTCATTTGCCTATTTCCACCCCAGAGCATAATCTAAGATACCAAGAAACTCCACTCCCAACCAGCTATATTAGGAATGCAGGTACACTTTCTGACCACTAACCATGACAAATACCGAACAGGAGAGAAGGGGGGCACATGAGATGCTGACAATGAGGGAAGCCCTCCTCCTTCACAGTCCTTATATAAAGGCAAAAAATAATAAAAAATAAAAAATTTAAAAATTTAAAAAGAAAGCAAGGAGTTCCCTGGAGGTCACAGATGCTTCATTTAAGTCATTTCACTGACAGAACAGATTGTGCAGTTAAGATTTTTTTTTAATGATTTTTATTTTTTTCCATTATAGCTGGCTTACAGTGTTCTGTCAATTTCCTACTGTACAGCAAGGTGACCCAGTCACACATACATATATACATTCCTTTTTCTCATATATCTTCTATGTTTCTGGCAAAACTGCTTGTTGGGTGATGGCACCAGCAGTAGAGATGAACCATGGAGGAGGGCCTGTGGTGTTGGCATGGGGAGGAGCCTGGGTTCTCAGTCTGTTGGGTTTGAGGGTCTTGTGGGATTTGAATCTGGAGCTAACCCCAACCTTAACCCTAACGCTCCAATCAGAGTCTAATCAATGGATTTGATTCAGTGGGGGGGGGGGGGGGGCCTGCCTGTGAAAGGAAAAGAAAAGTCACTTGGGAGATAAAGTCAGGGAATGGCCACCTCTAAGGACAAGCTAGAGAGAGAGCCCGAGGGAGGGCCAAGAGGAAAACCAGAGAGGGAGAGACACTCAGGGGAAGCAGGGGGTTGCCAGGTATCCAGGACCACCAAGAAGGCCTGTAAGCGAAGGCCTGAAAGCAGCTGTTGAATTCGGCACCAGGAGGCTGTGGGCGCGCTGGGAAACAGTTTCCCTGTGATGGTAGAGGCGGAAGTCAGATTGCAAAGCACTGGGGAGAGGATGGGAGGTGAGGAGACAGAGGTGGCGAATCAGGCCCCTCAGCGGAGAAGCTTGACGAGGCAGGGAGCAAAAGGAGATGGTGGCAGGAGGAAGGGAAATTGGACACAGAGAAGTTGCAGAAAAAGCTGAAAGCTGCTTCTATTAAATTGAAAAACCAAACAATCAAAAAAGTTCACAGTGAGCCAATGCATTAAGGAAGAACTCCCACTGAGGGAAAAAAAAACATGAGCATCAGACTTTTAAAAAGTCAGTGCTTTTAAACCAATATTTTTAGCTTTTGTTAAGTACCCTGACATTTTCTTATTCTAAAAGCAATGCATGTTACTTAAAACTTTCATTTTTATAGCAGAATAAAACTAAATCCTTTTTTACATTAAATATACATTAAATGTATATTTTACATTTTATATACTTTTACATAGGTATATTATTAATTTTATTTTTATTTTATAATGATTTTTATTTTTTCCACTATAGCTGGTTTACAGTGCTGTCAATTTTCTACTCTACAGCAAGATCACCCAGTTACACATACATGTATACATTCTTTTTTCTCACATTATCATGCTCCATCATAAGTGACTAGATATAGTTCCCAGTGCTATACAGCAGGATCTCATTGCTAATCCATTCCAAAAGCAATAGTTTGCATCTATTAACCCCAGATTCCCAGTCTATTCCACTTCCTCCCCCTTGGCAACCACAAGTCTGTTTTCCATGTCCACGAGTTTCTTTTCTGTGGAAAGGTTCATTTGTGCTGTATATTAGATTACAGATATGTGATATCATATGGTATTTGTTCTTCTCTTTTTGACTTCTCTTAATATGAGTTTCTTGTTCCATCCATGTTGCTGCAAATGGCATTATTTTGTTCTTTTTTATGGTTGAGTAGTATTCCATTGTGTGTATTATACCACATCTTCTTAATCCATTCATCTGTTGATGGACATTTAGGTTGTTTCCATGTCTTGGCTATTGTGAATAGTGCTACAATGAACAGGTGGGTTCAAGGAAATTTTGTCCAGAGATGTGCCCAAGAGTGGGATTGCTGGGTCAAATGGTAGTTCTATATTTAGTTTTCCCAAGGTACCTCCATACTGTTTTCCATAGTGGTTGTACCAATTTCCATTACCACCAACAGTGTAGGGGGTCTCCTTTTCTCCACACCCTCTCCAGCATTTTTTATTTGTGGACTTATTAATGATGGCCATTCTGACTGATGTGAGGTGGTACCTTACAGTAGAAGATTTATTTATAGAATTAAAGATAACTTAGTGTCATGTACAACTGAGAGAAAATGTTTGCGTAATACATGTCTGATAAAGAACTTGTATCCAGAATATATAAAAAACTCTCAAAACTCAGTAATTAATAAAACAAACCCAATTTTAAAAATAAAAGATGAGAGGAGACACATCACCAAAGTCATCCAGTGACAAACAGGCACTTGAAAAAAAGATTCAACACACTAGTCATTAGAAAAATGCAAATTAAAGCCACAATGAGATACCACTACAACCTATTAGGACAGCTTAAAAAAATGTTTAATTAACACCAAGTGCTAGCAAGGATGCAGAGCAATTGAAATTCCCAAACACCGCTGGCATAAATACAAAATGCTACACCCACTTTGGAAAACTGTTGGGCAGGTTCCTTCAAAATTAAACATAATGGGAGTTTCCTGGCAGCTCAGTGATTTAAAGATCCAGCACTGTCACTGCAGTGGGCCTAGGTCACAGCTGTAGTTTTTGTTTGACCCCTGGCCTGAGAACTTCTGAATGCCATGGGTGCAGCCAAAAAAAAAAAACCAAAAAACAAAAAAAACTTATGTTCACACAAAAACTTGCATGCAATTATTTGCAGCACCTTTAGTCATAATCACCAAAAACTGGCAAATATCCCTCAACTGGGGAAAGAATAAACAAAACATGGTACATACACTCCAAACAATGGAATATTATGCAGAAATAAAAAGAAACAAACTACTGGTACATAATGACAACATAAATGAGTCTCAAATGCATTATTCTAAATTAAGGAAGCCAGACTCAAAAGTCTGTATACTTATATGACTTCATTTATGAAGGCAAAACTATAGGGGCAATAAATAGATGAGTGGTTGCCAGGAGCTGGGGCACCAGTTGGGTGGGAGAAGATTATAAAGAGGCAGCATACGGGAATTTTTGTGGTGATGTAACATCTCAACCTTGATTGAGATGGTCATTATATGTGGTTATCAAAACTCATAAAACTATAGGAGTTCCCATCATGGCGCAGTGGAAACAAATCTGACTAGGAACCATGATATTACGGGTTCAATCCCTGGCCTTGCTCAGTGGGTTAAGGCATTGCCATGAGCTGTGGTGTAGGTTGCAGACACAGCTCGGATCCTGCATGGCTGTGGCTGTGGCTGTGGCTGTGGCTGTGGTGTAGGCCGGCAGCTGTAGCTCCAATTAGACCCCTAGCCTGGGAACCTCCAAGTGCCATGGGTGTGGCCCTGAAAAGACAAAAGACAAAACAAACAAACAAAATTCATAAAATTATATACTAAGAGGGGTGAATTTTGCTGGGGGGAAAAAAAAAGGCAGTTCATAAAAGAAAAATATGTCATGTGGAAGAAAATTTTAGAATAACCCATTCAACTGATGAAAGGACACTCAGGAAGGGTAAGTGATTAACAGTTTTATCTTAGTAGGACTAGTGAGAAGAAAACCAAAGTTTCCTGACTTGTCCAGGATCCTTTACACTATAGAAATATTTTCTAATTTTTTTTTTTTTCACTGTGACCCGTGGTAAGAAATACATCATTACCACAAATTCAGCAACTTAAACCAAGTCATTTATTATTTCACTCTTCCAGAGGTCAAAAGCCTGGCACAGCATGACTGGATTCTCTGCTGTGGGTCTCAACAGGACTAAGTGAAGGGGTCAGTTAGTCTGGGCTTTATCTGGAGGCTCTAAGGGAAAATCCATTCCAAGACCAAGCAGGTTACTGCAAAATTCAATGCAGTGGTGAGACTGAGAGTGTTTCCTTGCTGGCTATCAGTCAGAGGTTGTTCTCAGCTTCTAAAAGCTATCACATTCCATGGCTCATGACCCACTCCATCTTCAAAGCCAGCAATAGATGAAGTCCTTTTTATGCTCTGAAGTTTTCTGACCCCTCTTCTGCCACTTCTCTTCTTCTACCCTAAACCAGGAGAAAGCTCTGCCTTTAAGAGTTAATGTGATTACTTTGGGCCACAAGACAGGCCCAAAGATAATGGAGGATAATCTATATGAAAGTCTACTGATTAGTAATCTTAATTATATCTGCAACATCTCTTTTGCCATGTAACATAATCACAAGCAGGACACCAAGATGCAAAGGTCATGGGGGCCAAAGTTTTGCCCATCACATAGATTCTACACAATGACCTAGGATATGCAAATGTAAGTGAAACAAAAATACTTACCTTTCACTCATATCAACACTACACCGCTTTCAATGTATTACTTTAACGTGTCAGTGGCAAATACTACATTGATTTCATGTCCTATCAATGGTGTATAATCTCTTAAGTTTATCTTGAAAAAAGGCCTGCCTTCCCTTTGAAATCCCAATTGTCTGTAAGAATAGGAGAATCATAGAGGCTTCAGGGGCCTGTGTAATCTCTGAAATTATATGCAAAGTTCTGGGACTAACTAATTACTAGAAAAACAGGCAATGTTGGGGACAGTCTACAGGATATCTTCCGTGCTACTGAAGGCTACCAAGGTCATGAAAAGTGAGAGAAGACTGAGAAGTGGTCCTAGACCAGAGGAGACATGATGAGTAAATACCACGCACTGGGTTGGATCTTAGAACAGTAAAAGGATATTAACAGGAAAACTGGAGAAATCTAAAAAGTCTAGGTCAGTTAATAGTGATATAAATGTCAGTTTCTTTGGTTTTTTGGGTTTTTTTTTTTTTGTCTTTTGTCTTTTCAGGGGCACACCTGCAGCATATGGAAGATCCCAGGCTACGGGTCTACTGGAGCTACAGCTGCTGGCCTACACCACAGCCACAGCCATGCCAGATCCGACCCATGTCTGCAACCTACACCACAGCTCACAGCAATGTTGGATTCTTAACCCACTGAGGGAGGCCAGGGATCAAACCCACAACTTCATGGTTCCTCGTCGGATTCATTTCCACCGCCCCACAACGGGAATTCCCGTTTCTTAGTTTTGACAAATGTACTGGCAATGTAAGATGTTAACCATGGGGGCCTAGGTGAGGGGTGTACAAGAACTCTGTACTATCTTTGCAGTTTTTCTGTACATCATTACTCTAAAAGAAAATTTACTTAGAAAATGTTACAAGATTGAATATCTACACTTCTTTAGCAAAAAGATGTGTAGACTTTATACCCTCTATTCATGATCCAAAATTACTTATGACCCAGTCTCCAGGGCTTGCCACTGCTTTCTTCAACCACTAAGTACTGTCTCTTTCCTGCTATGTCACCCACATCTTCCCCCCAAAAAACAAAATTTAGCCAGAGCCTAAGAAAAGGGAGAACAGGGGGTTATTGTTTAATGGGTTCAGTTTCAGTATGGGAAGATGAAAAATGTGCTAGAGATGGATGATGGTGACAGCAGTGGGAATAAATGCCACAGGACTGTATACTTAAAAAATGGTTATTTTTTTTTTGTTATGTATATTTTACCACAATGTTAAAAATAAAGGAACGGGTACTAAAACATGTTATAACATAAACCTTAAAAACATTATCTAAGTAAAAGAAGCCAGATACAAAATACCACTTACGTAATTCCCTTAATAATATTCTAAAATTGACTATACCAACAGTTATACATATCTGTGAATATACTAAAAACTACTGAAATGTATCCTTTAAATCTGCAAATTAAATGGTAGGTAAATTATATCTCAATAAAGCTATTAAACATTTTTTAACTTGTTTTAAATCCAGAATCACATTTATTTGACTTCTGAAGAGCTTAAGGGCATCCTGTAAATTCCGATGTGCAAAAAAAAAGAATGAATAAATGAAAAACAGAGTTTTACACAGTTTCCATCATGGCACAGCAGAAATGAATCTGACTAGGAACCATGAGGTTACGGATTCGATCCCTGGCCTTGCTCAGTGGGTTAAGGATCCAGCGTTGCCATGAGCTGTGGTGCAGGTCACAGATGAAGCTCAGATCTGGCATTGCTGTGGCTGTGGGTATAGGCCAACAGCTGTAGCTCCGGTTAGATCCCTAGCCTGGGAACCTCCATATGCCATGGGTGTTGCCCTAAAACGAAAAAGGAAAAAAAAAAAAAAAAAAAGAGTGAGGTTTACGAATGGCTAGCAGAAAAGACCAGAAAGATCGGTGACTAGGCAAGGAGGCTCTCCGGTCATGGGGGCAAAAACAAAAGGCAAGATTATAAAATATACAAGGTTGAAGTTGATCAGAGACCTTTATTTGGTCCTTATCATTCATATCATCATAACATTAAGCAACCTGCACAAATCATTTTCTACATCTTTACCCGAAGCTGCAGCTGCCACAGCCAGGCCAGAAATGGAAGACACAAGTAGTGGAAGACCTTGTAGAGAAAAACTAACAGGTGAGATCTCTGCTTAACCAGGCTTAGGTGAGGGTAGAACAGGAAAAGCATATAAGTACAATATTCCAAAGACTCTGTTCTTCAAAGCCGAGGCCTGCAGAGGGCCTAGCTGAAGGATGCAGGTACAGGCTCACAAAAGTTCAGCAATCAATCAGTTCAGCAATCAATCCAAAGTACCTAAAAATACAAAGAAAGATCTTTAAAGCAAGGTGCCTAAAGAGCAGGCTGAGTGCAACAAACTGGGCAAAGTTAACTGTAGCTGCTTTGGGACTGGCAGTTCTTCTAAGACCAAAATTCTCATTTTGAGGACTATCCATCCAAAATATCCTTGGAGAAAACATTTCTTACAGATGGTGGGCAGCTGGGTCCACAGAGTCAAATTAGAGGTGGTAAAAGGGCTTAGAAGTTGTGTTAGTTAATGAGTATCTGCAGAGACCACACAAAGGATGAGTGATACAAAACAAATGAGATAAGTTCTCTAACCGGAGTTTATAATCTTTTGAAAAAGTTCCAATTCAAGACAGGAGACTGAACCCACAAGTTTGTATGCCCCACATGCAAGATTCCATTTGAAAGGAAAAAATCATTTAAAAGGTATATAAACCTACAACAAAGAATGGAGGGCTCATCAGCAGTAAAGAGACTTCCACAGACAGAGTTCCCGTCGTGGCTCAGTGGTTAACGAATCCGACTAGGAACCATGAGGTTGAGGGTTTGATCCCTGGACTTGCTCAGTGGGTTAATGATCCCACGTTGCTGTGGCTGTGGTGTAGGCCAGCAGCTACAGCTCTGATTCAACCCCTAGCCTGGGAACCTCCATATGTAGCGGGAGCGGCCCAAGAAATGGCAAAAAGACAAAAAAAAAAAAAAAGAGAGAGAGACTTCCACAGAAAGATGAATGACAGAAATCTGACTCAAGTATGTTTATAAATAGAGCAGAGGAAAATGAGCCTAGAATGAACACAGAGAGGGCTGCATCGGAGGTGGGAGCCCATCTACATAAGAAACTCAGGAGGCGGCTCTAGACTCAGACACCAAAAATGACAGAAAAAGATGCGAGGCTAAAATGAGTAAGGGCTCCAGGGTCTATGAGAAACAGTTTACCCCATTTCCCCAAACCCTCCCCACAGGCAGCACTACCAGAGAATAAGCATTTAAACTAAACCTACCCTGGAAACAAAATCGAGCAGGCTCCCTGCTAAAGAAATGAATGAATTATCTAGAGAACTAGAGCAGCTTTTGAAATTCCAGCTCCCTGAATTCAGGCTTTCTGCATTATAGCCTTTGGAGGCCCCCAACATGACATCTGGTTCCACCCCTGCCCACACTGAAGTAAAACTGCAAAGCAAAAATCACCCTCCTTACACATACGCACACAGTTTCCAAAGAGCCTTCTTAACCCCTCATTCTAGAACAGAATAAAAATTACAAGGCATTTGAAGAAAGCCTATCCAGTTAAAGACTAGAAATAATTCGGGGAAAAGAACACAACAAAACTAAACACAAATACCTCAAAAGATTTTTTCAGAGCCTCTGTTTTTGATAATGGCAAATTCCTGTTGAAACCAACCATAGACTTGATTAAAATTAAAAAAATAAAAAATCCTTCAGGCATTAAAGAGGCCTCAAGAAAAGGCAAATCCAAAATACAGAGAAGGCAAGAACACAAAGAAAACCCAGTCTCCAAAACTGCTTTCATCTCAGGGGAATCTATCAATCCAAACGAGAGCTGAGAAACTATGCTGTGATTGTGGCAGGCTGCGCAAATCAAGAGTCAAATCTGAGAATTTGCCCAAGTGAGAAGGTGTGATAAGTGCCCCCTTTGTAAAAGCTGGATTACCAAAAGGCTATACCCTAAGAGTAAGGCTAAACTAGAATTAAATCCCCCTCACGGAGTTACCATCATGGTTCCTATCACCACGCTGTTCAAGGAATCCTCAAGTCTTGGATTTGCAAAGGAAGTCCTGCACTGATACATGCCCCTAGGAGCCCTGCAGAAGCAAATGAAAACCTACGGAGAAAGGTTTCATTATACAAGCCTCCTGTTGTCCAACAAATCATTTTTTCAAATATAATGACCAAGATATCTAAACATATAGAGAAAGAAGGCCATGAAACAGTACTGACAGAAACAACAGACAGAAAAACAAATAAAGCAGCCTTAGGAGGCTTTGGATATTAGATTGGACACAGACTATACTTAAAATGTTTAAGGATATAGAAGACAAGCTTCAAAACATTTGCAGCAAACACAAATTAAAAGTGACAAAACAGATTTGGAAAATAACCAAATGGAATGCACAGAAACTGAAAAATACAAAAGCAGTGACTGAAACTAATAAATCAACAAGAAAAATTTAAAGGACACAAGACGACTGAAAAGAGAATTAATAAACTGGGAGATCAGAAAAATTACACAGAATACATCATGGAGAGACATAATTATGGTTGACTTTTAGCATATGTTTAATGTGAATCCCAGAGAGAAAAGAGAGAACAAAACTGAGCCAATATCTGAAAAGACATGAGCTGAGACTCCTCCCCGACAGATGAAGGCATCAATCCATAGATTCAAGAAGCATAAGTAGACTACATATGAGGAAATCTACACCTACATACATGAGAGTAAAACTACAGAAAAATCAAGGGCAGAGAAAATCTTCAAAGCAGACAGCAAATAAGGGAAAAATTACCTTAAACAGAAACAAGAGAAGCCAAAAAAAGAATAATAATTGTTTCAATGTGCTAAAGGAAATAAAGTTCCACCCAGAATTCTATATTCAGCAAAATATTTTCAATAAAGAAAGCAAAATCAAGGTGTTTTTATACAGAAAAAAAAAAAAAGGCAGAATTTTTCTACCAGCAGAACCTTTAGGATTTACTTCAGAAAAAAAGAAAATGATCAAAAGTGGAGAAACTGAAATATAAAAGATGACCAGAGTATTACTCAGCCTTAAAAAATGAAATTTTACCATGTGCAACAACATGAACGGATTTGGAGGGTATTATGCTTATAGAAATAAGTCAAACAGAGGATGATCAATACTGTATGTTACCACTTATATGGGGAGTCAAAAAATAAAATGAATACAGCAAAACAACAACAGACTTACAGATCTAGAGAACAAACCAGTGGTTACCAGTGGGGAAAGGGAAGAAAGGAGGGATGAGATAGTGGTAGAGGATTAAGAGATACAAACTACCATATATAAAATAAGCTATAAGGATATATAGTATAGCACAGAGCGCATAACCGATATTTTATAATAACTTTAAATTGATTATAACTATGAAAATATAATCTAGTACATCTGAAATCAACATAATTTTGTAACTCCACATTACTTCAATTAAAAAAATCCAATTTTATACTGTTTATAAAGATATGAAAAGGTAAAAAAGATGAAAAAACATATACCATGCTAATACCAACAAAAGAAAGTTGGTAAATTTTAATATTAGATAAAAGATATCTTACTGCAAAAAGCACTGCTGGAAATAACAATAGTTAACTTATAAATACTAAATTCATATATACCTAATTACATAGTTGCATATAAAGAAAAACTAGAGGAGTTCCTGTTGTGGCTCAGAGGTAACAAACATAACTAGTATCCATGAGGACCTGGGTTCCATCCTTAGCCTCGCTCAATGGGTTAAGGATCTGGAGTTGCTGTGGCTGTGGCATACGCTGGTAGCCACAGCTCCAATTCAACCCCTAGCCTAAGAACTTCCGTGTGCCAAGGGTGCAGCCCTAAAAAGATGAAACAAAACAAAACAAAACCTAGACCCAGAAATGTAAGTAGCAGTACTATGCAAACACAGTAGGAGACCTTGCTTTTTAAGACTTTGGTTTTTTGTTTTTGGGGCTGTTTATTTGGTTTTGGCCATGCCTGTGGCAGGTGGAGCTTCCCAGGCCATGGATCAAACCCACACCACAGTAATGACAACACTGGATCCTTAACCCATGAGCTACTAGGGAACTCCCACAGTAAGAGACTTTAACGCACAACTCAAGAATTGATGAAAGAAGCAGACAAAATATAGTCAACAAGAACAAAGAAAATCTGAACTACGCAATAACCAATTTTCACATAGTACCCAACAACCACAGAATACATAGAACAGTCACAGGAATGACCACACAACTGTGCCGTAAAGCAAGTTTCAAATATCCCAAAGGAGAGAAATAATATAGAGCACATTTTCTGAACACTATAAAATTACCATTAACAAAAGAGAAACCTAAAAAATTCCATATTTTTGGAAATTTAAAAAATATTCATCTAAGTAATCCACAGGCCAAAATAAAGCAATTAAAAATACTTCAAACCAGGAGTTTCTGTCGTGGCTCGGTTGCAGGTTCAATCCCTGGCTTTGCTCAGTGGGTCAAGGATCTGGCGTTCCCGTGAGCTGTGGTGTAGGTCCCAGACACCGCTTGGATCCCGTGTGGCTGTGGCTGGCGGCTACAGCTCTGATTGGACCCCTAGCCTGGGAACCTCCGTATGCCATGGGAGCAGCCCTAGAAAAGGCAAAAAAAAGAAAAAAAAAAATTCTTCAAACCAAATGATTGTGAAAATACTACTTTTTAAAACTTGTGAGATACAGCTTATAAAGAACTACCTAGTGGTCACAGGCCTTGGTGCTGGTTGGGGATGGGGCCTGCAGAGTCTTAGTTACTGATTTCATTTTCAATAAGTCTAGATTTGTTACATTGGTTTCCCAAATTAAAAAAACAAAAACAAAAAACTGACCTTCTTAACACAACAAAAAAAAAACTAGTACAAATTAAAAACTAACACTCTATCTCAGCAAGTTAGAAAAGAGTGGCAAATTAAACACACACACACAAAGAGAAGAAATAATAAAGAAGAGAAACTAATAAAACAAAACACATATATTAGAAAGAATCAACAAAACCAAGGGTTGGTTCTTTGAAAAGACTAAGAAAACTGATACACCTTTAATGAAAATGATCGAGCAAAAGAGAAGACTTTGATAATTGCAAAAATAAAAAAGGAGGACATCAATAAACAATTTGTACACATTACAAAGATAATAAGAGAATACTGTGAAGAATGTCATGTCAATAAATTTGAAAATTTATAAGAAATGTACAAATCCCCAGAAATAAACACAACTCTTCAGAGGGTAAAACACTGTCAAGAAAAAAAAAAAACAAGAAAAGACAGCCTGTTCTGGAGTTCCCATCATGGCGCAGTGGTTAACAAATCCACCTAGGAACCATGAGGTTGAGGGTTCGATCCCTGGCCTTGCTCAGTGGGTTAAGGATCCAGTGTTGCCATGAGCTGTGGTATGGTCACAGACTCGGCTTAGATCCCACATTGCTGTGGCTCTGGTGTGGGCCAGCAGCTACAGCTCCGATTGGACCCCTAGCCTGGGACCTCCATATGCCACAGGAGCGGCCCAAGAAATGGCAAAAAGACAAAAAAAAAAAGAAAAAAAAAAAAAGAAAGAAAAGACAGCCTGTTCAATAAGTGGTGCTGGGAAAACTGGACAGCCATATGTAAAAGAATGAAATTAGAACACTCCCTAACACCCTCCACAAAAATAAACTCAAAATGGATTAAAGACCTAGATATAAGACCAGATACTATAAAACTCTTAAGAGGGAAATATAGGCCAAACACTCTCTGACATAAATGACAGCAATATCTCAGATCCACCTCTTAGAGTAATGACAGTAAAAATAAAAATAAACAAATAGGACTTAATTAAACTTAAAAGTTTCTGAACAGCAAAGGAAACCCTTAACAAACCAAAAGACAACCCACAGAATGGGAGAAAATCTTTACAAATGAATCAACTGACAAGGGACTCATCTCCAAAACTTATAAACACCTTCTGCAGCTCAATACCAAAAAAACAAAAAAAAAAAAACATCAAAAAATGGGCAGAAGATCTAAACAGACAATTCTCCAAAGACATGCGCATGGCCAAAAAACACATGAAAAGATGTTCAACATCACTCACTATGAGAGAATGCAAATTAAAACCACGATGAGGTACCACCCTACACCAGCCAGAACAGCCATCATCAAAAAGTCTACAAACAGTAAGTGCTGGAGAGGATGTGGAGAAAAAGGAACCCTATCACACTGTTGGTGGGAATGTAAACTGATGCAACCACTGTGGAAAACAGTATGGAGAGTCCTCAGAAAACTAAAAATAGAACAACCATTTGATCCAGCAATCCCACTCCTGGGTATCTACCCAGAGAGAACCATGACTCGAAAAGACACATGTACTCCAAAGTTTACTGCAGCACTCTTTTCAATAGCCAAGACATGGAAACAACCTAAATGTCCATCAACAGAGGAGTGGATCAAGAAGATGTGGTACATAGAGACAATGGAATATTACTCGGCCATTAAAAAGAACGAAATACCAGCATTTTTAGCAACATGGATGGACCTAGAAATTATTATGCTAAGTGAAGTCAGTCAGACAATGAGACACCAACATCAAATGCTATCACTGACATACGGAATCTGAAAAAAGGACATAATGAACTTCTTTGCAGAACAGATATTAGCTCACAGACTTTGAAAAACTTATGGTTTCCAAAGGAGACAGTTTGGGGGGTGGGGGGATGCTCCAGGGGTGTGGGATAGAAATCCTATAAAATTGGATTGTGATGATCATTGTACAACTATAAATGTAATAAATTCGTTGAGTAATTTAAAAAAAAGAAAGAAAGAAAACCAGAATGGTCAAAAAAATTGAATCGATAATCAAAAATCTTCCCACATAGAAAATTCCAGTCCCAGATGGCTTCTTTGGTAAATTCTACCAAATATTCAAATAATTCCAATCTTACAAATTTTTCCAGAGAACAGATAAAAAGGGCACACACTCCAACTAACTTATATGAGGTTCACATTTAATATGGAAAAAAAAAAAGCCAATCTCTCTTTAAACAAATGATACAGTGTTTGCAATCCATCAAAACTAATCTACCAAAAACCTATAAGTATAATTAATGGGGAAACAATGAAAGCTTTCCCTAAGAAATCAAAATGCCTGCTGTGAGCACTTCTATTCAACATAATACTGGAGATTCTGGCCAAGGGAAAAGAGAGAAAAAGCTAACGATTGGGAAGAATTTCACAAAACTGTCATCAACAGATATTACTATTGATGCAATCCAAAAGAATCAACAGGTAAATCATTACAATTAATTAGAATTCAGCAAGATGCTAGATATGAAATTAAAATATAAAATCAAGTATTTTTCTACATACTAGCAACATTTAAATGAACTGTTTTAGAACAATATCAGTAACAATAGCATCAAAAATATTAAGTACTTGGAAGAAATCATCTAACAAAATGTCAAGATTTTTCACAGTAAAACAAAAACTTTATTTTAAAAAACATTAAAAATATACACTAATAGAGAAATATAGCCATGTTTCACAGCCTAGAAGACACTACTATAAAGATATGGTTCCCCTCTAAGCAATCTATAGCTTCAATGCAAGCTCAGTCAATATCCCTTTCTGTGGAATTTGACAAGCAGATTCTAAAATGTACAGGAAAATGCAAAGAATCCAAAATACCCAGGAGACTTAAAGAACATAATGGGAAGATTTGCTCTCTCAGTCAAAGTCATTGAGACAGTGTGGTACCGACATGGAAAAAGACAAAATAGATCAGTAGGAGAGAAAGAGAGAGCCCAGAAACAGGCTTGATTTATAACAAAGGTAGCACTGTGGTGAAAATGACATGGAAAAGTGACCATCTAAGTAAGAAAGAAAAAAATTAAACTGGACCCCTACCTCAATCCTATACACAAAAAGTCAATTGTAGTTTTTTGAAAAAAAAAAAAAAATGAAGATTTTAGCATAGAGAAGAATGTCTTTATGACCTTGGGATGGGAAAAAAGTCTTAAACAGGACATAAATAGCACCAGCTATAAAGGAAAAAAAAATCAATGTATTTGAATATCTTCGATTAAGAACTCGTGTTTATCAAAAGATATCCCAAAGAGTGAAAAAAGCAAGTCATAAACTAGGAAAAGATATTTGCTTCTTATATACTGAAAAATATTTGTATTGAATAATATTTATATAATTATTATAAATAATTGTATAAAAGGATAAAATATCCAAGAAAAAGGATAAAATATCCAAGAGGAAAAGAGAACACTCACCACCCCCCAAAAAAATAGGCAGGCATATGAAAAAGTGCTCAGTGTCACCAGTAATCAGAGCAAAGCAAACTAAAAACACAATGCAATTGTCACTTACATTCCTACCCAACTGACAAAAATCAAACTGTGATAATACCAAATGTTGGTGAGAATGCAGAGAAATGAGAACTGTCACACGTTGTTGGCAGAAATGTGAATCATCAGGTGTACAGAACATTTGGCAATACCCACAAAAGATGGAGATACACATATCTATGTCCCAAAAATGTTATACACACACACACACACACACACACTCTCTCTCTCTCTCTCTCTCTGTCCCCCCTAGAGAAACATGTAAAAGAATGTTCTTAGCAAATTGTTCATAATAGCAAAAAAAAAAAAAAAAGTTATCCAAATATCCACATTTTAATGGTTCAATTGTGGTACTGTTACACATGGCATGCCATACAGCAAGGAAAATAAATTAGAAATATGCACATGCATATAGATGAATCTCATAAATGGGTTGACAGAAAGTAAACAGCTGTAGGACAGATGCTGACCAAGAAATATATACAATTTGGTTTCATTTTTTGAAAGTTCAAAAAAATATAAAACTAAATCCTAGTATTTAGAGATGCATGTTTGTCTGATAAAACTATAAAAAAAATCAAAGAAGTAATTACCAAAAAGTTAGGATACAGTTATGTCAGGAAAAGGGGTAGAAAGATACATGATGAGGTAGGAATGGACTTAGAGCTTCTGGGGGATGACAGGGTTCTATCTCTTGGGCTAACTGGTGGTCACGATGGTGTTCACTTTATTATTTATTGACTTTACACTTGCTTTTGTTATATTTCATAAGGAAAGGCTTAGGAAAGAATATACATATGTGTGTATATATTCTTCTGAGAAAGGAGAGAAGAAGTGCACTAGCTCTCGCTGTGTCATCTATATTTGTGCTATGTATGACATTGTCAAGGCTGAAAACATACCTTCCTATCATAATTAAATCTTGTAGGTTGAGTGTAGAAACTGAAAAACCATACCACACAAAGTGAGGAGTCAACAACAAAAAAATACTTATTTTAGTATGTTAAATAAACTGTAAAAGTAACAAAGGAACTAAAAATAATGATAAAATTACCAAAAATCAGAAAGGAGGCAAGGGATTGATGGTGTAGTATAGATTAACCAAATCTTCACTTATCACAGCAGGAAACTCATCTACATCCAAGGACATAAAAATATTTTACCAGGTACAAAATAATATAACAGCGACTTAATCCATGGGGGTTAAAATGATCAAAATTCAGATCTACTAATGTAGGACAGAACAGAGGGATTCAACTAGTGAGATTATTGAATCCAAGATGAAAATGAACATACCCACCACTTATTAAATAGACATTTATTAAAGATCCAAGCCAAGACTCTCATATTAAGTGAAGTAAGTCAGAAAGAGAAAGACAAATACCATATGATATCACTCATATCTGGAATCTACTATCCGGCACAAATGAACCTTTCCACATAAAAGAAAATCACGGACATGGAAAACAGACTTGTGGTTGTCAAGGGGGAGGGAGTGGGATGGACTGGGAATTAGGGTTAGAGAGATTGTCTTTGGAATGGATAAGTAGTGAGATCCTGCTGTATAGCACTGGGAACTATATATACTCACTTATGATGGAGAATGATAATGTGAGAAAAAAGAATGTATACATGTATGTGTGACTGGGTCACCTTGTGTATAGTAGAAAATTGAAAGCACACTGTAAACCAGCTATAATGGAAAAAATAATAACAGAGATTTAAAAAAATAAAATAAAACGTTTCAGCAAAGATAAACAAAAAAAAAAAATCCAAACCAAGCACTATGCATGGTATAGGCTAAAGCAGAAAACTTCCTATGTTTTTCTCCACTTTTATTCCCAGGACCCTCCAATTTACTTCCATAGGTTGGTAAGTTTACATCTTTAAATAGAAATTTGATCATATCACTCATTTCTTTGAGAAGTTAGTAAATAAAAATAAATAGATGTGCTTGCTTTGGCAGCATATATATTAAAATTAGAACCATAGAGAGAAGATTAGTATGGCCCCTGAGCAAGGATGACAGGCAAATTCATAAAGTGTTCCATATTTTAAAATTAAAATAATTAAAGTAAAGGGGTTCCACTGTGGCACAAGAGTAGTTAAAGATCCAGCATTGTCTCTGGTGGCGGCCCGGGTTTGATCCTTGGCCTGGCACAGTGGATTAAGGAACTGGCATTGCTGCAGCTGTGGTGTAGGTCGAAGGTGCAACTCAGATTTCATCCCTGGCCTGGGAACTTCCATATGGCACAGGTGTAGCCAAAAAAAAAATTAAAATTAAAATATAAACAGGTAGAATAAGCTCCAAACATTTTTGATTGAGGAACTGACAAGCTGTCAGTAACAAGACATTGCCTACCTTAGGTAGGCAGCTAATAAGTTATTTCCAAAAAAAAATTAGTTAAGCATAAAAGAGGCTTTAAAAAGAAAATGTACAAATTAAGAGAATAATCAATAATCTAAGCGTAATGCTAACCATGGGAATGTACCTTAAGACATTTAAAAGAATATCTCAAAAGGGCCAGAGACCTCAGTTGATTATAGATGCAGAACCAAGGAGTAAAAATAGTGAAATAAATACTTCAAGGAAAGATGAGTTCCTGCTGTGGCTCAGCAGGTTAAGAACCTGACTAGTATCCACAAGGATGCAGCTTCAGTCCCTGGCCTTGCTCACTGGGTTAAGGATCTGGCAATTGCGGTGAGCTGTGGTGTAGGTCCCAGTCGCAGCTCAGATCCAGTGTTGCTGTGGTTGTGGCATAGGAGGGCAGCTGCAGCTCTAATTTGACTCCTAGCCCAGCAACTTCCATATGTCTCAGGTGCAGCCCTTAAAAAAAAAAAAAAAATTCAAGAAAAGATATGTGAAGGTATTAAGGCTTTGAGGAGGTAAACAGAACACCCTGGTCGGTAAAAGTGAGAATAAACTAAAGGTACATGGCTTTTTCCAAAACTATTCAATCAGTCTATATGCAGGGAAGAGTAAACTGATCAGATTTAGGAGCAGCAGGAAGAGAGCTCTAGGTAAAGAGAGTTAAAATGAGGTATTTCAGATATTTTCTATTTCAATGACAAGATTTAATTAGTACACATGAGTTAATCCAAGATTCTTAAGAACAAATAGATATAGGCCAGTAGAGAATCTCACTGCGGCAAAATCATCACTTTAGAGAGATTGCTGAAGAAGAAAAAAGAACAAGAGGTAACCCTTTAAACGTTGGCAATTGTTTCTGATCTCTAGCATTGTGATAAGGGGTAAGATTTATATCTAGAGATGAGGCTCAAAGTCAGAAACAAACTTCTGAAAATCCCCCAACTCCACTGGGGTCTCTCCAGTCCCTCGCACTGTTCATGGTTAGCAGTTTTCATAAAGTTCTTATTACCCAAAGGAATTTGAATTATAATTTGTGTTTCATATCTTAACAGGAAATAGAATTACTCCTACATGAACAAGGAAGAACCAGGCATCAATTTCATAAGGTTTTGAACTCAGATTTTAGCATGAGAAAGACAAGTGGAGGCGTTCCTGCTGTGGCAGAGTGAGTTAAAAATCTGCATCAGCTCTGGTTGCTGCCCAGGTGCTGGTTAGATCCCTGGGTCTGGTGCAGTGGGTTAAAGCATCCAGCTGCAGCTGCAGCTGCAGTGGAGGTCACAGCTGAGGCTTGGATTCAATCCCATATCCCTTCCATATGCCATGGCTGTGGCCATTAAAAAAAAAAAAAAAAGAAGAAGAAGAAGAAGAAAGGAAGAAGGCAAGTGGAAAGGACTACCCCCTGATAGAGAACTCACCTTCCAGGAAAGCAAATTCGTCCACAGCTTCTATTGCATTATCTGAAACACAAGGTAAAGGGACACCTGATTAACTGTGGACACAGGCATCAAACCTCTTACAAGAGCACAACACACACAGTGAAGGGCCTGAGGCTTTATGCAAATAAGCATTTATAAAATTTGTCCCTTGCTATCTTGAGATCTACATCTTCTCCACCACCCAATATTACATATCAGCTGTCTCTCTACAGCCTAGGTAAATACTGTTCCCTGGGGGGAACCTCTTTCCTCTGAAAGTTATCAGAGAAGAGAGTCTGGCTATAGAGCAGGGAAAGTGAGATTGTGGTATACGAAAGTTTACACACATTCTAGAGTAGAAAAAAGTAGAGTCAGAAATCAAACCTATCCTTTCTAGGTGGAAAAAAAAAAATGACAAGCCTGGTACAATATAGCAGAAGCTATAAAGGGGTCTAGTTAGCTTTGGCAACATCCAGGCTCCTTTTGGTTCTCTGTCCCAGCACCACTCCAGCCAACCAAAACAGACATTCGAGAGGCACGATCTTCTGGCACAGGGACAGTTCAACAGAAAACATCATAGGAAGAGACCTGTGGTGTCCCTCATCTTAAAGTGATGCCTTCTCAACTAGTGTAAGGAGAGTCTAGCCCAGCCCTCCCTTGTGCACCCACAGATGCAAGACACCAAAGTGACACTCTACCCAAATCTCTCCTCTGAAGGGTTTTCCTCTTTCCCTGTTGAGCACAGCAGTAGGCATCCTTTGCAATGGTCTCCACAAACAGTTCCTATTAAGAAAAGCAGGAGGGGAAAAAAGTAAAAGTTGTAATAAACAAACCAAAATTAAAAGAAAAGAAAATAAGCAAAGTTGTATCCACGAGTTCTAGTGCAAATGCTTGTTCCTGTTTGAGTGGGGGCCAAGGGTGGAAGAGGGCACAGATGCACGGGGAGGTTCTCAGGGAAGCTGAAATTTTTCCTGGACTTCCTAAAAGTCTATTCCCCTCCCCTCTCCTGCTGTAGTACAGACATGTCTGTCCCTCCCTCACTCTGAAGATTCACCGCACTCACTTACTTGAAACAAGTTATAAAGTTAGACTAGAGACACAAATCAAAGTCGCGTCCAGGCCCTCCGGAAGAGGTAGGTCTTACCAAACCAATACAAGTATTGCATGTGACCCTTTCTCTGTCTTCCCTCCCTATACTCACAACTCAGTATCCGGCCCCAGCACCCCTCTAACCTCTCGGGCCTCAGCACAACCTGCCCCAGAGGTCTTCTTACTGCCCAGGCTCACATCTCAAATTTGGCCCCAAATACAGCTAAGCTCCGCCCTTCCGAAAGGCCCCCGAGGCCCCGCCCCGCCCCTCCCCTCTAGGTGACCCAGGCGCTCCCGGCCGCACCGCGGCTCGTGCCAGGATGAAGATGGCTTCCTGTCCCGCGAGCGTCACGTCGGGGTCCGCCTTCACCAAGGCCTTCACTCGTGCCAGAGGTAGCCTCGAGAGACGAGCCCCAGGCGTACTTGTCGGGGCTTGGGGCTGCGGGGCCGCCACCTCCCCAGCTGAGCTGTCCTCTTCCCGGGTAGGCCCACTTCCAGCTGCCGCCGCCACCGCGGCCGCCATCCGGGCCCCGGGCGTGCAGCGCGCGGCCGCCGACTGTGCGCGCGCAGGCGGTGCCGGCCCCTTTCCCGCGCGCACTGGCAGCCACGCCCCCTGCTGGCTCGTGACTCCGCCCCCCTCCCCCCTCCCAACCGGCCAGCGTGGCGGAGTATTACGCGAGAGAGGCGGAGGGCTGGCGTTTAATCTTTTCTATCCCTCACAGCGCTACTGAGGTCTGGTGGTCCGATTTTGCAGTTTGCTTTGCCTCTCACGCGATGCCCTACCTAGTTGAGCTCTCTTTTGAGAACTTGATTGTAAAAGTAAACAGCAGTAATAGAAATATATAGGAGAAACTTGGACAAAGGTATATGCTCCTGGAGGAGACAGTAAAGTAGGAGAAATAAAAATGTAGGAGGGGAAAGAAGTAAATGATGGGCATCGCTTCAACAATTCTTCCCTCTTTCCCATGACGAAACCTTATCTGCGTCACAGTCCAATTAGGAAAAGGAAACTACACAGAGTTTGAACAGGGAAAGTAATTTGAATAGAAAGTTTAACATAAAAGTTAAACTATAGGTATAGGAGTTCCCGTCGTGGCACAGCAGAAACAAACCTGACTAGCACCCATGAGGACACACGGGTTCAATCCCTGTCCTCGCTCAGTGAGTTAAGGATCCAGCGTTGCCATGAGCTGTGGTGTGGGTCGCAGACACGGCTCAGATCTGGTGTTGCTGTGACTCTGGTGTAGGTCAGCGGCTATAGCTCTGATTCCACCCCCAGCCTGGGAACCTCCATATGCCACAGGTGCGGCCCCATAAAGACAAAAAAAAAAAAAAAGTTACTATACCAGGATTGACTATGAGTGAGTAAGAAGTCTAAAAGATAGAGGAATCACACATAGGCTCCCAGGGCTGGCGTGGAAAGCCCAAGGATGGAAGGAACATGAGAAAGCACCCATCCCACCAAGCTCTTATTGGAGAGGAGTCTTGACATTAGTCTCAAGTGAGAATCAAGGCAGCCAGCAGTCACCGTGCTCTGCTTACTTGCCTCCTCACCAAGGTGATTATTGGACATCTTCTCCTTACTGTTGCCGGAAATATCAGCTGCCTCTTTACACAATGCCAAACAGAAAGGTGCAGAGTTGGAGGAAACAGAGAAAGTAGCTTTAATTGCCAGGCAAAGAGGGAACACAGCAGGCTAGTGACTCAAGGACTGTGACCCCCTGTACCCAATTGGAGGGTGTAGTGAGGAGTCTTACAGTGTTTGGGGAGCAGGGCGTGATCAGCTCCTGGGCATTTTCGTGATGAGTGGGTGGTGAGATAATTAAGAGTCAGTGTCATTAACCTTCTGGTTCCAACCAGACTGGGGTCTATATTCTTGTGGGCTGCATACAGTCGAAGTCTTCCACCTGGTAGGGGCTTCAGCACCTGCAAAACAGCTCCAAGGACATGGCTCAGAATATTATCTATAGTCCTTGCAGGACAATTCATTAAAAGGTCCTTGACTTTGTTGAACGGCTAAACTATTATTCTGTCTTGCTTGACTATTGTCCTTTTTCTCTGTATTTTCTCACTTCTCTGATTAAATTGATTTGTTGACTAAAGTTTCTCTGTAGATAAAAAAGCAGGTGGAGGGCACGAGTGGAGGTCCACTCTGGGAAGGCCTCACAGGGTCCTGCTCAGTTACAGTACTCCCCAAACACATCACACCTTATCTTCAGTCTGAGATAGGAGGTGGATGGCCCCCTGGGCTAAGAAGAGCAGGGACTTGTTGGGCTGGTAAATTGGGCCTTGCTTCTTTTGACACCTCAAGGAGAAAGTTAATGGCAAGAGCTGAGCTCTGCTGGAGTAGAAAGATAAGATGACCACTTTAATCACTCTGGGAGTTCAGGAGAGCTCCCCAATTACACATATGCAGTAAATTTCCTAGGAGTCAAAAGGGGAGGGGGCGCCAGGCTATAATAAGTCCTGATACCATCCCAGAGTCCTTTGCTCTGGAATCCATCTTGACAAAAAAAAAAAAAAAACGTACATGAATATCTGAGAGGGCCCTGGTCCAGTCAGGTATGAGAAATAAAACAAGATAATTGGCCAAAGGAAAACAAAGACCCGGAAGAACTTCCTATATAAGTGATTTAAATTGCCTCCCTGGCACACTCCTCATTCAGGGGGACACCCACACTCCTCTTTTGGGTGTGTATTAATGTATTTTGCTTCCGTCTTAGATAAACTCTTTCTCTGTGTGCTCTCCCACATATTCTACTGTGTTTCTACAATAAACTTTATATCTGTCTTTATAGTCTTTGCCTCCTTGAAACATTCTTGCTTTTTCTTTTTGGTTTTGTTTTGTTTTGTCTTTTTGTCCTTTTAGGGCCACACCCATGGTATATGGCGGTCCCCAGGCTAGGGGTCGAATCAGAGCTGTGGCTGCTGGCCTTCGCCACAGTCTCAGCAACGTGAGATCCGAGCCACGTCTATGACCTACACCACAGCTCACGGCAACAAAGGATCCTTAACCCATTCTGCAAGGCCAGGAATTGAACCGGCGTCCTCATGGATGCTAGTTGGGTTCATGAACCCCTGAGCCACATTGGGAACTCCACATTTTTGCTTTAAACAGGGGGCAAGAATCAGGGCAATTCTGTTTTTAGCTTCTAGCTAGTCCAGTGGCTGGGATTCCTGGTTTTCACCCAGGCTGCCTAGTTTCAATTCCTGAGCCGAGAATGAAGATGTTTGTTCCAAGACATCACTCACTGCTGTCTCTCCAAAATCTCTCACTGCTGATGAACTCAGTTGCTATTTCAGAGAAAATAGAAGCACCAAGAATGGAACTTCTGCCAACTCTCATCACCACACCAACACACCTGACAGTACTTACACCCACAGACTGTTTTCCTACCTGCTATAGGACTGAAATATTGGTGCTCCTCTCCAAGGCCATCCCCTCTACTTGTCCCCATTAGATTCCCAACCCTTCTTGCCTTCTGAAGAAATCACTCTGGGGCATTCCCATTGTGGCACAGCTGAAACAAATCCGTCTAGTATCCATGAGGATGTGGGTTCAATCCCTTGCTCAGTGGGTCGGGGATCCGGTGTTGCCATGAGCCATGGGGTAGGTCACAGACATGGCTTGGATCCCGCATTGGCGTTGCTGTGGCTGTGGCATATTCCAATTCAACCCCTAGCCTGGAAACTTCCATGTGTCTCGGGTACCACTCTAAAAAGCAAAAAAAAGAAAGAAATCACTCTGGCATTTCTTCTTCATCTCTCTCGGCATTTATTTTCCTCCCTGTGCTGAACCCTTCCTTCCTTCCTTCCTTCCTTCCTTTCTTTCTCTCTTTAGGGCCACACCTGCAGCATATGGAAGTTCCCAGGCTAGGGGTCAAATCAAATCTGTATCTGCTGGCCTACACCACAGCCACAGCGATGCCAGATCCAAGCCATACCTGCCACCTACACCACAGCTCACAGCAATGCCAGATCCTTAACGCACTGAGCGAGGCCAGGAATTGAACTCACATCCTCATGGATACTAGTCAGGTTCATTACCACTGAGCCACAACAGGAACTCCTGCTGAACAATTTCTATAAGCATACATCTTTTTTTTTGTCTTTTTGCCTTTTTTAGGGCCACTCCTGCGGCATATGGAGGTTCCCAGGCTAGGGGTCCAGTCGGAGCTTTAGCCACCGCCCTACACCAGAGCCACAGCAATGCAGGATCCAAGCCGTGTCTGCGACCTACACCACAGCTCACGGCAACACCGGATCCTTAACCCACTGAGCAAGGCCAGGGATCGAATCTGCAACCTCATTGTTCCTAGTCGGATTCGTTAACCACTGTGCCACGATGGGAACTCCTCTATCAGCATACATCTTTATCAAAAATTCACTCCTGACCACACACGCCCCTCCAGCTTCTGCCTCAATTTCTCTTTGCTTTTATTTGCAACAGAAGTCTTTCATAAACTCACCTATATTCATTGCCTCCTATTTTTCTCTTCTCAGTTCCTCTTGCACTTATTCCAATGAGGTATTTATCACCACAGGACCATTGAGACAATATTTTCAAGATCATCAATGACCAGGGCCACCCTTAGTGTGCAGGTACCTGGAAAGATATTTTTTCAGGGCTCTTGTCTATCTAAACAATTTGATTTTTAAATGTATTTCAAAGTTCATGGGCCCATGTGAGGTGTCATTATTTATCAATGAAGACTTAGAATCATCAGTAGAAGTATTTACATATTTGTTTGTTGTATTACCACTGAACATGAAGACTCTTCATAGAGTCCAGGCACCAGTTATTTCTGTTTGGATGCAGAAAACATCTTTGTATGCTCTTTTGGCTGATGTTATATCCCTCACAGAGAGAAAAAGGCAGCAATGCAACTGCAATAACAACTGCTTACAAGGTCATGGCTCTTTGAAATCTGTTTGTATTGAAACACTATGGTTTGGGGTTAGGGATTTTTGTGCCTCTGCCATTCGCTAATACCATTTATTTAATGCTGGTTGCATCATTACTCATGAAGCTGCATCATGAGTAATTGGGAGCCCTGTGCTTATTGGCTTCCAATTACTCTCTCAAAGGGTGTCTCTGTGCTTCATCGATGATGACCAAAAATGCAAGCCTTACCAAACTTTACAGGCAGGAAAGTATGAAGGATAATCCACTTTCTGATTAAGTTACATTTTCTGTTTGGAGTTTTATAGTGTTAACATAGAAAAACACATCTTCAAACCATGTATTCTCTTGAATTCTTTAGGCTATACTCACTGCATTTTTAGAATGTGATCACTGGCAATCTTGCCTGCAGCCCTGCTTCCAATTACCACTGTCATCAGGGAGAAGAGGCAAGGAGACATGAATGGAGCAAGAAAAACAGTCCCAGTGACACAAGAAATGTCCATTCCTTGTTGGGAAAAGCTTAAGACTGACCTGGGAAAGCACACTATCACCAAATCACTTGGAGGCCAGAGAGGATGTTGGTTAGAAGAGCCTGTTGGCATTGTAAAGCGATGGTTTAAAAGCCCTCAGAGATGGTACAACCACCCCCAGAGGACTTTATTTTTTTTTGGGGGGGGGGTGCAACTGCAGCATATGGAAGCTGCCAGGCTAGGGGTTGAATCGGAGCTACCGCTGCTGGGCTTTGCTATAGCCACGGCACTGCAGGATCCAAGACTCAGCTTCGACCTACATCACAGCCCACAGCAACGCTGGATCCTTAACCCACTGAGCGAGGCCAGGGATGGAATCCACATCCTCATGGATGCTAGTTAGATTTGTTACCACTGCACCACAATGGGAACTGTGGACCTTCTGATATATGGTGTGAAGCCTGAGGAGGGCATGGGGTGAAAGCCCCCAGTGGCAAAAGAGTATAGAGGGTAAAGGATGCCTGCCACCATCTCACACCTTTGAGTGCTATAAATCAGAGGTGACACTCCAGTTGGGACACAGTGAGAGCTGAGGTACAGGCCCACACATGCAGCTCAAGTCCAAGTGCTGGCAGTGAGTCATCAGTAGCCCAGTGCCCTGTGTCTGATGTGAACGTCACCCTAAATCAGTGTGTTGTCAGTGCCATTCTGGTGACCCAATCTCACACAATCCCACATCAGCCAGCAGGAGAAATTCAATTTCCAGGCTGCCCTCCCAAACGAGAGCCCAGCCAAGAGGTCTCAGGTGACCCACTGGCACAAATCTTAAACTTCCTCAAGGCAATGGGTTAGCCATATGCATGGAGTAGAGGTTCAGAGAGTACCCCAAAGGGAGAGAAAACAAAGATTGAGTCCACATATGTTCCTCTCTAAAGACAGCCATTTATCCCCAACCCCAGGTGTCTATCATGCCTAAGCAAGCCCTATTGGAAGAGGAGATCAGATAAACCCACTTATTTTTCTACTTGCATTGTTGCCCAAGCTTATTTGTTTTTCTGAAGATGCAGTAGAGTCACAGAATTTCCAAGCTGCAAAGGATCTGAGGCATTCATAAAATCATAGATATTCAGATCTGGAGGAGCTTTTTAGGGTCATTCAGACCAATCCTTTATATCTGAATGCCCTCCTTTCTTAGTTATCATGATACCCAATGTCCTAATTTTCCCTCCTGTCTTTCTGACCACTCTTTCTCAGTCTCTGTTGCAAGCTATTTTTTTCCAGGGTGAAATCTTCATAATCTTTTTCTCACTCTAGATCCGTAGGTGAGCACATCCAGGCCCATGGCTTTAAATACATCTGTATGCTAATGATTCCCAAATATATATTTCCAGCGCCACAGTCCCCCCTGAGTTTCAAGCTCATATATCCAGCTGTCTATTGCATACCACTAGTATCATCACAAACATCTCCAGCTTTAAATGCTTAAAAATGGACTCTAGGTTTTACCTTTCACGTGGATCAATAAGTTCCTCCCCTAGTCTTCAAGTCAAAGGAAATGGGTCTGCTGTCCATACAGTGTCAGAGCCTGAAACCCAATATTCCTTCTTCCTATCTGCTTTTCTCTCTCTCTCTCACATCCAGTCTCCGTTCTTCCCACCTTCTGTCAAGTGCATCTAGTTTTCTTCATCTCCAAGCCATCATCACCTCTCCCCTGAATCACTCCAGTAGTGTCCTAACTTGTTTTCCGGTATCACCTCAATCCATTCTTTTTTTTTTGTCTTTTTGTCTTTCCTAGGACCGCACCCACAGCATATGGAGGTTCCCAGGCTAGGAGTCGAATCAGATCTGTATCTGCTGGCCTACACCACAGCCACAGCAATGCCAGATCCAAACCACATCTACGACCTACACCGCAGATCACAGCAACACCAGATCCTTAACCCACTGAGTGAGGCTAGGGATCAAACCCCAGTCCTCATGGATACTAGTCGGGTTTGTTAGTGCTGAGCCACGACAGGAACTCCTCAAGTTGCTAATTTAAATTTTAAATCATCCAGTGGCTCCCACTGCACCCAGAATAAAGTCCAAACTCATAAACTCCTTCATATGGCTCTAACCTCATCTCATATATTCCTTCTTGCTCACTGTGCTCCAGCATTGTTGGCCTTTTATTGAATTGAACAAACCAAGCATTTTCCACTCTCAGGGCCTTTACACACTGAGACCTCTTCCTGGAAGGCTTTTCCACTAATTTCTTCTATAGGTTGGAGCTTGTCATGATTTTAAACACATCTACAAATTCTTGGACTTTAACCTATCAAAAGGTAGACTCTAATTTCCCTCCCCTTGAACATGGACAGGACTTAGCAACTTTTTTTTTTTTTTTGTCTTTTTGCCTTTTCTAGGGCCGCTCCCGAGGCATATGGAGGTTCACAGGCTAGGGGTCGAATCAGAGCTGTAGCCACCGGCCTACACCACAGTCACAGCAACTTGGGATCCGAGCCATGTCTGCAGCCTACACCACAGCTCACGGCAACACCAGATCCTCAACCCACTGAGCAAGGCCAGGGATCGAACCCGCAACCTCATGGTTTCTAGTCAGATTCGTTAAACACTGTATCACGACAGGAACTCCAGCAACTTGCTTTTAGTGTATAAAATGCAGCAGAGGTGACTCGGAGTTGCTTGTAAAACTAGGTAAAAAATGTGATACAGCTTCCAACTCAATTCTCTCTCGAGAGGGGCTCACCTTCAGAACCTAGCAACCATTCAAGAAGCCACACCACATGGAGAGGCCATATACAGGTATCTTAGGTCCTGGCAACAGCCAGCATCAACCACTAGATGAGGATGATGAGGTTGACGAGGGAAATGAGGAAGGTTTCAGATGAGTCTATTCCCCAGGCTCCAAGCTGCCCTGGCAGATACTGAGTAGATCAGAGACACATGGTCCCCACCAAGTCCTGCCAAAATTGCAGATGTTCGAGCAAAATAACTGCTACCCCTTCCCTTACATGCAGAATCTGAAAAAAGGACACAATCAACTTCTTTACAGAACAGATATTGGCTCACAGACTTTGAAAAACGTATGGTTTCCAAAGGAGAGAGGTTGTGGGGTCAGGGGATGCTGGGGGTTTGGGATGGAAATGCTATATCATTGTACAACTATAAATGTAATAAATTCATTGAGTAATATAAAGAAAAATAACTGCTACCCTTGTTTTAAGCCACTAAGGTTTGGGGTGGTGTGTTTCATAGCAATAGATGCCTGGAATACAGCTGATAGGTTTCCTTCTCAGAACTTCTCTCCCTGAACATGTTATCTAAGTACGTGTTCACTGGCTCCATCCACCACTGATAAATGATTAATTATTATTATCATTGTTATTATTTTGTCTTTTTTTTTTTGTCTTTTCTAGGGCCACACCCACGGCATGTGGAGGTTCCCAGGCTAGGGGTCCAATCGGAGCTGTAGCCACCAGCCTACGCCACAGCCACAGCAACGCGGGATCTGAGCCGTGTCTGCAACCCACACCACAACTCATGGCAATGTCGGATCCTTAACCCACTGAGCAAGGCCAGGGATCAAACCGAAACGTCCTGGTTCCTACTCGGATTCGTTAACCACTGAGCCACGATGGGAGCGCCGATTAATTATTATTATTAACATCAGTGTCCAGCCTAGTGCCTGGCACACAGGAGGTGTTCAATGAAGATTTGTGAAATGATCAATTAAGCAGGTGAATCCTCTTGCACATTCGAAGTTATCAGTTATTGATAAGATGGAAGTTTATTTAATCACTTGAAGGGCGGCAACATCCAACATCCACTCAGATCGAGGGAAGGGTAGCTGTGGAGCATGCTCTCCTGGCGCTGCTGCATGGGGAAGGGTGGGCAGACTAAGTGACTGCCACTCAGGGGCTAGAAGTCACTGGGGCCTGGGAAATTAGAGAAGGATCCCCAGAGACACCTGTCCTGGTGTCAGTACAGCAAACAGTCTCCCTTATCTGTTATTGAGGAAGCAAGTGGCCCTCTCTGTTATCCGCTGTGCCTGACAGCACATGTCTTTCTCAGAGATGGGCATATTCCCAATTTGGGAACCAGAAGACAGGTGGATCAAGGCGGGAGAAGTTTCAGAGAATCATTCTTGGAAGAGATGCTGTACTTTGGCAGAGATGATAATGACAGACATGTCAGATAATTGAGTTTCAGGCTGGTTCCTGGGGGCCCTGTCCATTGCTTTCCTCTCTGACTTGTGGTTTCCTTGGTGACAGGACAGCTGCTGGGCAGATGGCAGCTTTGGGGCCACCTGTCTAGCTTTGAAGCTAACTGACTCTGACAGCTTTGATTGGAATGAAAAGATGTAGGGTCCCTACTGTCTTTCTTAAATTAAACCCTCCCTCCTAGAGCGTGTGCGTTTGTAAACATTGCATTAGATTAGGGGATTTCTCCTGTGCCAAGAGGGTTCCTTTATCATAGAGGTCGACTTTCTGGGGTCGCTGGAAGTGTTTCTGAGGTAGGGCTCCTCAAAGCTGCCCCACGAAACAAGGCTACACCCTCGTCTGCTCCCCAGACTGTGATTCTCAGGGGTATGTACCGATCAGATCTCGGTGGGAAAACAGAAACCACACCTGGCTGACGGTAGAGGCAGGAGGAGGGTGAAGTGGTAGCTGGTTGTAAATTAATTCTAGAAAAGCAGAAATATGATGTTTCTTCACCTTTGCACTTGCCAATTTTAGGTCTCTTCTCAGCTCTGCCCACCACCACCCCTACTCTCAGAGCACGCAGAGTTCTTGAGTTTACTGCCCTTTATTTTAATGCTAGTATGTATTTTTAAAATTTTCTTAGGGAGAAGTTCAGAGAAAGGCAAAAGTAGAAGGAAGAGTGAGTTCCCTTTTTGGCTCAGTAGGTTAAGAACCCAACTAGTACCCATCAGGATACGCGCTCAATCCCTGGCCTCACTCAGTGAGTTAAGCATCTGGCATTGTTGCAAGCTGCGGCATAGGTCACAGACACGGCTTGGATCCAGTGTTCCTGAGGCTGTGTGTAGACCTGCAGCAGCAGCTCCAATTCAACCTCTAGCCTGGGAACTTCCATATGCCACTCGTGTGGCCATAAAAAAAGCAAAAAAAAGTGCATGAATGAGTACAATTAATCCATATGTACTCATCACCAAAGTTCTGAATCATCAGCTCACAATCTTATTCTATCCCAAATCTCGTCTATTTCTCTCTCCTCCTCCTATATTATTTTGAGGCAACCCCAAGTACCATTTGGTTTCATCAACTAATATTGCAGTGTACAGCTCTTTAAGTTGATTCTTTTTAAACATGTTACCTCTATGCCTTTCCCACACCTAGAGGAAAATTGCTTAATATCAAATTCCAGCCAGCATTCTCATTTCCATGTCTCCTAAATACCGCCCACAGGCTTTGGGAGGGACCCTGGCAGAAGCACAATCGGAGACAGGACAACAGTGGACCTAGCTGTGGCCTGGACCAGGTGGGCACTAAAAGGTCGAATGGGGGAGGAAATGGCAGGAGATGCCGAGGGACTACGGGACTATGAGCGAGACTGAGAGAGGGGACAGAATCCTCTCTCTCCTTCCAGCCGGAGGGAAAGGGGAGGTTCCAGGAGGAAGGCATTGTCAGACAATGGCCAAGGGCATTTTTCTCCCTTCTCTCCTGAACATCTATTTGGCACATCCACTCCCAACACTTTGGTCTCCCGTGACGCCCAGAGGTTCCTAAAAGGGAGACACTTTCTCTCCTTCACCTGCTCATTTTCAGTGCAAACAATGTACTTGGTGCATAGTAGCCACTTGATAAATGGTTGGCAGGGCACTACCTTGTTGGACAGCTAGATGGCCCCTGCTAGGGTCCAGGGTAGGCTACACAAAATGTGCCTCAGTGGCCTATTGATTATTTTGCATTAAAGTTACTTAAGAAATCCCCCCCATCTATCAAAGGAAAACGTGCCCAGGTCACAATGCAAGAAGAGCGTGTGGAATTGGAGATATTACTGCAACCAACCTGGGGGGGTACATTTTTTATTGAGGTATATTTGCTGTACAGTATTATGTAAAGTTATAGGTGTACTATATAGTGATTCACAATTTTTATAGATTGTATTCATTTCTTTTTTTTTTTTTGGCTTTTTGGCTTTTTGGCTTTTTGCCTTTTTAGCAGTATATGGAGGTTCCCAGGCTAGGGGTCCAGTTGGAGCTGTAGCCGCTGGCCTACACCACAGCCACAGTAACACCAGATCCAAGCCACGTCTGTGACCTGCACTGCAGCTCATGGCAACGCCAGATCCTTAACCCACTGAGCAAGGCCAGGGATTGAACCCGCAACCTCATGGTTCCTAGTCAGATTCATTTCCGCTGCGCCATGACTGGAACTCCAGTATTCTTTTTAAAGTTATCATACATATAAAATAAAATATATTCCTGTATTGTAAAAAAAAAAAAAGAAGAAGAAGAAGAAGAAAGAAATGGCCAATGCAAAAGAAACCCTCCTTTCTGTCGCACTGAAAAAAGGAAAGAAATCTCACATATGAGAATTACACTCCCAAAACCAAGCAGAACCCTGTAAGTTGTAATTAGATGTTTATGTATTTAAAGTCTTCTCATTTATAGACAGTTATTGTTGTACTCTGGTCCTTTTGCAAGAGTGTTTTATCTTTGAGAAAGTTCACAAGTACAGGTCTCTGATAAATTTCAGACAATACTGCTGAACGGGGTAGGAAAAAATTATAAAATCCTAATGAAAAATTTGATGGCTTCGGAGTTCCTGTTGTGGCATAGTAGAAACAAATCTGACTAGTATCCGTGAGGATGTGGGTTCAATCCCTGGCCTCGATCAGTGGGTTAAGGATCCAGCATTGCCATGAGCTATGGTGTAGGTGGCAGACACGGCTTGGATCTTGTGTTGCTGTGGCTGTGGTATAGGTCGGCAGCTACAGCTCTGATCCAGCCCCTAGCCTAGGAACTTCCATATGCCATGGGTATGGCTCTAAAAAGCAAAAAAAGAAAAGAAAAGAAAAGAAAATGTATGTCTTCATAAAGCAGAGAGCAAAAAGGATTAATTGCTGAGTAAACTGGTGAATATGGTTTTTTAGAGGGAGGGTTGTCTGGAATATTACTGTGTTTTCCAGACATAAGGAAACCCTTCCCCTCAAGCTGCTTATGACTTAGAGCAACTGGGTAAATTACACCTCGGTGGGTAAAATTCAAATATTTTTCTTTTCTCTCCTCCTTGTCTCTCTAGAAATTAGAGACTCTTTGGTTCTGAGCAGACTTATCAGGTGAATGGGAAAAACTGTCTCCTGTCATGTGCATGGATCTTGATATTTTGGGGACTTCTCGAAAGGAGAACTCCACCAAGGCAGAATCTGATGGCAGGCCCTTGGCATGTCTTTCCTGGCCTTCAAAGGCCTTTCAGGAATTTTGTCTGAGATTCCTGAGGAATTATGCCAGAGTCAATGTGGAGGAGCCTACGTGGTCAATGGACCAGACTTATTTTGGAAACAAATTAGCCTTGGTTTGGCTGTGTTCAATAGAGATGAGGGTAATTTTGAAGAAAAAGATTATGTTTCAATAAATATGAAATTCTAGTTCTGTTAACTGAATTTATGAGTCATTAGAGTTATTTATGAGAGTTATTGTGGTAGCCATAATTTTGTCCTAATGTTCAGAAGAAAGAGAAAATTATCTAGTGGAATTTTCACATGTACAATGCTTGTGGACAATTGGGTGTAAGCGATAAATGTAGGACCTGTGAAGTGTTTCCCCATTGATGTACCTCTGAGCTTGTTCATGCCACCTGATCAGTTTTCCCTCAACATGGATTAACTAGGCAAAAATAAAGGAGGCTTAGGGAATTCCTATTGTGGCTCAGCGGTAATGAACCTTACTATTCTCTATGAGGATGCAGGTTCAATCCCTGGCCTCACTCAGTGGGTTAAGGATCCAGTGTTGCTGTGAGCTGTGGTATAGGTTGCAGACATGGCTCAGATCCCATGTTGCTGTGGCTGTGGTGTAGGCTGACAGCTACAGCTCCATTTTGACCCCTGGCCTGGGAACTTCCATATGCTGAGGGTGTGGCCCTAAAAAGACAAAAAAAAAAAAAAAAAAAGGAGAACCTACCATGGACAGACATGATCAAGCAGCTGCATCACCCTGGCATTGAGGGAAAGATACTCTGATCATCAATGTTTTCTACTGAAAGACTTGCAATCAAAAGGGAAAATGATGGAAAAACCTGGATGTATCGAGGTATGGGGAAGTCACTCTGGCTTATACATGGTTTAAATTAAAATTTACCAACCAAAGCAGACTATTTTGTGGCCTTTTCAGACATGTGTTGTACATCTGCTTTGGCCATTATGGATTTCAGACATGTTCCCTAATTACCGAGAACTTGAATTTTCTGAGTTTTGTCAGATGCCACTAGCCATTCCCAAAGCATGTCTGCTGGCAGGTGGTAGCTGCAACCTTATGTTTTCAAAGTCCTCTCTTGTAACTATTCAATTCTTAGACAAGGAAATTGCTTTAGATCTGATATTATCAAAAAGAGACTCATGCATAGCGACAGTGGCTCCTGTTGTGTATATGTTAAATGCTGCACCGGAAGTTAAAATCTACTTAGGCAAAATTAGACAACTGGCAAAGTCTCCTCAAAATGCCAGTTCCAGACTGAATTTTAGGCTTATTTTCCTGAGTTCTTCAGGGAATTAGATCTATTTTGTCCATTAAGTTTCCAGTTGTCACTCCTACTTCTAACTGTATCTGTTGCACCAGAATTGTGGCCTAAGGGATTGATTTCTTAATCATAAAGACTCTTTGGATCCAGAACTTGGAACTCAGCAATATTTTTAATTTGGTGCCCATTCCCCAAATTGAGGCAGAAGTATGCCCCATTTCAACAGGAAGTAGACAGAGTGGGCATTACCACATTCCCTAAAAGACTTGGGGAAAGATATAACAGAGGTGGGAAGGAAGCAATCCCATTTACCACTGCATCAAAGAGACTAGAATACCTAGGAATAAACCTACCTAAAGAGGCAAAATGCCTGTACTCTGAAAACTACAAGACACTGATGAAGGAAATCAAAGATGATACAAACAGATGGAAAGATATTTGCTCTTGGATTGGAAGAATCAACATTATCAACATGACAGTAATACCAAAGGCAATCTATAGATTCAACATACTCCCTATCAAATTACCAATGGGATTTTTCAAAGAAGTAGAACAAAAAATTATAAGATTTGTATGGAAACACAAAAGACCCCAAATAGCCAAAGCAATTTTGAGAAAGAAAAATGGAGCTGGGAGCTCCCCAACTTCAGACTTTACTACAAAGCTACAGTCATCAAACCTGTATGGTCCTGGCATGAAAACATAAACGTAGATCAGTGGAACAACATAGAAAGCCCAGAAATAAACCCATGCACCTATGATCAATTAATCTACAACAAAGGAGCCAAGAATACACAATGGAGAAAAGACAGCCTCTTCAATAATTGGTGCTGGTAAAACTGGACAGCTACATGTCAAAGAATGAAATTAGAACATTCTCTAACACCATACACAAAAATAAACTCAAAGTGGATTACAGAACTAGATATAAGAGCAGACACTGTAAAACTTTTAGAGGAAAACATAGGCAGAACACAATTTGACATAACTTGCAGCAATATCATTTTTGACCCACCTCCTAGAGTAATGAAAATAAAAACAAAAATAAACAAATGGGACCTAATAAAGCTTAAAAGCTTTTGCATAGCAAAAGAAACCTTAAAGAAAATGAAAAGATGACCTACAGAGTGGGAGAAAAATCTTTGCAAACTGACAAGGGATTAATTTCCAAAATATACAAACATCTCATACCAAAAATATGTGTGTGTGTGTGTATGTGTGTGTGTATATATATGGAAACAAAATATAGACATCTTTATACCAAAAAAAAAAAAAAACCCACCTCAATTAAAAAATGGTCAGAAGATCTAAAAAGACATTTCTCCAAAGAAGGCAGATAGACAAAAAGCCATGAAAAGATGCTCAACATCACTAATTATTAGAGTAGTGCAGGAGTTCCCGTCATGGCACAGTGGTTACCAAATCTGACTAGGAACCATGAGGTTTCGGGTACGATCCCTGGCCTTGCTTTAGTGGGTTAAGGATCTGGCGTTGCCATGAGCTGTGGTGTAGGTCTCAGACACAGCTCGGATCCTGTGTTACTGTGGTTCTGGCATAGACCGATGGCTACAGCTCCAATTGGACCCCTAGCCTGGGAACCTCCATATACTGCAGGAAGCAGCTCTAGAAAAGGCAAAAAAACAAAAACAAAAAAAAAATTAGAGTAGTGCAAATTAAAACTGCAATGAGGTATCACCTCACACCAGTCAGAATGGTCATATCAAAAAGTCTACAAACAATAAATGGTTTTTTTTTTTAAAAAAAAAAGCCTCAAACAATAAATGTTGGAGAGGATGTGGAAAAAAGTGAACCATCCTACACTGTGGGTGGGAACATAAGCTAATGTAACCATTATGAAAAACAGGATGGAGTTTTCTCAAAAAAAACTAAGTATAGAACTACCATATGATCCAGCAATCCCACTCCTGGGCATATTTCCAGAGAAAACCATAATTCAAAAAGATACATGCACCCTAATGTTCACCACAGCACTATTTATAATAGCCATACATGGGAGCAGCCTAAATGTTCATCCACAGAGGAGTGGATAAAGAAGATGTGATACATATATACAAGAGAATTAATTTTTCTTTTCTTTTTTTCTTTTTTTTGTCTTTTTGCCTTTTCTAGGGCTGTACCCGTGGCATATGGAGGTTCCCGGGTTAGGGGTCTAATTGGAGCTGTAGCCGCCAGCCTACACCACAGCTCATGGCAATGCTGGATCCTTAGGCCACTGAGTGAAGCCAGGGATTGAACCCACAATCTCATGGTTCCTAGTCGGATTTGTTAACCACTGAGCCATGACAGGAACTGCCAACAGAATTAATTTTAAAAGCCATAAAAAAAGAATAAAATAATTCCAATTGCAGCAACATGGACAAACTTGGAAATTCTCATACTAGAAGAAGTAATTCAGACAAAGAAAAATATCATATGATCATTAGTACATGGAATCTAATGAAAAATGATATGGGAGTTCCCATTGTGGTTCAGCAGATTAAGAACCCAACATAGAGCTCCCGATGTCATGCAACGGGATTGGCAGAGTCTTGGGAGCACTGGGACATGGGTTCGATTCCCAGCCTGGCACAGTGGGTTAAGGATCCCATGTTGCTGCAGCTTCAGCTTAGGTTGAAAGTGTGGCTTAGATGTAATCCCTGACCTGGAAGCTCCATACGCTGTGGGGTGGCCAAAAATGGAAAAAAAAAAACCAACATAGTTTCAGTGAGGATGTGGGTTCCATTTCTAGCCTCGATCAGTGGGTTAAGGATTCTTCATTGCCACAAGCTTTGGCGTACGTAGGTCATGGATGTGGCTCAGATCTGGTGTTGCTATGGTGTAGGCCTGCAACTGCAGCTCCCATTACCCCCTGGCTCAGGAACTTACATGTGTCACAGGCACAGCCATAAAAAGAAAAAATAAAATAAAATAAAAAGATTAAAAAAAAAAATGATGCAAATGGAGTTCCTGTTGTGGTTCAGTGGTTAATGAATCCAACTAGGAACCTTGAGGTTTCGGGTTCAATCCCTGGCCATGCTCAGTGGGTTAAGGATCTGGCACTGCTGTACACTGTGGTGTAGCTCACAGACGAGGTTCGGATCCTGTGTTGCTGTCGCTGTGACGTAGGCAGGCGGCTACAGCTCCAATTCGACCCCTAGCCTGAGAAACTCCATAGGCCGTGGTTGTGGCCCTAGAAAAGACCAAAAAAAAAAAAAAGAAAGAAAGAAAAAAAAAGATACAAAAGAACTTACAGAACAGAAATACACTCAAAGATTTCAAAACCAAATATATGGTTACCAAAGGGGAAATATGGGAAGGAGGATAAATTGGGATGTTGGGATTGACCTGTAGACATTACTGTATATAAAATGAATGGGCAACAAGGACCCACTGTATAGCACAGGCTAACCTACTCAGTACTCTGTAATAACCTATATGGGAAAATAATCTGAAAAGGAGTGGATATAGGTACATGTGTAACGATTTACTTTGCTGAACACCTGAAACAAACGCAATTTTGTAAGTCAACTGTACTCCAATAAAATTTATTTTAAAAAAAGAAGTGGGAATTAATTATAAGTGTGTCCCCCTAAAACTGAGATCTTCTGCTGAGTTTATGATTCGCATCTCTATCCAAAATAATTATTCCTTTTCTGTCCTGTTCTCCTCAAAAATTGAGGAGTATGAGAGAAAAGAGGAGAGTGAAACTGAGCGGGACCCTGTGGGGCTCCCGGGTACAAGAAAATCCTTTCTGTGTCCCCATTTTTTTCTTTTCTTTTTTCCTTTTTTTGTCTTTTTTTTTTTTTTTTTTGTCTTTTTGCCATTTCTTCGGGAGCTCCCGTGGCACATGGAGGTTCCCAGGGTAGGGGTTGAATCAGAGGTGTAGCCACTGGCCTACGCCAGAGCCACAGCAACATGGGATCTGAGCTATGTCTGCAACCCACACCACAGCTCACAGCAACGCCAGATCCTTAACCCACTGAGCAAAGCCAGGGATCGAACCCGCAACCTCATGGTTCCTAGTCCCATTCATTAACCACTGCACCACAATAGGAATGAGCAAAGCCAGGGATTGAACCTGCAACCTCAAGGTTCCTAGTCGGATTTGTTAACCACTGAGCCACGATGGGAACTCCCCCATTTCTTATCTGTAGGAAATAGGCCTCATTCAGCCTCTGTGACCTTCCCTGAGTTCCAAAATTAGGTTCAGACAGCTGCTAGTGAGGGAAGGGATGGGATGCAGAGACATGGGAGGAGCAGTTTAGAAACAATAGTGCAGCCTTGGGGCAGGGTCCTGGTCCCCCTCAAAGAGATACACAGAACTAAAACCCCCAACAAATGGAAGATAGTAACTACTTGGAGAAGCATTCTTCATTCCAGAAAGAAAGTCACAGGTCGATAGCCTCAAAGACTACCAGAACCCATCCCAGGACCAGCCTTGCAGAAGAATCCAAGCTTGTATCTACCCCTTTCTGCATCTGGACCCTTATCTTTTCCATTCTCCAAACTATTGAGACCAACTCCTATTCACTCCCAAAGGAAGGCACAGCCTTTTCGTTGTTGTTATTGTTGTTAATTTTACGGCCACACACGTGGCATATGGAAGCCAGGGATTGAATCTGAGAACTATGAGAACTATGCTTTCAGCCCTAGCAACACCAGATTCTTTAACCCACTGTGCAGCCAGCTGGGGATTGAACTCGCACCTCCGCAGCAACCCGAGCTGCTGCAGTCAGATTCTTAACCCGCTGTGCCATGGCAGAACTCCAAGGAGGGCACAGTCATTAGGGCATTGGCCTACAGTGGCCTCCTTTGCTTGTTAAAGCAATAAGGCTATTCTTTTCTCCTTTGCCCCAAACCCTCTGGGTTTCTGCTCAGCACTAGTGTACAGAGTTTTGGCAACACTCCCTGCATCTGAAGGTAAATTCCTTTATCACCGGAGACAGAATTCAGGCCCAGACTCCTACATGTAAACAAGCCCAGTTACTTCTTTAATTAACTACCCCAAGGCCAAACTCTGTTTGGAATCTAATTCCTCACTAATTAGATATTTAAAGCCTAAGGGTTTTTTTTTGTCCTGTCAATTCCTCAGAAAGGCTTTGTTTTTTGCTTTGTTTTGTTTGTTTGCTTGCTTTTTAGGGCAGCACCTATGGCAGACTATCCCAGACTAGGGGTTGAATCAGAGTTGCAGCTGCCAGCTTATATCACAGCCACAGCAATGCAGGATCCAAGCCGAGTCTGCAACCTACACCACAGCTCATGGCAATGCTGGATCCTTAACCCACTAAGCAAGGCCAGGGATCAAACCCACATCCTCATGGATAATACTCGGGTTCATAACCCGCTGAGCCACAACGGGAACTCCACAAGTGCATTGTTTTTTGTCTAGAAGTATAAAAAACTGCCTGCTTTTGAAACAAGAGGGAAGAGGGCAGGGCACAACCTTTAAAAAAAAAAAAAAAGACATAGCCATTGAGGACACAACAATAACTGGTTAAATCCAATTAGGCCCACGATGGAGGACTGCTCAACTTCCAATGGATGTTGGACCTCATTACAAGCTCACTGTGATACGTTAGCATCTAAATGACATGCCCAAGGCACCAAGACAATTCCCAGTCCCCATCATAAAAGGCTGAAAGAGTGGACAGTGGCCCAGTTCCTGGAAATCCCTGCCCCTTCCCCCCAAATAGTTGGAATAATCCTCCCGCTCATTAGCCTATGAAATTACCCTGCCCATAAAAACTCACTACCCCTTATCTCAAGACCTCTCACCTTCTGAGATGCCTCACACTCTGTGGACTGTGTTTCTCCCAGGGCTTCTCTCTCATCTTTTGAGATGGCCCACACTTTATCTATCTGTGTGTATCTCAATAAATCCACTTCTTACTTATCACTTTGCATCTCGATGAATTCCTTCTGCGCAGAGACAAAGAATCGAACTTCAGTAAGTCCTGAGACCAGGTGTGAGTGTATCTAAAAAACCGTGGGTTCAAGTCCCAATCTGAGTTGCATGGTTTCACTTTGGCTACTTCTTAGGTCCCATTTCCATGAGCCTCTATGCACATCAATTAAAACTTGTTTATTTTTCTCCTGTTAATCTTTGTGTTTTGTTTTTTTTTTTTTTGTTGTTGTTGTTGTTGTTTTTTTGTCTTTTTAGGACTGCACCAGCAGCATATGGAGGTTCCCAGGCTAGGGGTCTAATCGGAGCTACGGCTGCTGACCTATGCCACAGCCATAGCAACACCAGATCCAAGCCGCATCCGAGACCTACCCCACAGCTCATGGCAACGCTGGATCCTTAACCCACTGAGTGAGGCCAGGGATTGAACCCGAAATCTCATGGTTCCTAGTCAAATTCGTTTCTGCTTCGCCAAGACGGGAACGCCCTCTCCTGTTAATCTTATTAGGTTAATCATTATTATTATTAGTCCAGGCACAAGGACAGCCATGAGAGGGGTGGAGGGGGGAATTTCCTCCTCCCCCACAGCATTCAGCTCAACAGAGGGAAGCAGAGTTTCAGAGTTGGAAGGCTGCAGATGCTGGCACAACACAACCTGGGTTCTAACCCTAGCTCTGCTACTTCCTAAATGAGCAATCTTGGACAAATTATTTAAACTCTCTACCCGAGTTTCCTCACTATAAAATGGAAATTTATATTTCCAACATTATTTTATTATGTATGTTTGACTTACAATGCTTGACATCTAAAATATGTCTACTGGCTGTAAGTTCGGCCGAAAGAATGAGACCCGAGTTCAGGCATAAAAGACTTTATTAGCGGGGAATACTGCCAGCCTGACTCACAAAGGGAGGTCAGCAGTCAGCCTGTTGGAGGAGGGAGGTTATATGTGGGTGCCAAGAAAGGGGATTTCTGTGCAGAAGCTGATTGGCCATTTCTTATGCAAATAGGGTGAAAAGGAACAGACCAATCAGTTTGGGGGAATTGTTAGTAGGATATGAACAGAAGTATAGACATTCTTCTGGGTAGTGGGAGTCTTGAAGACTGGGTCACATGATTTCAGGGAAGACTTAGTCATGTCTCAGTCATGTCTCTCCAGGAGCTAGGCGAGAGCCTAGAGCTAAGTCTTGTTTTTCCCTGGACGAACCTAACGCTGGCAAGCCATGTACCTGCTGTTATTATTATGATGACATATTTTGACTGAAAATAATGCACAATCTAAAAGTTGAGAATTATCTTTTATTCAGTTGAGAATTGTATTTTATTTCTGAGGACTCAAGCCCAGGAGGCAGCCTCTCTGAGGGACTGCTCTGAAGAGGTAAGGGAGGAGCCAGGACGTATAGAAGTTTTTGCAGGAGTTTCCTTCGTGGCTCAGTGGTTAACAAACCCAGCTAGTAACCATGAGGTTGTGGGTTTGATCCCCGGTCTCACTCAGTGGGTTAAGGATCCAGTGTTGCCATGAGCTGTGGTATAGGTAACAGATGAGGCTCGGATCCCGTGTTGCTGTGGCTGTGGTGTAGGCCGGCACCTAACCTCTGACCTAACCTCTAGCCTGGAAACGTCCTATGCCGCAAGTATGGCCCTAAAAAGCAAAAAAAAAAACCCCAAAAAACAAAAAACAAAAAAACCAAAGCAAACAAACAAGTTTTTGCAACAAAGACCAGGAAGTTAGAACATCAAAAGATTACTGTTAATTATAGAAAATCGACATTACAAATTAATGAATTTAGTGCTTTTTTTAGTGTAAGAAGTTCCAAGAGTCTGGGCTTATTGAAATCATACTTTGGATATACACCATAGCTATCTGGAGCCAGTATCTTGTTCCAGCCTTAATTCCCCTCAGGATGCACTGTTGGGGGTGGCTGCAGTGGCTTGATGGCTTTCAGCCTGTTTATCTCCATCTGAGTTCCCTCAGGGCTCACCATAGGGGGTGAGGAGTGGCTTAGTTGGCTGAAGGTAACATCCTTTGTTTACGGATATGGCAAGTGGCATTCTTAGTCCACACAGATAAATAACTTTTTGTGTTCAGGTGCCCGCAGCTGTCAGCCATCAGCAGAGGTGTGACTCCTTCCCCTGCTGGCTTTAAGTGGCTTAGATATCACTTCCCAAGAGGCACTGGAAAGTGGCAGCCTCCCCCCTCCCCGCCCCAGTTAACATTACAAAGAGATCTGCAAGGAAGCCCAAGAGCTCTGGGAGGCAAAGCACCCTTGAGATAGCTGTGCTTTGGCCCAGAGAAGGCAGCACAGCCATTCCCTTGCCAGGGACCTGCCTGATGCAGGCTGTGCATCCAGCACCACCACTGTCCTGCACCTGCAAGCAGTGGGAGTACCCAAAGGCCACCTTGGGATCTGCGGAGATGCCATGAGCACCTGGGATGGTGGTGGCATCCTTTCATTCTATTTCATCCTTTAAACATTTATTAAGCCACTGCTGTGTTAGGCTCTAGGGATATGGGTAGAAATAAAGGTACCGTCTTTTCTCCCATGGCATTCAAGGCATGATGGAGAAGACCGACCATCAATAAATGATTCAATGTGCAATACCAAGGATTGGAAAAGAAATGCATACAAAGGCGGGAATAACTAATAGAGAAGAAGTTTATTGGTGCCAAGCACAGTCTTAGGCAATGAAAATAAAAGAACAAAACAGCCCTCCTGCCTCCAGGGAGCTCATAGTGCAGAGGACAGACACAAACTTAGAGGGAAGGGACAGAACTAAGGACTCAGACTGGGATCAGGGGTGTCTGGAGGGAGGTCAGGGAAAATTTCCAGGAAAGCTTGTTACTTAAATCGACTCTTAAAGAATGGGTAGGAGGAGTTCCTGTTGTGGCTCAGTGGTTAACGAATCCGACTAGGAACCATGAGGTTGAGGGTTCAATCCCTGGCCTTGCTCAGTGGGTTAAGGATCCGGCATTGCAGTGTGAGCTGTGGTGTAGGTCACAGACACGGCTCGGATCCCGCGTTGCTGTGTCTCTGGCATAGGCCGGTGGCTACATTTCCTATTAGACCTTTAGCCTGGGAATATCCTCATGCCATGGGAGCAGCCCTAGAAAAGGCAAAAAGACACCCCCCCCCCAAAAAAAAGAAAAGAAAGAATGGGCAGGATTCCTGGAGTTCCCGTCGTGGATCAGCAGTAACAAACCCAACTAATATCCATGAGGACTCGGGTTCCATCCCTGACCTCACTCAGTGGGTTAAGGATCTGGGGTTGCTGTGAGCTATGGCGTAGGTGGCAGACATGGCTCAGATCCAGTGTTGCTGTGGCTGTGGCGTAGACCAGCAGCTGCCACTCCAATTCGACCCCTAGCCTGGGAACCTCCATATGCCTCAGGAGTGACCCAAGAAAGAAAGAAAGAAGGAAAGAAAGAAGGAAGGAAAGAAAGGAAGGAAGGAAGGAAGGAAGGAAGGAAGGAAGGAAGGAAGGAAGGAAGGAAGGAAGGAAGGAAGGAAGAGAGAGAGAGAGAGAGAGAGAGAAAGAAAGAAAGAAAGAAAGAAAGAAAGAAAGAAAGAAAGAAAGAAAGAAAGAAAGAAAGAAAGAAAGAAAGAAAGAAAGAAAGAACGAACGAGCGAGCAGGATTTTGCCAGGTTGAAAGGTGACAGATGAGAATCTTCTGTAAAACGATGGAGGGGGACGTGGGACTGGAAAAGGAGGTGTGGTCAGATCGGGAAGGGCTTGGTTGGACAGGTGAAGAAGTTCCAACCTGATCCAGAGCAGCAACGAGCCTCAGGGGTCTAAAGCAGAGACCTGAGCTATAGAAACCTCACTGCCAAAGGCAGAAGTGAAGACTGGAGAGAATACTAACAGCTCAAACTCAAATGTGCTGAGTATTTGTCATTCACTTTTTTAAGTCCTCTAAATGGCTCTATGGGATAAGAATTATTATTGTTTTGATTTTACCAATGGAAAAACAGGTGGCCATCAAATGCCCACAAGATTCAAGCCAAGTTCACATCCACTAGATGCAAGCGAAATTCACAGTTGGCCAGCTGCAGAGCCGGAGCTCTTCTGCAGGGTGAGCAAAGCCAAAGGTGCTGGTGAGGGGATCACAAGGCTGTGGGGCCAATGGGCGTGGACTGGCGCTAGACTCAAGATCCGATTGGTGGGTGGCATCAACAGTACTTAATGAATTTATAAACACCTTCTGCAGCTCAATACCAAAAAAACAAAAAACCCCATCCAAAAATGGGCAGAAGATCTAAACAGACAGTTCTCCAAAGACATGCACATGGCCAAAAAACACATGAAAAGATGTTCAACATCACTCATTATTAGAGAATGCAAATCAAAACCATGATGAGGTACTACCTTACACCAGCCAGAATGGCCATCAACAAAAAGTCTACAAACAATAAATGCTAGAGAGTGTGTGGAGAAAAGGGAACCCTATTACACTGTTGGTGGGAATGTAAATTGGTGCAACCACTGTGGAAAACAGTATGGAGATTCCTCAGAAAAATAAAAATAGAACTACCATTTGATCCAGCAATCCCACTCCTGGGCATCTATCCAGAGAAAACCATGACTCGAAAAGACACATGTACTCTGATGCTCACTGCAGCCCTATTTTCAATAGCCAAGACATGGAAACAACCTAAATGTCCATCAACAGAGGAGTGGATCAAGAAGAAGTGGTACATATACACAATGGAATATTACTTAGCCATTAAAAAAAACGAAATTCGGCATTTTTAGCAACATGGATGGACCTAGAAACTATCATGCTAAGTGAAGTCAGCCATACAATGAGACACCAACGTCAAATGCTTTCACTGACATGTGAAATCTGAAAAAAGGACAGACTGAACTTCTTTGCAGAACAGATACTAACTCACAGACTTTGAAAAACTTATGGTTTCCAAAGGAGACAGTTTGGGGGTTGGTAGGATATGCTTAGGGTTTGCGATGGAAATGCTATAATTTGGTTGTGATGATCATTGTATACATATAAATGTAATAAAATTCATTGAGTAAGAAAAAAGCAGTACTTAATGACTGTTAGAGCTGCTAGATGAAGATTAGGAAAGAGCTAATGAAGAGATTATTATTAAAAGTTCTTTTTTTTTTTTTGGGGTTTTTAGGGCCTCACTTAGAGTATATGGAGGTTCCCAGGCTAGGGGTTGAATTGGAGCTGCAGCAGCCAGCCTATACCATAGCCACAAAAACACCAGATCCAAGCCACATCTGTGATCTACATCCCAGCTCATGGCCGTGCCAGATCCCTGACCCACTGAGCAAGGCCAGAGATCAAACCTGAGTCCTTCTTGCATACTAGTTGAGTTCATTACTGCTGAGGAAGGACAGGAACTCCCAAAAGTATCATTTTTGAGATAAAGTTTAGACCTGAAAAAAAACTTATTGATCATCCAGAACAACCCTTAGCTCTAGTCATGCTCCTAGACAGGTAAAGTCAACACACATGCATCTGTATCCATGCTTTCCTCTGCTGGGAAGGATGGGGTCCCATCCTTGTGTCTGCTCATGGCCACCTGGGTAATTTTTTTATCCTTCTTTCTACTGAATCATATCCCAAAACATATGTTCACTGTAATTTCTCCCATCTTAAAAAACAAACCCTCTTTTGGCCCCAAATCTTTCCCCACCATCACCATTCTGTTATGTCAACCCTCCTCAGAAAACTTCATTAGACTCCACTTTCTCTCCCCTTATTCTTTCTTGAAGCCACTTCAATAATTCTACTCCCACAACTCCACCAAAATTGCTCTTCTTGGAGTTCCCATCTTGGCGCAGCGGAAATGCATCTGACTAGGAACCATGAGGTTGTGGGTTCAATCCCTGACCTTGCTCAGTGGGTTAAGGATCTGGCATTGCTGTGAGCTGTGGTGTAGGCCGGTGGCTACAGCTCCAATTAAACCCCTAGCCTGGGAACCTCCATATGCCGCGGAAAGTGGCCCTAGAAAAGACAAAAAAAAAAATTACTCTTCTTGTGCCCACAATCACTCCACATTGCAATCTCAAGTCAATTGAGAGATTTCATCTTAGGTGACCTGTCAGCAGCCTTCAACACACTTTCAAATGAGCTCACCCTGCTGATATGGGACCTCCCAAGTACCCTGTGCCGATCCACGAGTCTCACCCTTGGGGTACCCCAACCTCATGCCCTCACTATGGACAAAGTTACAGCATGGCTACCTGGGTATCAGTGTTACCTCAGCACTTTTACGGAGTTCCTGAGGCCAGAGGGATGATCTTCAGACCTCTGACAATGAAACGTAAGCGCAATAACACCAAACTCAGCATAGTTAACTTGATCATGGACCTGTTTGGGGCCCACATGGTGATCCATGTAGCAATTTTCCCCTCGCTTCCCCATCACTGTTCCCCATCTCTCTCTCTGTCTCCTGGATCATCCTCATCAAATTAAAAGCATGCTGCAATTCTTCCCATCTTGAAAAATAACCTGTCGGTCTCTACCCCCTCATACTCCATCTCATTTCTCTGCTGCTTTCTTGCAGAACTCTTCTAAAGATTCACCATGCTCACTGCCTCCAGTCTCCACCTCTGTCTTCTAGAAAAACCCTCCCCCAAACTGCTGTGGTCCATCCAGGTCAGCAAGGACCTCCAGACAAAAGCCGTGGTCAGCAGTGCAGCACCTTTCCTGCCTCATCTTCCAGACCTCTTAACGTCGGAATTTTTTTTTTTTTTTATAATCTTTTTAGGGCCGCACCCTCGGCTTATGGAGATTCCCAGGCTAGGGGTTGAATCAGAGCTGTAGCCGCCGGCCTACACCAGAGCCACAGCAATGCGGGATCCAAGCTGCATCTGCGACCTACACCACAGCTCATGGCAACGCCGGATCTTTAACCCACTGAGCGAGGCCAGAGATCAAACCCGCAACCTCATGGTTCCTAGTCGGATTCGTTAACCACTGTGCCATGATGGGTACATCTTTTTTTTTTCTCATATTTTACTCCTTTCTTTTTAAATAAAAAAAAATTTTGATGGCCGCACTTACAGCATATGGAAGCCAGAGATTGAATCTGGGCCACAGCCATAGCAACACCAGATCCTTTAACCCACTGTGCCAGGCCAGGGATGGAACCCGTGCCTCTGTAGCAACCTAAGCCACTGCAGTCAGCTTCTTAACCCACTGTGCCACAGCGGGAACTCGTATTTTTTTTTTAAGGTGATCTCATCCAATTCCATTTTAACATTGTCATATTTCTTTTTTTTTTTTTTGTCTTTTTGCTATTTCTTTGGCCCGCTTCCTCGGCATATGGAGGTTCCCAGCCTAGGGGTCTAATCAGAGCTGTAGCCACCAGCCTACACCAGAGCCACAGCAATGCAGGATCCGAGCCGCGTCTGCAACCTACACCACAGCTCACGGCAATGCCAGATCATTAACCCACTGAGCAAGCGCAGGGACCGAACCCGCAACCTCATGGTTCCTAGTTGGATTCGTTAACCACTGCGCCATGACGGGAACTCCCTAACATTGTTATAAATTTAGGACATCTTAATTGTTGTCTCAGCCTTAGCAGGCTCCTGGACTTACTCTCTGCCTAGATATCAAATTAGCTGCTCAAATTCCACATACTTCAGACAAATCTTATCTCCTTTCTTTCCTTTCTCTCTCTCCCCTTCCCTTCTTCTCTACCTTCCTCTCTGTCAGTATCTATTTTTTATCTTTTTTCGCTCATGATAATGGGGAATTTCAAGCACCCACCAAACTAGCTAGACGGACTGGTGTAATGAATCCCCATGTAACCATCACAGAGGTTCAGAAATTACTAACTCATGGCCAATTTTGTTTTTCTCCCCCCACCCCACCCCCACCTTGTATTAATTACTTTGAAGCAAATCCATGGCATAAACATTGTATCATTTCATCTGTGCATATTTCAGTGGTTATTTCTAGAAGATAAAGCCTTTATTTATTTATTTATTTATTTATTTATTTATTTATTTTTGCTTTTTAGGACTACCCATGGCATGGAATTCCCCAGCTAGGGGTCAAATCCAAGCTGCAGCTTTCTGCCTACACCATAGCCATAGCAAGGCTGGATCCAAGCCACATTTGCAAACTACACCACAGCTCACGGCAACATCAGATCCTTAACCCACTGAGCGAGGCCAGGGATCGAACCTGCAACCTCATGGTTCCTAGTCGGATTCGGTTCCACTGCGCCACGACAGGAATTCCATACAAGGGAAATCCCGATATATCTTTTAAGTCTCTTTTAACCTATAGGTTCTTCCCCCTCTTTTTTCTTTTCAATTTGTTGAAACGAGGCCTTTTTGTTCCACATTTTGGATTTTGCTCAATGCACCCTATGGTATAGTTTAACATGTCCTTCATGCCTCTGAATTAGGAAGTTGAGATTAACATAAACACACTGCTATATATAAAATAGATAATCAACAAAGACCTACTGTATAGCACAGAAAACTCCTCTCGATATTCTATAATGACCTATATGGGTAAAGAATCTGAAAAAGAATGGATGTGTGTATATATATAACTGAGTCTCTCTGCTGTACACGTGTAACTAACACTGTATTAGAGTGATTCTACCTCAATAAAAATTAAAATTAAAATGAATAAAGAAAACTGATGTTCCTGTTGTGGCTCAGTGGAAATGAATCCAACTAGTATCCATGAGGAGGCAGGTTCGAGCCCTGGCATCACTCAGTGGGTTAAGGATCTGGCATTGCTGTGAGCTGTGGTGTAGGTCACAGATGCAGCTTGGATCGTGTGTTGCTGTGGCTGTGGGGTAGGCTGGCAACTGTAGCTCTGGTTGGACCCCTAGCCTGGGAACCGCCATGTGCCGGGGGTGCCGCCCCCCCAAAAAAAAGAAAAGGAAGCTGAGTGGCCCCCCGAAATATTATTACAACTACCACAAAGCCAATTATTTCAAGATATGATATTATGAGTTGCTAAATCATATGTAGTAATCATATGTAGGCATTGCATAGCCAAACCCTGAAGACTCTCTAACCTGTATGGAAGAAGATAGCATAAGCACAAGTAAATCTTTTTTTTTTTTTTTTTTCAAAAATTTTATCTGGTTTGGTTACAGCTATGGCACGGGTTCAATCCCTGGCCTGAAATTTTCTGCATGCCTCAGATGCAACCAAAAAAAAATTTTTTTTGTCGGTTTTACATCAATTGCATTTTTTTCTTTTTATCTGTGACCCCTTTCGAAGCCTGATCTGGCTCTCAACTACCTTCTTACCTCATCTCTGTCCCTCTCCCCTTCAGGCCCTCTGCCCAGCCACACTGGCCTCCTTGCTCCTCAAGAGGTCTTGCTATTCGTGTGCTTGGAAAGTCCTTCTCCCACGTACACACCTGGCTCGCCCCTTCCCTAAAAGGCCTTCCTTCTCTCCTCCATATAAAACAGCCACACTGCCCCCAACTCCATCATTCTCTATCCTCCTCCCCTGCTGTATTTTCCTCTATAGCACCAACCACATGCGACATAATATATGTTAGGTGTTCACTCTCTCACTACAAGGATATAATGTTTCTCTTTTCTGTTCACTACTGTAGCCCCACCATCAAAAACAATGGTCCTGGGAGTTCCCGTTGTGGCTCAACCTGACATAGTGTCTGTGAGGATGAGGGTTCGATCTCTGGCCTCGCTCAGTAGGTTAAGGATCTGCCATTGCCATGAGCTGTGGTGTTGGTCTCAGACACGGCTCGGATTCTGTGTTGCTGTGGCTGTGGTGTAGGCCAGCAGCTGCAGCTCCCATTCGACCCTTAGCCTGGGAACATCCACATGCTACAGGTGCGGCCATAAATGAAAAAAGAATCATCCTGCAGTTCCTGCTTAACGCAACGGGATCAGCAGCATCTCTGCAATGCCAGGACACAGGTTCAATCCCCCCATTTGGCACGGTGGATTAAAGGATTCAGTGCTAGAGTTCCCGTCATGGCTCAGTGGTTAACGAACTGACCAGTACCCATGAGGAGGTGGGTTCGATCCTTGGCCTTGCTCAGTGGGCTAAGGATCTGGCATTGACGTGAGCTGTGGTGTAGGTCACAGAAGCGGCTGGGATCCCATGTTGCTATGTCTGTGTCCAAGGCCGGCGGCTATAGCTCCGATTGGACCTCAAGCCTGGGAACCTCCATGTGCTGCTAGTGCAGCCCTAAAAAGCCAAAAAAAAAAAAAAAAAGTCAGTCAATACAGCTGGTTTTTTTTTTTTGGGGGGGGGGGTTGTTGTTGTTTTTGTTTTTGCTCTTTAGGGCCGCACTTGCAGCATATGGAGGTTTCCAGGCTAAGGGAGCTACAGCTGCCGGCCCACACCACAGCCATAACAATGCAGGATCTGAGGGGAGTCTGTGAACTAAACCAAAGCTCACAGCAATGCCAGATCCCTGACCCACTGAATGAGGCCAGGGATGGAACCAGCATCCTTATGGATACTAGTCAGGTTAGTGACACCGAGCTGGGACAGAAATGCCACAGCTTTGCTAAAGTGACAAAAAAAAAGGGGGCTTCCTGCAGAGGGTGGTTTCCTGCCAAGAGATTCCTACGTTTCCACATTCCAATTGGCGCCTTTCATGTCTGCTTTCCCTGGAAATGGGCTTGCAGGCTGGAGAACAGAGGCCACGAAGAGAGAAAGAAATGTGTTTATCACTAAATGACAGAAGGCCAAAGGCCACAACATCTCCTGATAATACAGAGAGAAAGGCCCCCTCCCCGCTCCCCACCACCCTGGGGTGAGATCAGGTACTACCTGAAGGGCCAGGTTCTTAAGGTTTCCTGTGATGCTGATATCTGAGCTGATATCAAGGAACCACACCAGCAGCAGACGAAGCTTACAAATAACAGAACAAAAATGTTCACGCTGGGTAAGGAGCTTAAATCCCCTCATTTTACAGAGCAGGATGGCAGCCCAGGGAGAATGATTGAGGCATCCACATGATCTACAGACACACGTGTCAGGCTTTTCCCAACCTGAGACGGTGGGTGCCGTGTGAAACCTTTGATATCAATTTCAAGAACATCATTAGTAAACACAGACAAAGAAGAACAACTGCTGTCCAAGACGAAAACAAAGGCCATCTATAACTCCACAAAGAGACTCAGAAATAACTTATGTTATCTACCTAGACTATAGCCACAGTCGCTCTGCCTCGATGCTTGTCTTTCCCTCTCTCTTTATCTAATTCCATGTCCTCCACCAGAGAATAGAGAGTTTTTAGACATATCTAGAAAGGTTACAGCATTGCTAATAGACCCAACCAGCAAAAAGAATCAGTGAATTTGGTTATACCAAAAAAAAGATTCCTAGTCAACCAAGGGTATTGTGGACAAAATTAACAGATTGGAAGAAGATGCACACGGTATCTAAAGCCAACAAGAGACTGATTAAACAAGGGACTCCAGCAAATCAACAGGGGAAAAGAAAGAACCCTTGGTGAAAAATCAGCAAAGAGGGGAGTTCCCATTGTGGTTCAGCAGAAATGAATCTGACTAGTATCTATGAAGATACAGGTTCGATCCTTGGCCTCGTTCAGTGGGTTAAGGATCTGGTGTTGCTGCAGCTGTGGTGTAGGCCAGCAGCTACAGCTCTGATTCAACCCCTCTCCTGGGAACTTCCATATGCCTCAGGTGCAGCCCTGAAAAGACACACACACACACACACACACACACACACACACACACAGAAGAAGAAGAAGAAAAGAAAAAAGCAGAGCTCCTATTGTGGCTCAATAGATTAAGGACTTGTTGTCTGTCTCTGTAAGGATACTGGTTTGATCCCTGGCCTCGCTCAGTGGGTTGGGGATCTGGCGCTGCCATAAGCTGTGACATAGGTCACTGATATGGCTCTGATTCAACCACTGGCAAGGGAACATCTATATGCCACGGGTGCAACCCTGTAAAGAAAAAGAAAACAAAAGAAAAGAGCCAGAAAATCCTTGTAAAGACTAGAAAATGCCCTGAGGAGTGTGGGTAACCTAGACTACTGGTCCTGGGGCCCGAACAAAAGAACACTGAACAACAAAGAAGGAAGTGAAAGGTGAGACAGGCTGGCAGAGGCTGGAGAAGGCTGGCTTTTTCTTTAATGTTGCTAATCTCTGGGTTGCTTCCCTATACCCTGGAAGTCACTGCAGTGGCTCAGTTTTGATCCCTGGCCCCAGGATTTCCCAGCTGGAAGCAACCTGCATGCAGACTGTCCATTTGTTTTTTGTCTTTCTGCCATTTCTTGGGCTGCTCCCGCGGCATACGGAGGTTCCCAGGCTAGGAGTCGAATCGGAGCTGTAGCCGCCAGCCTATGCCAGAGACACAGCAACACGGGATCCGAGCCGCATCTGCAACCTACACCACAGCTCATGGCAATGCCGGATCCTTAACCCACAGACTGTCCATTTGTTTGAAGGAAATGGATTTCCCCAGGGGTGAGGAACCCCCAGAAGAGGTGGGAGTTGGGGAGGGGACAGCCCTAGGGAAACCTGTGAATGGCCCAGAGGCTTTTAGTGCCTCCAGAGGAACCTGTTTTAAATTCTACACGGAGAAATCTCCCTCCCAAGCATCTTGTTCAGTCTTATAATCTACGGGGAATTAGGGTTCCATCCACCGATGAGCCCTAGTGGGAAAAGGGAGAGCAGCTCTTCTCTGAGGCCCGGTGATGGGGCAGCAGCCACCTAGGGATTGTGATTCTACCACAATTGCCCTGAGTGGCCGCTGAAGCTGGCAGGCCCTGCAGAGCTGCCACTCCAGAGCACCTTTGGGGTGCCCAAATCCCAGAGGTGGGAAATCCGAGGAGGAGCTGCTGAGGAATGGGGCTGAAACCCCACATGGTCCTGTAACAGGCTATCTGTATACTGTCAACAGGTACAGGATGGTAAATATCCTGCTGTAACACCAGAAGAATTTTTTTATTTTTTATTTTTTTTTGTCTTTTTGCCATTTGTTGGGCTGCTCCCGCGGCATATGGAGGTTCCCAGGCTAGGGGTCGAATCGGAGCTGTAGCCGCTGGCCTATGCCAGAGCCACAGCAACGCAGGATACACCACAGCGACCTACACCACAGCTCATGGCAACGCCGGATCGTTAACCCACTGAGCAAGGGCAGGGATCAAACCCGCAACCTCATGGTTCCTAGTCAGATTCGTTAACCACTGTGCCACGACGGGAACTCCAGAAGAGTTTTATAGGGTACATGCCACGCACTTGATGTCCAGCTCCAGGCCCTGCCATCCCCGGCGGGCTCTGCCTCACAGATACTGGTTTTCCAGGCGCCCTTTGTCAGCCAACTTCCCGCCGGGTCAGCCAATGGGAGACACTGCAGAAAACTAGAGGGTGGGAGGGAGAGGCTAGGGCATTTCTAACCACCTCCCACCCCAGCTCTGAGGTTCCAGCTTCTCCACCTCCTCCCCAGCTGAGAAGCTCCAAGTCCAAAGATTCTGGGCCAACCAATGGGAGAGAAGTGGCTTTTTCTTTTAATGTTGCTAATCTCTGGGTTGCCTCTCTATACCCCGGAGGTCACTGCAGTGGCTCAGGTTTGATCCCTGGCCCCGGGAACTTCTACATGAGGTGGGTGAGGGTAAAAGAAAGATAAATAACTTTTCCTTCACCACTAGTGAGGCTGAATTTTGTATCTGGCTATCTCTAGGATCCTGTTAACTTCCTGCCGCAGTAATTGTCAAGCAGGGCCATGTCAATGTCAGTGGGTATCACTAGGGACTTGGGAGGAGTTTATTTCCCAGGTTTGTGTTTTGCTTATTAGGGAGAAAGTTTGAAAGATCAGCAGGGAGAGGACAGAGGCAAATGGTTTTTTAGATGCTCATGTATAAGTAAGGGCATTATATCCTGAATATGAATCACGAATGCCTACGGAGACTAGCCGGGGTCCCAGAGGGTTCTGTTACATCTCAGCCAAACTACTGGGACGGCTGGGCCAGCCCTGGTGCTTCAGTGGTGCTTGAAATTGAGGGGCTCAAAGATGGAAAACTCATCTGTCCTTCAGTTCCACAGGGACCAAGTTTCTGGAGTGAGAAATATCTGGAGGCAGGGAGCTTGGGGCTTGGTCACATGCCTGTCAAGCACGTACAGTCAAAATCAAGGCATTCATCAGCTACTCAGATGGGCCAGGAAGTATTAATATGCTCAAAAGATGACAGCGCTCTTGAAAAGGCTCATGAACCACACATTGACTCTTTCGAAAAATGTTAAAATTTATTAATAATAGTTAACATCACACAGTTAATTCAACTAGCTCTTTTATCATACACGACAATATCTCCACTAGACTGAGCGCTCAAGGATGTGAGATGATCTGCTATTGAGCACAGCACAGTCAAAGGCTGAGAGTCAGTGTATTTACATGGGCAGGGCAGCATCCATAAGGAACTATCACCTAATTGTGGCAACAAAAACGTTCAAAAGGCATTCTCCAGCGTTCTTTCCTGAAAACCAACAATACATCTTAAATAGCCACACACACAGCTCTACCTTTTAAAAATGTGCAATTTCATAGACGGTGTCTGCTGTTCAAGTTCAAAAGTTAAAAATCCATCTCTGTTTCTTGGGCATCCCTTAGTGACACACAAATCTAGACACTGTTCTCAGTACAAGTTGGATAAACATGCAAAAGTTGAGTGCTGTTGAGTCATGTCATTCCATCGTTCTATTTTGAACCTTGCATCCTACTCAACAGTGTTACAAGGCTATCCTCTCCTTACTATGAAATATTCAAGTGGAGTATGTGTGGATGTGCATATTTTCTTTCAGATGCAGAATTAACTGCCCTCGAAAAGCAGGGTACGGAAGGTTTTATGTCCCACCCGTCCACCCTGCCCCCCGAAGGCAATTTCAAATAAATACTTCTTATAAAAACAGCTCAGCCTAGGCAAGTCCGTGAACAACACTTCTGGTAGAACCGTCACAAACCAAACCCAAGGCGAAATTAGCTAGGAGGGCACAAATCCACCCAAAGTGTTGTCCCTGAGGTTTTATTTGTTTGTTTGATTGTTTAATTGTTTAGTTTTGGTTTGCTATCAACAATGAGACCTTTTTTTTTTTTTTTTTTCTTTAAGGTTTTGGTGGCTTCCTTTACCTTGTTAGAGGGGTTTAAAATACTACCAACTAACTACCCTAAGAATGATGATTTCTAAGCAGGGTCTATGGAAATGAGTCCCGCTTCCTTTGTTACAAGTCTCTAGGCAGAGCAGCCACGTTGGTGTGCCTTCTTCGGTCCATAGCCCCAGCCTCCTTCACTCTGCCCCCAGCCACCTTCCAGATTTCTGAGTCTGCAGGAAAGGAGGAGCTGGGAAGGAGCTGCTTGACCATTCACTCACCCTAAAGAGGCTTTCCTTCTCTTCCTGCAGGTGAATGAGGTATTTCCAGTAACCAATCCATATCTTCCGCTTCCCTCCTTCAACCACACTGACCTACTCATGAGGCTGAGGCTGAGGAGACCCTGTGCATCTATATACATAACAAATTAACATATAAATACATCACGTACAACCAATTGTAACGTACAGTGTCAAAAGGAAGGAGAGCAGGTGTACTTCATGAACTAAAGAAATTTCAAATATAAATTAAAATGAAAATACAGTGTTTCTACTTCTGCAAGAAAAAAAAAAAAAAACATTTTAAAACATACCAAAAATTCTCCCCTCCCCTAAAGGTCCACTGCCTACAGATGACTCGTGAACCCACAAGGAGATGGGACAACAAGCCCACTCCCAGGCCATGTTGACCCTTGGCTTTGGTTTCGCTTCCTCAGACACAGGATGCTGCGATTCCAGGAAAAGCATCCACTGGAACCCACTGGGCAAATGCTTGTAGATGTGATTGAAGAGGGGCTGGCCATGTGGCTTTCCCCCTCCGTTATCACCCCCGCCTCCTTGCAAGGAGGAGGTCTGTCTGTCTGTGGGAGAATCAGGCTCAAGTCAGTGGAGACCTCCCAGAGCTCTGAGAGGAGAAAGAGCAATCCACCTCCTTGCCGGGGGATGCTCTCCACCAAGAAAGTTCAGGTTCAGGCTCCAAAGTGAAGCAACCGTATCTTGTCATTAGTGTCCTCATCCTGTAGGATTATACTTGGACATGGATTCTGGCCACGGGGATTAGCAAAGGTTCATTTTTTCCCGAGTTTTAAGAGAACCAATTGTAACGGTTGTGATGAGTGTGAACAAATCCTTACTTCAAACTCGGTTTATCTCAGCGGGCCAAGGCTTGGGTACCAAACTCTACAGTGAGTAGACAGAGGCAAAACCCAGTTCGATCAGGTCCTCTTTGCCAAGGAAAAGCCAAGAGGGTCTGTCTCTGACACAAAGGGATAGCGTCTTATAATTTAAAGCAGAAAAGAGGGGAAATCAGAGGAAGTTCTTCCAGCTTCTGGGGGTCTACCGCTGTCCAGCCTCTCGGATGCGGCAGGCCACAGCAGTGATGAGGGCTGCCCCCTTCCCGCTGCCGTCCTCTGACTCCAGGAAGGACACGTCACATTTTGGAGCCAGGTCCTTCACTGTCTCATGCATGATTTTGGCAAAGCTGGAAAAGACAGGAAGAAGACAGGGAAAAATACATTAGTTGTGATTGAATTGTGTCCTCAGAGATGGAACCCTAAGAAATAATGCTGGAAACCTAGGAAGAGAGTGAGAACTACCATGTGTTAAATAGTATGTATTGTGTTTCAGAAAACGGAGGCTTGGAGAGACCAGCAACATTCCCAAACTCCATATCACAGAGGGCGAGGGGAACGCTAAGATTCAATGCTAGGACAGAAGTCTGAGATTCTGGCAAGCTGTGTTCTTAAAACCTTAGCAGTGAGAGAGAAGTTCAACAGTGGTGGACCCCACAAGTGGGCCTTGTCGAAGTGCATTAACCTGTTCATCAGCTCTGGAGGGGAGGACCAAGCCCCCCACATGGGAGATGCCATTTTCCAGAGTTGTTGACTCACATCAGACCCATACCTACCCCCAAATGTCATTACAGGCAAAAGGAGCAGACTTAGGGTGGTGGGGAGATTATGGGGATCCTAGATTCTCCCTGATATGGGACTACAGAAAGGGATCATTGGTCACCATGTGTCCCAGCTGAGCAGGCTCCAGTTGCTCGTCCCCATCTGCAGAGCTGAGAGCACCAAGCCCCAGGGCTGGTAGCTCGACCTCTGTCCCCTCCCGACCTCGCTGGGGACTAAGGTTCCTATTTTCACAATGATACTGATCCTCAACTAGATAAACTTGGAACCTCCCAAGGTTCACTCTTTTCACTAATTGTGTAGACTCTGGGTAAGTCTCTCAACTCCTTGAAACGATCATAATGAGAGCAGGTAACAATTTAATTGATGGTCCCTCTCCACCCTACCCACTGTCCGGGGAAGGGGCACAGCCCTAGTCTTTTAACTTTTAGCTGAAAAGCTTCCAGAAGAGAGGGACGGTATGCAAGTCAGGGAAGAAAAGAGGAGAGAAATAATGATGAGAGGAGAAAAAGGCGGAAGAGATAAAGACAGGAAAAAGAATAAAAAGAAAGAGAATTCAGTACTTCCATACTGGGAGCAACAGTGGGAAACGTTCTAGAAAGGGCCAGACAACAGATACTTTGAGTTTTGTGGGTCCTATGGTCTGTGGCAGCTACTCTGTGGTTATAGCTGAAAGTAGCCACAGACAACACACCAATGAGCACAAAGGTTGTGTTTCAATAAAACTTTATTTACAAAAACAGTCACAGCTATAATCTGCCAACCCCTACCCTAGACTGTAGGAAAAAAAAATCTTGCTCAGAGTTCCAGCGTATATTTACTAGAATACTGTGGCAAGAGCACTGTTTGGAATGGTAAAAAATCTAGAAATAACTCAAATATTCATCAGTAGAATAAAACTATAGTATAGTCATTCAAAAGTATGCTATGCACCCCTGAAAATTAATGAACTATGATTGCGTACTTGCATGTGGATGCATCTCAAAACCATGAATGCAGTATGAGAAAAGCCAGTCCCAAAAGAAAAGAGGCCAGATGATTTCCCTTATGCTAAGTTCAAAATTAAGTAAAACTAGAGTTCCCATCGTGGCGCAGTGGTTAACAAATCCGACTAGGAACCATGAGGTTGTGGGTTCGATCCCTGGCCTTGCTCAGTAGGTTAAAGATCCGGCGTTGCCCTGAGCTGTGGTGTAGGTTGCAGGCGCAGCTCGGATCCCGCATTGCTGTGGCTCTGGTGTAGGCCAGTGGCTATAGCTCCAATTGGACCCCTAGCCTGGGAACCTCCATATGCTGCGGGAGCAGCCCAAGAAATGGCAAAAAGACAAAAAAGACAAAATTAAGTAAGACTAAGCAACATAGATGCATATGGAGACATATGGGGGAAAAAAAGAAAGCAAGCGATTTCACCACCGCAGCACTTATTCCTGGTAGGGGAGAGTGAAGGTGCAGTTGGGAAGGGCTCATGGGGGGCCTCCAAGCTGGGTGGTGAAACATAGATTAGTTTATTAATCTTTAAACTATAACATAAACATTACATACTTTGGAATACCTGATAATTTGCCATAAAATAAAGAGAGAGAGGAAAGTAAGGAAAGACAGAGAGAGAGGATGGACAGGAAGATGGAGACCAGACACTCACTGAGGATGTAGCTTGTAGAGGGTCCCGTCCACGCCCACCGTCACTTTGAGGGTGTCCAGCCCACGGTTTTCTCGTATTTTGTCCACCACGGCGGCCATGCCTGCACCGCAGAGCTGGGCTGCCCGCCGCGCCACCACCGTGCACACCTCCTTGACAATGATGCTGTCGTCGCAAGTGCTCTCAAGCCCCAAGTGGTGCAGGATGGCGCGAACCTGCAGCAGGGCCAGGCAGTCACTGGGCAGGAGAGACACAGCAAGAGGTCAGTCACGTACTGACAGGGCCTGGTGGCCCGCCACTCTGGGGGCCCTGGCTCCTTCATCAGGAGCGGTTCCAGGGGACCTGGCCTACCCCAGAGATGTGCCTTCTATTCTCAAACTCAGTTCAGCTCTCATCTCACTCTTGTCTCATATGGACAAGAATGTGAAAAAACCGTTCCCTACGCCGCTCTGCCCAGGCAAGGGAGGGCTCTATGCCACAAAACTGATACTCAAAACAAAAGTAAAGGAGTTCCCATTGTGGCACAGCGGAAACGAATCTGACTAGGATCCATGAGGACACAGGTTTGATCTCTGACCTTGCTTAGTGGGTTAAGGATCTGGCATTGCCACGAGCTGTAGTGTAGGATGCAGACACAGCTCAGATCTGTCGTTGCTGTGGCTGTGGTGCAGGCCGGCGGCTATAGCTCCGATTGGCCTCCTAGCCTGGGAACCTCCATATGCTGCGGGTGAGGCCCTAAAAAAAAAACCCCACAAAACCCCAAAGGAAACTTACTGCCCTTGGTTTCGACTTGTTTGGAAATAGTAAAGATGGTGATCATGTGTGCATGTAACAGTTTTCAGCCACGAAGCCCTTTCCTGCCCAAACTCTCATTGTTCACAGGTCAGCCAGACAAGCATCACCATCCAGATGAGATGCTTGTTCTATTTCTACTCCCTACCCTTATATATCTGAAACCTATTATGCACTATTTATGAAACTAATGGAAATAAAACTATCTGAAGAAAGTAAACAGAAGTGCAAACTAGAACATACTCTGTCTATTCACTGGTACAGATACACAGGTGGGTTGTCCAATTCCTGGTTTTCTATATGCCTGAGAGTAATGACAACAGCATTAATTTTTAAAAGGCTCTGAAATTCAGTGTTTTAATTTGGAGCAGACTTTTCCACCATTGGACTGGAGGAGGCATATTTCTGCCTTGTCTGACATGCCAACCTTCGCTCAATCCTGGCTGCTTTAGCACCTCAGTCAGTGGTTAAGAAGAACTCTCCTGCCAAGCATAAGTACCTCAGTGGGTTACCTCCCTCCATGCATTCTTTTTTTATTAATTTTTAAAATCTTTTCCTTTTTGTCTTTTTTTTGGGGGGCGCACCTGCAGCATATGGAGTTTCCCAGGCCAGGGGTCGAATGGGAGCTAGAGCCTACACCAGAGCCACAGCAACACTAGATCTGAGCCGCATGTATGACCTACACTACAGCTCATGGCAACGCCGGATCCTTAACCCACTGAGCGAGGCCAGGGATCGAACCCGCAACCTCATGGTTCCCAGTCAGATTCGTTTCCACCGCACCACAAAGGGAACTCCTATCTTTTCCGTTTTTTTGGTCTCCCAGAGACATGAAGATCCCAGGCCAGGGGTCAGATCTGAGCTGCAGTTGCAACGTACGCCACAGCTGCAGTAATGCCAGATCCTGTAACCCACTCTGCTGAGCTGGTGATGGAACCTGCATCCTAGCACTGCAGAGATACCACTGATCCTGTTGCGCCACAGCAGGAACTCCCCTCTGTGCATTATAATTTACATTCTATGAGCAGCTATCTTTTTCTCTACCTTTGAAATTGATCTAAAACCCAATAGTACTGCTTTGCACAGGCTCACGACAGCTTAGCATGATTTTTCATGAGAATATTATGTATTTTCCCTTAAAATGCCAACTGTCCATAAAAGATTTTCCCCCCAAAATATAACATTTTTAATGAAGTCGATGACATGGGAAACATAACATTATGTTAAGTGCAAAAGTCATGATATAAAACAATATATGGCATGACCCCAACTGTATTTCTAGAACATATTATATTTTATTCACTCACCTACAAATATTGATAGGGAAAAGACTGGAAGGAAATATGCCATGCGTTAATAGTGGGTGGTGTGATTCTAGATGGTTTTTATTTTCCTTACCGTATTTTTTTTTAATTTATTTTTTATTTTTTTAATTACTCAATGAATTTTATTACATTTCTAGTTGTACAATGATCATCACATCCTGATTTTTCAGCATTTCCATCCCATTTATTTTCCCTTAAAATGCCAACTGTCCATAAAGCACTTTAAAACAACACTATAGGTACCAACTGACCTCTGCATAAGCCACACCCTGATCTTACTTGACTGTGGAAACCCTTCAGCTTGTCTGACCACGAAAGAGAGGATATACAGTCACATCCTATTCCAGGCACTAAATTCTCACCTCTCAATCTGAGACAGGAACTTGGTTTCAAAGATGCCCCTCGTCTTGAGCCGCTCCGAGATGCGGCCACGAAAGAGCAGCCCGCGTTTGGTGAAATCGATGAGGATGTTACGAACAATCTCACCCAGGTACATGCCGCTGATCATTTTCTCGAACCTGCAAGAGGGGGATGCTCACAGGGGTTAAGAAGGAAGGTGGGAGTTCCTGTCGTGGCTCAGTGGTTAATGAATCCGACTAGGAACCATGAGGTTGCAGGTTCGATCCCTGGCCTTGCTCAGTGGGTTAAGGATCCCGCGTTGCTCTGGCTCTGGTGTAGGCTGGTGGCTACAGCTCCGATTAGACCCCTAGCCTGGGAACCTCCATATGCCACGTGTGCAGCCCTAGAAAAGACAAAAAAAAAAAAAAAAACGGCAAAAGAAGGAAGGTGGTGGGATGCGGTGAGACAGACCAGCTTAGTCACCCCTCCTGCAGCAGAAGGCAGAGGGCAAACACATTCTCCTTGGTGGGAAAAGAGATGCTATTTGACTCGCTTGGGCAGGACTCCTAGCATCCACACATACTGACTCACAGTTTCTAGAAAAATGCGGCCAGAGGCCCACAGGGCTCCTTGAGATTGACCCCACCTTATGGGTCCATTTCCCTTCCAAGGCTTATTTCCAACACCTCCAGAATGAATGCACGCCCAAACCCCACCACACTTCCAGAAGGGTAGGATGCTGAGTCAGTCCTTAGCATGAACATCCTGAGTCAATTCTGAGCATGTTGCTGAGAATTTAACATGCTTTCTTTACCACCTCATCCGTTACTCTCAGTAACTAATGACAGCTGGAGGCCGCTGTCCTGGTCAGAGCATGACTGCTCAATGGCTTGAGGTTCTTCTGGCCCTGCATAGGGCCATTAAAAAAAATCAAGGTTCATGCACACTGTGGTGTATGGAATGATTGGCCAAGGGGGAACTGCTACCCAATATTTTGCCACCCAGTATTCTGTGATAATCTACGTGGGAAAAGAATGGATGTGTGTATAACTGAATTACTCTGTTGTACAGTAGAAGTTATCACAACTTCGTAAGGCAACATACTTCAATAAAACTTTAAAAAAATCAAAGTTGAGGTTCCCAGTTTCAACCAAGGTCCACCACCATTCACTTTTGTCTCACTCCAGCCTGTTTCTTTCATTAATATTGCCTGCCTGGCCCCTGGAGGCATTTTAGTCTGTGATCTCTACTATAGACAAATAATTTGTGAGGTATCTTCTACAGAATGGTGGTCCTGGATTAATCCACCTTGGAAACCTTATATGCAACCTCTTCCTGATGCATGTGTGCTGGATCTTATACGGATGCCTCCCTGACTACTAGGGGCTTTTGATGCTGGGGCTGGATCCTTGTCCAGTTTGACAGTAGAGGGTGCTACATACTGGATGGACAGAGGAGGAGAAACAGCCCTGCTGCTCTTCGTTTCCTGTTCCTGTCTGCCTTGCCCCAGCAATGCTTCTTCGCCCTGACAGCAGCAGGTGGCTCAGCTGTCTGTTTTTCCTCAAGTCCCAAACCTAGGTTTTAACGCTCTCCCGGGCCTGTTCTCACAGTCCTCAGGGCAGAGTTGCTTCTCACACATACTAATGTCTGTGCTCTCCAGAACCCCCTTTTTGTCTTTTCATGCTCTACAACCCATGTGACAAGTTCCTCTCTGAAATTCTCCTTGCAGCATAACTGTTGTGATCTGGTCTCCCAACTGGACTTCAAAAGCATCACTGTCCAGCAGGGGGCAAGGACTTAACCCAGAGCTTTCCAGAGGTATTTGACAAGAAGCCCTTTCCAAAGAACTCTCTTCTATTAACATATCAAGAGAAGGAGTTCCCATCGTGGCTCAGTGGTTAACGAATCCGACTAGGAACCATGAGGTTGAGGGTTCGATCCCTGGCCTTGCTCAGTGGGTTAAGGATCTGGCATTGCCATGAGCTGTGGTGTGGGTTGCAGATGCAGCTCAGATTCAGCGTTGCTGTGGCTCTGGCGTAGGCCAGCCACTACAGCTCCCATTGGACCCCTAGCCTGGGGAACCTCCATATGCCGTGGGAGCGGCCCAAGAAATGGCAAAAAAGACAAACAAAAAACAAACAAACAAACAAAAAACATGTCAAGAGAATGGGTGTGCTGGGATTTGCTGTCGTGGAGGACGCGATCTTTCATCTCCGCCTAGTTCAGGGGACAAACAGACCAGGGCCCACATCAGCTGGGTGCCTACCTCTGTTTGCCAGCATTGAGGGAAAGTTCATCCACGGCCGCATCAAATTCTGTGCGCAAGTCATCCAGGCATCCATTGTCCCCGAAGGCCCCCCACTCCATGTTGACGCACATCCGCCCCTCTTCCCCTTCCACCAGCTCGACATTCCGCATCTCCTCCATGTAGCAGGCATTGCTGCCCGTGCCTGCCAAGCCCAGAGATGTCAGTCAGGGCCTCACCCAGCTCTGTTTCTCCCACCCATCCCCCCCCACCTCCCACGCTAGGCTGTGTGCCCCTTCATGGGAGGGACAGCCCGAATCCTTACCAACGATGAGGCCGACTTCGCAGTGAGGGTCTTCATAGCCACAGGTCATCATAGTCCCAACCGTGTCATTCACCACAGCGACCACGTCCAGGTCAAACTCCTGAGAGCAACCACAGATCTCCAGTTCACACAGCAACCAAAGAGTCGCCCTTCAGAAACTCGCAAGGGTGCATGCATATACAACTTATACGGCAGGGCTCACTTTCTTCAGTCACGTTTCTGCTCAAATGTCATTTCCTCAGACGCCTTCCCTGGTGAGGCTATTTATTTATTTACTATCATTATTATTTTGTCTTTTTATGGCCACGCCTGTGGCTTATGGAAGTTCCCAGGCTAGCGGTCAAATGGGAGCCATACGTACGCCATAGCCACAGCAACCCCAGATCTGAGCCGAACCAATGACCTATACTGCAGCTTGCAGCAACTTGGGATCCTCAACCCTGAATGAGTCAGGGATCAAATCCTCATCTTCACCATGTCAGGTTCTTAACCCACTGGGTCACAATAGGAACTCCTGGTTAGGCTGTCTAAAAGAGTGTCCTTCTCTAGCCCAGCTCACTCTGGCCTCACCCAACTGCATTTTCCGTCATAGCTCACAGCACCTGCGACATCAGCCCATGGGTTTGTTTACAGAACAAGAGCTTGCTGCGGGCATTCCTGAATCCCCGGTTACCAAGAGCAGAGCTTGACACACAGTGGGTGCTCACCAACTGCTAAGTTAATTCTCCCTCTGACCAATGCAACTGCACTCAATACCTCCCCCCGGCTTCTGAACACACACATCACACTTGAGGCCCATGCCATAAAGTGCTCTTCACCCACCTCTCGCCGGTGGATGGCTTCCTTCAGCAGTGTGACCACGTCCTCGCCCTCACAGCCAGAGGCCTTGAAGCCTTTAGTCCACTTGAGAAGGATGCTCTAAAAATCACACGTGGGCAGGGATGAGGAGAACGGACAAAGGCTGCTGAGTCATGCTCTAGTTCTCAACCTCACAGGCTATCCAGGTGCCCTTTAATAACCAATCACCTCACCCATAAATGATTCTACACCTGTTTCGCCAACTAGGATTTCCTGAGCAATGACTATGCACCAGGTACTCGGCCAAGCACATCCCATGGTCTCCATCACTTAATCCTCACGGCAACTTTGTGAAATGTATATCATTCTTGTGCCCTTTTTGCAGGTCATTGCGGCTCTGGAGTAACTTGCTCAAGGTCCGCAGCTTGGAGGAGAGGATGGCGCACCACTAGGTCCACCAAGTCCAATGGATGGGCCTGTAAGCACCACACAGTGCCCCCCAGGGGACAAAGTTCTATACTCTGGTTTCCTTCACTGGGCAAAGCAGTTTGCCCTATACATCAATACAGAGCAGTCAGTTTGTCTCTTAAATTTTTTGTTTTGTTTTGTCTTTTTGCCTTTTCTAGGGCCACTTCCACGGCATATGGAGGTTCCCAGGCCAGGGGTCGAATCAGAGCTGTAGCCGCTGGCCTATGCCAGAGCCATGGCAACTCGGGATCTAAGCTGCATCTGCGACCTATACCACAGCTCACAGCAACACCAGATCCTTAATCCACTGAGCAAGGCCAGGGACCGAACCTGCAACCTCATGGTTCCTAGTTGGATTCATTAACCACTGCGCCACGACGGGAACTCCTGTCTCTTAAATTTTTTTTTTTTTGGCCATGCTCATGGCTTGCAGAAGTTCCCAGGGGCAAGGATCCAACCAAGCCAACCAAACAGCAACCCAAGCAGCTGCAATAAAACACCAGATCCTTAACCCGCTGTGCCACAAGAGAACTCCTTGCAGTCTCTTAATTTTCAGACTCCAGTATGAAGTGAACAAGTACCCTGAACTGTGTCACTGAACCCTCTGGGAGCAGATACATGGCTTTGAACATGGGGCAACTGTCTCATGTACCATGCCCTGGTTCCTCCTTTCTGCTGTAGCCCACCAGGGAGCAAGCATCAAGGACCCCCAGACCCCCTTCCTGAGAGGTCAGAATTCACACATGGACTGTGTGCTCACTATCTACCTACTTGTAGGGTTTCTCCACCCACTCGCTTGGTTGGCATTTCATGGCCCAGGAGTTTGCTGTGTTCAAATCCCAGGAGATTCGGAAAAACAAAGCGAAATCTCAGCAGTGATCCAGTGTACACACCTATATCCAAACAATGATGTGCTTATCTCCACCTAATTTTCTTGTCTGCAAATTAGCTTGACATCGCTGATGAAATTTTGTACTTGGCACTTTCAGGCTTACAGAAAGTTCAAATAACATTATTGCAGGTGGCCCTTGATCATAAGACACACACAGAGGCCCTGACAGCTGGGGAGAATGGCCTGGGGCCACCAGCTAGTCCAGGCAGCTGGAAGCCTCTGGGCCTCAGCACCCGCTGGTTTTCCCAACCACAGGATGAACTCCCCAGAGCAGAACCCAGCTTACAGACAGAATGCAGCTTCTGCTTCCTTTGCTCTCAATTTTCTCAATTCTAGACTGACTTCATGCTCCTTACAGAAACTTAGAACCTACAGAATAAAATCCAATAGAATGACCTGGAATTTTATAATTCAGGCACAAACTGAAACAGTTCACATGTCTTGGAGACCACCAGATAAAGAAATATCTATACATGTTGCTATACGAGAAAAATATTTCAGCAGGAAATGTCTGGAAGCATATATACTGGAATGTTATGTTTTTATCTTCCTAGGAATCACATGTTTTGTATGTTTCTATATTATAGACATTACACTTTTCTTAAAAATATTTCAGTCTTACCACCAGGTTTTCCCAATTCATTGAAATTTCCTCCAAAAAAACAATGCGAGGCAGTGAATGACTGATGAATTGGCTATTTCCCAACTGTTGAACAATTAGGTTTCTTTCTAATGACTCTGTTATAAGCAGAATCTAACTCTCAGAGGGGAAGAGGAGGAGGCATTTATAAAACTTAACTGAAAACTCAACTCAACTGTAAGGCCTGCTGCTCCAGGGATGCTGGGCAAGCCCACTGCACCTGTGACTGTCCCCACCTATGCGCCCTTCTCCATACTGCGGAGCGAATATTCCTCATGCCCTCCAGGTATGTGCTCAGATTATCAGCAATGTTATCTTCCCACTGGTGCCATTTTCCAAAGAGCAGCTCCTGATTTTCTGAGCTTGCTTCATCTGTCTAGTCTGTAAGCACCTAACACAGGAATCGTGCCTTTTATACCCTGGCAACTCCGTCCATCTCATATGTCCACTTATATGGCAAGGAAGCAAGCTTCTAGAACATTGATTAAGACATAGAGGAAAAGGAGTTCCCGAAGTGGCTCAGTGGTTAACGAATCCGACTGGCAACCATGAGGTTGCAGGTTCCATCCCTGGCCTTGCTCAGTGGGTTAAGGATCCGGCATTGCCATGAGCTGTGGTGTGGGTCGTAGACACAACTCGGATCCTGCGTTTCTGTGGCTCTGGTGTAGGCCGGCAGCTGCAGCTCTGATTGGACCCCTAGCCTGGTAACCTCCATATGCCATTGCAGTAGCCCTAGTAAAGGCAAAAAGACCAAAAAAAAAAAAAAAGACATAGAGGAACAACTGCTTAAGTAATAGTGTTCTGATCTCTAACATACCAGGCATCCATCCTGAGCAAGACTAAGCCTTGCCTACTCAGAAATCCTACACTTTAACACACCCACGTCCAGAATAGGTTGGAGCGCCTTTGCCACCTGCTCCATTCATCCAAGGCAAGTTGGACAGGGAATGAAAAGCAAAGGGGAGAAACTCCAGGGCATCCAAAACAACAGAAGGTGGAGTGAAATGAACTGAGCCCCAAACAGGAGCCCTCAGGAGCAGCTGAGCATAACGGAGGATGGGCTCAGGGGTCAGGAAACCAGAATGAAATCATGGCTTAGCTGCTCCTAAGCCACACAACCTGGGGCAAGGTACGTGGCATCTCTGTAGACCTGGTTTTCCTTTCTGCAAAGCGGTTATACAAACACCTGCCTTATACGATTGCCGTGAGGGTTAAAAGAGATAACACATGTGGGAGGCCTAGCAGAGTCCCTCAGGTAAAATGCTTAAAAAATGCCAGTTGTTAATACTGATTAGCATCTTCATCAGCCCAAAGATTGTTACCTACTTGACCTCCACTAGCTCTGACTTCCTCATTCCCATCAACAAGTCCTTCCCCATGACTGGTCACTAGTGCCCTTCTTTTCTGTCCCTCGGCTCAGCTTTCTCCTCTGCTCCAAATGAGGAGTGGTTCAGAATCAGTACAGCCCACAGGAGAGCCCTCCAGGCAGGCCCTGTTACCTCATCCAGGCTGTTCTGCTGGCAGGGGAAGGAGAAGGTGAAACCCAGAGGCAGGGACACGCCCTTCATGCCCATGTACTCGAGGAAGTCAGCAATGCACTGGACAATGTGGTCAAAGAGCTGCAAGGAGAAGAAGTTAGGCTCTGATGGGGGGGCCTGGCCAGGACGGGCTGCCCCCAGCGGGGCCTCCACCCAGAGAAATGCCAGCTCAGGCACACACCTATAAAGGCCACCCCATGGCCCTGACCCTCCTAGCCACCCGCCCCCACGCCCAGGGACCAAGGGTGAGCAGAGAAAGCCCTGTGCTCCAGGTGAGAAGCGAAAAGCGGACAGATGATCGGACTAGGAAGCAGATGTCCGTATACACAACAGAAGAGGACTCAGCAATAACATGGCGCAGAAAAAGGTGCCATTGGCAACCACACTGTTGGACAGAGAAACGCTCACACGAAACGAAATAGGTCTGTGAGAGAAACACACATACCATGGGGAACCCTGCCCCTCTCGAATCTTACCAATGACACCCAGGCACCTTCCTACAGGAAAGAAACCCTTGGACTGCCATACAGATGGTGGGTGCCAAATGGGAGGGGGAGGGTGTGGGAATGCTGGGATTTGGGAGGTCATAGATCCAAACCCCTGCCTCACCTCATCCCCTGTGCCGTGCATGACCTCCTGCGGGATCGAGTAGATCTTGTTGTGCATCTCCACTCCGCGTCGCTTCCCGTTCCGCACGCGCACCAGCAGGACCCGGAAATTGGTACCCCCGAGGTCCAAGGCCAGGAAGTCGCCTTTCTCTGGAAAATAAGCCCAGGAAGATGATCCAGTGGGGCTGGAGAGAGTGATGGTCTAAAACACCTTCCCCAAAGCTCCCTATGGGGAGTTCTCCCAGGAGGCTCTGGACAACCTCGGGGAGATGGACCATGAGCTCCACCTAACGGTAAAGAACATGAGATCCCTGGACCAGAGACCTGCTGGCTCTTTAGTGGTTCTCACATGAATTCAAGTGGCAGGATCCCAGGAGTCATAATGAGCTCCAGAACACAGGAAAGACACAATGATACAGGACACTCAAAATATCCAAACAAATCATCACTCATCCTAAATCAAAGGCCACCTTACGTTAGGTTCCAGAATAGAGAAGAAATAGCAGAGTCCAACTCTTTAAAGGAAACTGAAGGAAAGTATTTCTAAATGAGAAAAGCCTCCATCCATTGACAGAGAAATGGATAAAGAAGATGCAGTACATATATACATGGGAATATTACTCAGCCATTAAAAAGAATGAAATAATGCCATTTGCAGCAACATAGATGGACCTAGAGATTATCATACTAAGTGAAGTAAGTCAAAGACAAATATGATAGCATTTATATGTTGAATCTAATTTTTTAAAATGATACAGATGAACTTATTTACAAAACAGAAACAGACTCACAGATTTCAAAAGTAAACAGGTTAACAAAGGGGAAAGGAGGGGGGAGGGATAAATTGAGTTGAAGATTAACATATACGCACTACTAAATATAAAATAGATAACTAACAAGGACCAACTGAATAGCACAGGGAACTCTACCCAATATTCTCTAATAACCTGTATGAGGAAAGATCCAGAAAAAAGGATGGATATTTATTTGTATATGTATAATTGAATCATTTTGCTATACACCTGAAACTAATACAACATTGTAAATCAAACTCCAATGAAACTTTAAAAAATAAAAACAAACACACACACACACACCCCTTCTTTTTAGGACAGTCACAATGCACTACATGCCTCACACACAGTCTCCGTGCAACCCTCAGGCACCCCCAAGATGGAGGGAGCCAGGACCACTCTCTCAGTCTCTAGGACCACGCTGGATCTTGTACCAGCTGTGCTGGCCTGGTCAATGATCCTGTATCAGCTGTGCTGGCCTAGTCAATGATAATTTTCTGAATTGGGAGCAGACCTCTATTTCTTATATTGCAAGACCTGCAGCAAGGGTCAGCAATCTTGTTCAGTAAAGGGCTGGGCAATAAACATTTTAGGCCTGTGAGCCATAGCCCCTGCTATAACCACACAACTTTGCTATGATAGTACAAAGCAGCCATAACATGTAAGCAAATGGGCGTGACTGTGTACCAGTAACACTTTATTTACAAAACGAGTCACCGGGCCAGATTTAGCCATGACCCTTAGTTTGCCAACCCCTGACCTTATAAGAGCTAGCCCTGGAACCAAAATTTCTGGGTTTGAATTCAGCTCTGCCTATTTCTAGCTGTGTGAAGTTGGGCAGGTATCTTAATTTCTCTGTGCCTAAGTTAACAAACAAAACTACTGATCCCTGTTGACAGTTAAAGATGAAATGAATTAAGATGTGTAAAAAGCTTAGTGTTTAATACATAGCAAGCATTCATTAAGTATTTACAGTTATTATGATTCACTTTTAGCAGAGAAGTGTGTTGGTTGAGCTCATTGAACACTAGAATTTTCCAGGAGGATAGCTGAAAAAAATACATTCAACTATCTGGTCTGAATACCCAACACTAAGGCAAAGGGAGCCGTCCTGGAGCAATCGAACACGGGCCAGGGACAAAGGCACACCGTGGTCAGCTGGGGGGCAGCCCCACCGCATACCTGTGCCATCCGGGGTGGCACACACATAGGTGGGCAGCATCTTGACTGGGGCAATGGCGTGAGTCTCCTTGCTCAGACCTCGCTCCATTTCCACCTTCATCCTCCTCTTGACCTCCAGCAGCTGCTCACGGCTCAGCTTTAGAGGCTCCAGAGTCTTCTGGCGGGCTCGGTGTTGATCGGCCAGCCGGTAGGCCACTGCTGTCACCATGGCAGCCCCCTTGCCACTGCCGTCCTCAGAGCGGAGGAAGCGGATGTCGCAGTCAGGCACCAGGCGCCGCAAGGTCTTGTGAAGACGCTTGGCGAAACTGCAATCAGAGAGGGGACAAGAGGTGGGTGTCCCCTGTTAGGGTCAGTCATCCAAATGGTTGGGGCAGTAGCTCACCACCTCAGCCCAAAGGGCACCCTAAACACCCTCTCCCTACTCGTTCCCAAATTAGGGAACACTGCATAAAAGCTCAGATATTCAATGGCCACCACCCCACTAAAAGGAAAGACCCCCTCTGGGAAGCCACTGTCTCTTGCATGCAGTCACAGAAGGCCTCCCCTTCCCACAGGGCACAGCCCCTCTGCCCAACTCATCAGCCTCATTGTTGGAGGAGCCCATTGGAAGCCAGAGACTCTGACATCAACACTATTCATCGGAGTTCCCGTCGTGGCTCAGTGGTTAACGAATCTGACTAGGAACCATGAGGTTGCGGGTTCGGTCCCTGGCCTCGCTCAGCGGGTTAAGGATCCTGTGTTGCCATGAGCTGTGGTGTAGGTCACAGATGTGGCTCAGATCTGGTGTTGCTATGGCTGTGTCGCAGGCCAGTGACTACAGCTCTGATTGGACCCCTTGCCTGGGAACCTCCATATGTTGTGGAAGCGCCCCAAAAATGGCAAAAAGACCAGAAAAAAAAAAAACAACACTATTCAACTGTCACCACTCATTTCATTAGCTGCTGCCTGGGAAAGACCCCAAAGGAAAACATCAAGAGGCTCTTTTGGACTTTGGCCTCTCTTTGGCCAGTCTCTGCCAACGATCCCAAGGGATCTGAACAGCTAAAGGCAATGGATGTCTTCAGCAAGAAATTCTTGTGTGGTGCCTCCAAGAAGCCACAGTCTCCAAGGCCTCGTTACTCCAAGTGTGGTCTGTGGGCCAGCAGCTTTGCTGGGGGCTGTTAGAGATAAATCTCAGGCTAAATCCAGATCTTCTGAATCAGAATCTGTCTCTTAACAAGATCCTGAGTAATGCATGCACACTTTAGAATTTTTGAAGCACTAGACCAGGAGCCTAGGCAATGGAAGGGCTGAGACCTTCATTTAATGAAGGCCCACTGAGCTGGTACTCAGATTAGGTGAAAACGATGGGAGAGTAAGCAGATGCAATAATAGAGAGCTACCATTTAGATCCCAACTGAAATCTGAGTATTTCAGCACATATGACCAAGGGGTCAAAACATGGAGGGCAAGATGGGATCCATGCAAAAGCCAGCAGAGCCAGAGAAGCTGCAAATAAGCGTGCAGACAAGGAGCCCCCAGCAGCCAGGAGCGTCTGACTACGGCCTCTACCCATGGGACACACCCCCAGCTCCCACCTGCCCAGATGAGAACCTGTATTCTACAAAGAGCCTCAACTCCATGGCCCATCTCCACCACCCCACATCACAAAACAGAGTTCCCAGGAAGTCAAGCCCTCCGAGGTCCCCAAGCGCTCTGCGTGCTGGCTCACTGGGGGTGTTTCTTGTAGACAGAGCCGTCCACCCCAATGGTGGAGCGCAGCCGCTCCTCGCCCTTGTTCTCCTTGATGCGCCGCAGCACAGCCGCCAGTGTGGCCGCACACAGGCTGGCTGAGCGTGTGGACACGATCTGGCAGACCCGGTGAGTGGCCACACAGTCCTCCTGCGTCGGGTCCAGGCCCAGCCGCACCAGGACCTCCCGGGCCTTCCGGATGCCATCCTTCTCCCTGGAAAACAGAAACAGAAACAGCGTGTGGGCAGGTGTCCACTCAGTGTGGCCAGTATGTGGGCTGACAAGGAAAGCCCTTGGCTTTCCTGCCGTGTCTCAATACAGGCAGACACTGCTTTAACTGGCATCTAAAAATAGTGATAAAGGGTCGGTGCTTTGAGATTAGTCCTCTTAGGGGATCTAAGTACCACGGAAATATGAGTATTTTCATCCCCTCTGAGTTTAACAAGCAGGTGTAGTTCCTTCAAGAATTCCATATCAAGTTATTTGAACTGGCTTACTCCTCTCTTTAGAACCAAAATCACCTCCTCTCCACCACTGGCCCCTAAAACAATAAGGCCTCCTCAAGTAACAAGTGGAAACCTCAAGAACAGGTAACCAGAGAGTTCCTGTTGTGGTGCAGCAGAAACGAACCCAACTAGGAACCATGAGGTCTCAGGTTCGATCCCTGGCCTCGTTCAGTGGGTTAAGGATCTGATGTTGCCGTGAACTGTGGTGTAGGTCACAGACACGGCTCAGATCTTGCATTGCTGTGGCTATGGTGTAGGCTGACAGCTGTAGCTCTGATTTGACCCCTAGCTTGGGAACCTCCATATGCCACAGGTGCAGCCCTAAAAAGTTAAAACAAACAAACAAACAAACAAAAAAAACAAACAAAAAAATCCAAAAACAGGTAACCAGGCCCAACTCTTTGGATATTGTTAACTGAAAAAGAAAAATCAGGCCATCCTCACTCCCACCCCTGCTGCTCTGTGAAAATTCAGGCCTCAGCTCCTAACTTTCAGAACTTAAATGGGTCAGTCTCAGAGCCATCCAAGGACCTATTTTTCTGTTATGAGGCAGGGGTCAGGACAGAGCCCTTTTTGAAAACTGCCAAAAGAGAATCAAACATTAGAGCTTCAGGAGAAGAGAGAGGGAGTCGATGCAAACACGTCATTAAGGAGCCCACGGGGAGCCTCCAGCAATAAGCTGAGGCCCGTGTGCCCGGCAGGAATGCAAGTGCAAAAGCGCAAATCCCTGCATGGGGGCCAGTGGTCCCTAGCATGGCAGGCCACTTGGGTAGGCAGCACGTTCCCAGCAGCCAAGAGTGGAGACTCCCTGGCAAGTGAAGTCCAGCCACAGGCTGCCATGGCCATGCTGGGTGAGATCCTTTTGCCGTCCACATTTGAAGGGTCAAGGGCCTGTGCCTCGTCTTCACTCCCCAGCTGCCTGACCACCCTTCCGGGGATCCAGGGAACAGAGAGAGACCCGAAGCTTACCCTTCAATATCCGAAACATCTTTGGTCTCAAAGTGGCCCGTGGCAAGGAGTTCAGGACTGAGCTTCCCCCCGAAAAGCAGCTCCTCCTTGGCCATCTTCACCAGGATCAACCTCACCAGCTCCCCCATGTACAATCCACTGATCATCTTCTCAAATCTGGAGGGAGAGACACACCAACAAAATAAAGTCCCTGCTGCCACTGACCTCACACATTCCTTGTGGGAGCAACACGCATACACGTGAGGCTGATGCAGGACAAAGCACTAACTTGCATGGTGCCACCTAGGAGCGAGATGCCTATAGAAGTGAGAGCTGGGCAGGGGTGGGGCTGGAGGAGCCAGGAGCCCAGGCTGGCTCTGTAGGTGGGTGAACATGGAGAAGGATGGGTTTTTTGGATTTTTTTTTTTTTTTAATTTTTTAGGGCCGCACTTGCGGCACATGGAAGTTCCCAGGCTGGGGGTCAAATTAGAGCTGCAGCTGCTGGCCTATGTCACAGCAACACCAGATCCCAGCCACATCTGTGACCTACACCAGAGCTCATGGCAATGCCAGATCCTTCACCCACTGATAAAGGACAGGGGTCAAATCCATATCCTCATGGGAACTGGTCATGTTCTTAACCTGCTGAGCCAGAGCGGGAACTCCAAGAAGGATGGATTTTTAGCAGCCAAACCAAATATCCAGGGAGTGTGGGGCATCCTGGAACAGCCTAAATTTGAGGTAAACTGAGTAATGTATAAGGTAGTAATTTTTAA